>NW_026068045.1:1136610-1186781 GCF_014885135.2 Alexandromys fortis | reverse complement strand
ATCTTTGGAACTCTTGCTGAAAAATATACTTCCTTCCTCTCAGGATCTGTGTGTCCACTGGTGATGGTTTAAATAAACTGAAAAAAATTTCCAACCAGGGAAAAAGTTAACCTAAAGCTTGCAACAAAAAGGTTAATAATTAAAAGTCTATGTATAGGTGATCTTAATTTGCTACAACATGCTATATGTGTAATTTGGATTCAACTCTGGTTTAAGAAAATAAAAAGAAACAATAAATAGGTTTAAGAAAAATGTTAACAAATATAAAATTATAAGGTTGTATTTTTGGAAAAAAGGCTTAAAATCTTTTGAATAAGAGTGAATTTTTATATGATGAGATGAAACTTTGTCCTAAAAAATGAATAAAAAAGCAAATAAAGACAAAGCCAGGAAAGCTGAAAAAAGTTATTATTACAGACTATTTAGGATAATATAGGAAGACAGGCTAGTGTTAGTCACTGATTACATTTGAACTTGTAGTCGTGTAAAGTATGTTTTCAAGGTCAAACAGAAATATATTTTAGATAGGCAGGAGGTCTTTAAACACATCAGAGATCTACAAAATATGGCATTTAAGATGTTATAGTTATATAAGGTTCTTTTTTTTTAAAATGACAATGAGGCTTGTCTGCTCCTGCACCAATCTACTGAAGAGAAGATAATACGCATCAAAGAAGAAACTCCACAGGAGTTTACTTTATCTATGGCTAAAGTAAGCCACTGGGCAAGAAAGTATCTCACCTAAACTTCTGGCAGTATGCTGTCCTAATTGGACAAGCAGGAAGCAAAAGAAAGTGAGTACCAAACTTTGCCAAGACAAGGTAGGATAGCCTTTCAGAATATCCTGCTTCACAGAAAGTCTGTCAGATAGCCTAGGCCTGTAGGCCAAAGATGGATGGCCCAGTGTTGCAGAGGAACCCTGGGTGACTGCCCAGGCAGTCAGTTCTTTGTCATTTCTGACAGTTTTTGGAAGTTACTTGTTTGCACTTCCTGTTTACTCAGGTAATCTTATTCTCTTCTCAGGTCTCTGATGGAGTTGAAGACCAGATGGTTATAGTTTTTCCTGTTAATAGATTCAGAAAAGAAACTCACTAACGAGTGTAAAGTGTGTAAGACTGAGAGACTCAGAAGGTAGTTTTGGATTGGTACTGTAAGGATAAAAAATAAATCATGTAAAACACTTTGGACTCCTCAACACTTAGGATAGATCATGGAGTATTTTCTATAAACTTGTCAAATATTAATGAACTGGACATTGTTAATGTAATTCTTGACTGTATATATTATATATAGTTATACTTATTGTATATAGTTTTTCTGTACTAGTTATAACCTTTGCTTTTTTATTTTAGACAAAAAGTGGGAAATGTTGTGATATTTGTTTGTGTTCTGACAAATAAAACTTGCCTGGAGATCAGAGGATGAGCTAGCCACTAGTTAACCGTAGAGGTCTAAAGGTCTGTACAGACAGGAAGTGATAAAGCAGGCAGAGACTGGTACTTGGCCCTTTTTGGTCTAAGGAGTTGGAGAGGTAAAAGGTGATCATGGTTGCTTCTTCTCTGAGCTTTCAGCTCTTACCCCAATATCTGACTCCAGGATCTTATGATTAAAACTAATTAGGATTGCACCTCAATATATATTTTAAAATGCTATAATATTTTATAAAACACACCTTAAGAGGACTAGGAAATGAGGTTCAAAATTTACTTGATACTAAAAGAACCTCAATTCAAAAATTGTAACTTTAGGCAGGCAGTGGTGATGGTGCATGCCTTTAATCTTAGCACTTATGAGGCAGAGGCAGGTGGATTTTTGTGAGTTTGAGGCCAGCCTGGTAAACAGTCAGTTCCAGGACAGCCGGGGCTACACAGAGAAACCCTGTCTTGAAAAAACAAAAAACAAAATGAAATTTTTTTAGTAATTAAATTTTTTCATTTATTTTTACATACCAACCACAGTATCCCTCCCTCCTCTTCTCCTGTTTCCTCCCCACTCAACTCCCATCTATCCCCTGCCCATCCACTTATAGGTCAAAAATTTTTTTTTTTTTTTTGGTTTTTCGAGACAGGGTTTCTCTGTGGCTTTGGAGCCTGTCCTGGAACTAGCTCTGTAGACCAGGCTGGCCTCGAACTCACAGAGATCCGCCTGCCTCTGCCTCCCTAGTGCTGTGATTAAAGGCGTGCGCCACCATCGCCCGGCTAGGTCAAAAATTTTAACAGATTATAAAATTCTAATTTCATGAGAGTTACTATAGATGACTGAGACGAAAGCTAGTGGTCAGCTGCCTTATAAGTGATAAATTCTCTCATGATCAGAGCTATGTTTGTAGTCATGCTAAGTACAAACATAATTCATTCACAGAGACAAGCTTGGAGGGTGGGGTGGCTGTTCTTGGCTGTCAGCTTGACCATCTAGAATTAACTAAAACCCAAGGTTCTGGGTACACCTGTGAGGGATTTTCCTTGAATGGATCATTTGAGGTGGGATTTAAGGTAGAAAGACCCTCCTTAAGTCTGAACCAACTTTCTGGTGCCAGCCCACATAGGGACGTGGAAGAAGGGAGCTCTTGGTTTTCTCCTGTTTGCTCCTGCTCTTACTGGCAAGTTCATTCCTTCACTGAAGAGCAGCTGGGTCATCCAGCTTCATGGACCAAAGAACTGGATTCTTGGACTTCCCATCAGGAGACAGCCATTGTTGGAACAGTAGAACCGCAACCTGTGAGCAACTTTAATAAACACACACATTTATCTAGTATACGTTATTTTGTCTCACCATTCCAGTCCCAAAGGATAAAATATGGCGTGGTGGGCAAGCAGGAGCCTGAAGCAGCTGATCATATGGCAACCACAATTGGAAAGCAAGGCTGATGAAATCTGCTTCTCAGTCCCCTTTCCCTGTACACAGATCTCTCAGATTAAGACAGCCCCCACAGCCACACCCAGAGTTCCATCTTCCAGATGATTGAGTCTGGAGCTCACCACTTGGCAACTAAGAATAGTCAGTTGTAGGCACCCTCACCTCAGTCTGCTAGGTTGAACCCATTCTTCAATGCCAAATAAATTCCATGACCCTATTCTCCCCAGACCTCTGAAAGCAAAATGCAAACAAGTGGTTCTCTGAAGAGGTCTCCGAGATGAGAGCAGGGGTCCAGGCTCACTGGAGGTCTGAGTTAAAATCGGGCAGGTTTCTTCCCCTGCATTAGGGATTCTCTAGAAAAGGCGGGGCAGCACAGCATGGCCGTCCCTCAGGAACACCCATCCCGCTCTTTGCTATCTGGATGGAGTAAGTTGCATGCTCACCTCATTACAGGACAAGGATGCATGGGGGAAGAACCATGTAAATTTCTTCATCTATACAGAAGCTGAATTGCTCGTGTCTCTTACAGCCCAGTGGAGGATCTTAGAGTCTGCACCCACACCCTAAGTGTCTCTAACAACAGAGAAGAAAATTACTCATCCTCAGTGTCTCCTAGACTGACACATGTGGGTCTACATACAAAAGAACCTTGTTCATAAGCCTACCACCCAACTGGTGTGATTGTTTAGTAGAGGAAATGCATTCATACAACTGGCTGGACCATGCACCAGAGTTCCGTCGTTCAGTCTTCCTAACACCTTTGACAAAGCCTGCCAAAGATTCCTGGGATGGTTTTCTTGCCTGTTCTTTTCTTCCACTAAGGGTACAACTGTCCTGCTTTCTTAACTATATACTCAATAAAAATGACATTAGTACTAACAGTCTATCTTATTTTTTTTTAATGAAGTGTTTTAAATGAGGACTTGGGTTGTCTCCAGTCTACAGAGAGAAATGCCAGCTTCTTTTTTTTTTTTTTAAAGATTTATTTATTATGTATAGTGTTCTGTCTGCATGTATTCCTGCAGGCCAAAAGAGGGCAACAGATTTCATTACAGATGGTTCTGAGTCACCATGTGGTTGCTGGGAATTGAACTCAGGACCTCTGGAAAACAATCAGTTCTCTTAACCTCTGAGCCATCTCTCCAGCCCAGTGGGGTTTTTGTTTGTTTGTTTGTTTTTGTTTTTGTTTTAAGATAAGGTTTCTCTGTAGCTTTGGAGCCTGTCCTGGAACTAGCTCTTGTAGACCAGGTTGGCCTCAAACTCACAAAGATCTACCTGCCTCTGCCTCCCAAGTGCTGGGATTAATGGAGTGCGCCACCACTGCTTGGCTTATATTTTATATATTACAGAGATTGCCTCCCTTGCATAGTGTACCACAAGAATACACACTGTTGTCAAATGGCTGTCTTATGTTCTGGACCTTTGCCATCTGTATGCTTTATTCTAACCCTCCTGTGAGACATTCTAACTTCTGTCCCTGGTACAACACACTTTTTGTCAGATTTGTTAAGTAAGATTGGTGCCCCCAAATCCCTGATGCAGCTCAGGTCACCCCTGAGAAGGGGACTAACTGGACCAAAGACACAGGATCAGACAAAAATTTCAGCATTAGTCTCTTCCTACATATGGGCTTTTGTTCCCTATCTCTCTAGCCCTCTGCTGGGTTTCTCCTCTCTCCTTATCTCCATACTCATGTTTTCTCTTTGTCTGTTAAGTGTTTTACTTTCTAAACCTCCTCTAGACCCAAACAGGATATTCCACAAAGCCCTCGGAATGACCCTCACCTACAACAGCTCCATTTGTTCCTGATACAGCTATAAAAAGACCTTTCAGATGCCATGGAGAAGCCCTGGCTGCAGTGGCTCTTTCTGTCTTTCACCCTAGGCTGGATCCAGTTCTGTATGTCAGTCCTCTCTTCTCTCCATCACCTTCCTTTGATGTCCTATAGCCTTCTGCTAGCTCACAATGGTGTTGCATTCCTGGCAGTGAAACTAGTCAATATCACCCTGTGTCTTAGTCACTATGCTATAGATCTGTATAAAAAATGGTTACTAACAACCTCATGATAGAGTCAGTACTAAGCTATCTTGAAGTCTCCTCTGCCAACGCCAGTAGTCCAAAACTTAAGCAGCCCAAAGCCTCAGGCAAATTTTTTTGGACAAGGGAAAAAGCAGCCACATTCTTCACCAAACACAAGAATATTCTAGGTCACTTACTAATATTATTCTCCTCTGAAACCTCTTGAGCGGAACCGCCATAATCAACATTGTTTTCAGCCCCACTATCTTCCTTGCTCCTACTAGTATGACCCATTAAATCCCGCTTGAACTGTTCAGCTGCTTTCCTAATCCAAAATCTCAGTCTGCATTCCACCAACAAACAGCATGGTCAGGCCTGTCACAGCAATCACCCAGTCCCTGCTACCAGCAGGGTTTCTGTTGCTGTGAGGAGACATCATGACCATGACAACTCCTATAAAAGAAAGCATTTAACTGGGGCTGCTTACAGTTTTAGAGGTTCAGTCCATTTAGAGAGTGCAGTAGTACATGGGCAGACATGGTATTGGAGAAGAAGCTGAGAGTTCTACATCCAGATCTGCAGGAAGACAGATCCACTGAGCTTCTGAAACCTCAAATCCCATCAAATGAGAGTAAAGGCCATTGACTCTAATTTTTGGTTAAGTTAAGCAAGCTTTATTTTCTGATGGGTTATCTCCCCAAGATGGGGTTTGAGAGAATAACCCCAAACACAGGAGGAATAGGGTTTTTTATAGTCCCCAAACTGTAAGGCCAGGGATTTCCAAGAGTTTCTGGTTTATGTGGGAACTTGGCAGAACATCTGATCTTATCAGGGTGGAGCTCAGGATGTACGATTTGGAACTGTCAAATTCAAAAAAAAAAAAAAAAAAAGATCAAGACATGATCAAATTTAAGTTTTTACAGAAAACAGTAATGAACTTCTTTTGATCTTGTAACAAGATGGCTTCTCATCCTAAAATAGAGTCTGGTCTGTCAACTTCCTCCAACAGGGCCACCTACTCCAACAAGGTCACACCTCCCAATCCTTCTCAAGTAGTGCCACTCCCTGATGACTAAGCATTCAAATATATGAGCCTCTGGGGACCATTCTTATTCAAACCAAATACACCTGGAATCAACTCTATCCCCACTTCCACAGGTTTGCTCTTTCTCTCCCACCTTGTCTCCTCACTCTTCCTGGGTGATCTCTCTTCTTTCCCACAGAGACCCTGATGATATGAGCGTTCATTGTCCAATCTGAGGTAAAGCGCTCACCATTATATAAGTAGCTGCTCACATGCAGTGAAGCAGATGCTGTTCCCTGAAACTGTCTCCAGAGTGGCTCATCTCTGCGCCCCTTTAGGACTCATGGGCACTGCAGACTTGTCAGGGGACACCCTAGGAATGACAGCAGATCTTCTCACTTTAGATGATCCAATCAAGAAAAATCTCACAGGTGTACTCAACTGTTTGTGTTTTAGTTAATTCCACATGTAATCAAGTGACAACCAAGAAAAGCCATCACACCTACTATGTCTGCCAATCACGGTACTGAAATAAACAAACCCCTTCACTGAGGTGGATTTTCCTCTTCAACAGAGTGCAGAGAAAGAAGAAACAAAATGGGGAGTCCTTTCTTCTTCCAGCCATTCCATCTGGCCTGGGTTTAAAACCGACCCATGTGAATTTGGGAGTGTGCACCAACAGACAGGTAAGATAGCAAGGTCCTGGATGACAAATCCGGGTGTCGTGTCTCAAGTCTACAGCTGGGTTACTCGGGAGACTGCACCAGGAGGGTTTGGAGGTTAATGCTGAGGAGCTACAGAAACAGTTAGTTTTAAGGCCCAGGAGAACAGGGTGGTCTAACAGAACGAAGGATCAAGAAATTCAATTGAACTGTAGGGACAGCTGGAGAAAAGATTGGTTCAATGGCTCACTTAACACAGCAGTGGTCTGAGTGTTGCAAGCAGATTGTGCCTGACGTGATTCTTCATAATCAAAATTCAGTCATTAAATGACCCTGAGAAGAACTTCTGGATCTCTTGGGCCTCTGGTAGGTTGGGGTAGGAAGGAGCCCCATGTCAGGGAGCTCTAGGTTCTGAGCAGGTATTCGGGGGACTCCTGTTCAAGGGAGCAGAGTGGAAAGGTTGCTGCACCCCTGCCAGGCCTTCTGGCTGGCAGGGCAATGAGAGGAGGTGCAGTCTCCTGCCAGGGCAGTAGCGGCTACCTAGGAAGTGGAGGCTGAGGTCTGGGTGTGCCATCTTTTGCCCTCCTCTCTCTTTCCCTCCCTCCTTCCTTTCCTCTGAAAAGGTGTTGCTGGTGCAGACCAGTGGTTTCAAATCTCTCCAACGTAGTGTGCCCCCCACTCCTTTCTTTCTTATTTGAGCCCTCTAACCAGTTCATTGCCTTGAGAGGAAGCCAGATGCCTCAGGGCTCTTTCTCAGGCTCACCCCTTAATGTGGCAAGATCTAGCCACCTAGAGAAGTGGAGGGGATCCTGCCAGTCACACACACCCCTGGTGGTAAACTGGGACCAAGTTTGACTTGACCAAGGCCACCAAGTTGGAAGCTGCGGACAGAAATATAAGCTAAGTCGGAGCACTCACCTGCTTCCTCTTCCCGGGGCCCAGGGCACTGAGCTGCAAGTACCCTTGAACACACAACCAGCAGGTGCTCTTTCCTCAGTCTTCCTTAGAGGCCTCCTTCTGCAGTAGTAGTTCCGAGAGGCCACGCTCAGCCCTTTCATGCTGGAGAATCTCAGTGCACAACTAGAGGAGAGGAGCCAGCGCCAGCGCCAGCGGCTCCCTCGGGGAGGAGAAGCCCCTCCCGGGTGGCGCTAGACTGGCTTCTCTCCTCTGTTTGCCTTGGGAGGAAGCCAATCAGATGCACAGGATCGGGCTGTCCTGAACCCTGAGACAGCGGGCTAGTTGTTTCCTCACTAGGGAGGGATGGCTAGGTCCCAGGAGGAGTAGGGCTTAGCAGTAGGATTGGGGGTGGGAGGTGTGGCGGCTTAGAAAAGGGTGGTCAGCTTGGCCCTGAGGAGTGTGTTACCGGCTGGGCCTCTTGTCAGGTTTTCCCAAACGATATTCTGGGAACTCATCAGGCTTAGGGAGACCAGGAGAGGAGAAGTGTTAGCAGAGAAACTGGAGGGCCGGAGGGATGGCTCAGTGGTCCAGAGCACTGGCTGCTCTTCCAGAGGACCCGGGTTCGAGTACCAAAACCCAGTTCCAGGGGGTCTGACGCCCTCTTCTAACCTGTGCAGGCAGCAGACACATACGTGGATCACAGAAACATGCGAGTAAAACACCCACATACATTTAAGGTGACGAAGTGGGGGGAGGCTGGGTGTGCTGTCGAACGCCCTTAAACCCAGCACAGGGGAGGCAGAGGCAGGCAGATCTCTGTGAGTTCAAGGCCAACCTGCTCTACACATCAAGTTCCAGGCCAGCCAAATGTACACAGTGAGATCCTGTCTCAAACACCAAACAACAAAAAGGTGGAAAAGTTTAATTTGTAAATCAGCTTTGGTGGGCAGTATAGTCTTTCTCATCTCTACCCGTCTGGGCTCTGTTCTAAAAGTAGACAACACTAAGACCTTGAAGCTACCAGGTGCGGTTGGCTAAGAAGCCATCTGAAGGGTCTAGAGAGATGGCGCTGTGGCTGGGAGCCTGAACTGTTTATGCAGAGAGCCTGAGTTCAGTTCCCAGTACCCACATCGGGGAGCTCACATTGCTTATCTCTTGTCCCGTCGGACCTGACACTTCCAGCCTCCTCAGCTGCTCACCTGTCCTTACCTGTACACAGATACATGCATGACTAAATAATAACTAATATCTTTTATTTCATTCTGAGACAGGGTCTCTATATGTAACCTTATCTGTTCTGGAACTTTCTACGTAAACCAGATTGGCTTCAAACTCCAGAGAACCACCTGCTTCTGCCTTGAGTGCTGGGATTAAAGGCATGCGCCACCACTCCCAGCTAAAAATAATAAAATCTGAGAAAAAAGGAGAAGCAATTTGAAAAAGACTTTTAAATAACTGTCGTGGGGGGCAGGTCCTCTGTGTTGGTAGAAGCCAGGAGTCTTGGTCTTAATCTGAATTCAACGGGAACCTGTCTGTACACAGGTAAGAACCACTCCAGGTATACACCTCAGCTCTGTAAGACTATACATGAACTGTAACTCTGTGGGAGTAGACTTCACCAGGAGGGCAGATCAGGAAAACTGGAGCGGAAGTAAATTTCTGCCCCAGAGATTCCCTCTTAGGAAATTATATATATAATATTATTTCATATGTGTGGGTGTCTTCTTGTATGTGTGTTCATGCATCATATGTGTGCCTGGTGCTTATAGTGGGCAGAAGAGGGTGTCAGATCCCTTGGGCCTGGAGTTACAGTTGTGAGCCGTGTGTGTGCTGGGAATAGAACCCAGGTCCTCTGGAAGAGCAGCCAGTGCTCTCAGCCTCTCTAGGCCTCTCTCTGACCCTTTTATTTGTTTTCAAGGAAGATTTCACTCTATGACCCAGGCTGGTCTCAAACTCATGGCAATTCTTCTGCCTCAGCATTTCAAGTGCTGGCGTTAAAGATGTGAACCACCATACTTGGCCTCTTCAGAATTTTAAGTTTTTGTTGTTTTTATTGTGTATGAGGGACTGCAGGTTGAGTTTGGGCGTGGAGGCCAGAGGACCACTTTTGAGAGACAGTTTTACCTTCTCACTGCGCATTCTGCTGATTGAATTCAGGCTGCTGGGTTTGAGCGGCAAGTGCCTTTACCTACTGAGCATCTCACCAGTTCTCCTGAATATTTAAACAAAGACTATGCTGTGCTGAGGAAGGAGAAGCTGCCTATTCACGTGCCCTCAGCTTTAGGAGCTTCCCAAGGAGCTGGAGAGATGGTTCAGTGGTTAAGAGCTCTTGTTGCTCTTGCAGAGGACCAAGGTTCCATTCTCAGCACCCAAGTTGTGGTTCACACAGTGATGCCCTCTCCTGGCCTTTTAGAGCACTGTGGGCGCACAGACGGGCACTGCCACACATCCAAAGCGACACTCATACCGCTACAGTAATAAGAAAAACACCAGGGAGCTTCCACAGTTCCACCTTGCTAAGAGTCGCGCGTGCCTTCCCAGGAGCAGATGAGGTGGTTCCCATCACGTATACTCTCCTGACAATGTCGGATGTGGTTCCCATCACGTATACTCTCCTGACAATGTCGGATGTGGTTCCCATCACATATACTCTCCTGACAATGCCGGATGTGGTTCCCATCACGTATACTCTCCTGACAATGTCGGATGTGGTTCCCATCACGTATACTCTCCTGACAAGGCTGGAGGTGGTCCCCCATCACGTATACTCTCCTGACAATGCTGGAGGTGGTCCCCCATCACATATACTCTCCTGACAATGCCGGAGGTGGTCCCCATCACGTATACTCTCCTGACAATGTCGGATGTGGTCCCCATCACATATACTCTCCTGACAATGTCGGATGTGGTTCCCATCACGTATACTCTCCTGACAATGTCGGATGTGGTCCCCATCACATATACTCTCCTGACAATGCCGGAGGTGGTCCCCCATCACGTATACTCTCCTGACAATGTCGGATGTGGTCCCCATCACATATACTCTCCTGACAATGCTGGAGGTGGTCCCCCATCACATATACTCTCCTGACAATGCCGGAGGTGGTCCCCCATCACGTATACTCTCCTGACAATGTCGGATGTGGTTCCCATCACGTATACTCTCCTGACAATGCTGGAGGTGGGCCCCCATCACATATACTCTCCTGACAATGCCGGAGGTGGTCCCCCATCACGTATACTCTCCTGACAATGTCGGATGTGGTCCCCATCACATATACTCTCCTGACAATGCTGGAGGTGGTCCCCCATCACATATACTCTCCTGACAATGCCGGAGGTGGTCCCCCATCACGTATACTCTCCTGACAATGTCGGATGTGGTCCCCATCACATATACTCTCCTGACAATGCTGGAGGTGGTCCCCCATCACATATACTCTCCTGACAATGCCGGAGGTGGTCCCCCATCACGTATACTCTCCTGACAATGTCGGATGTGGTTCCCATCACGTATACTCTCCTGACAATGTCGGATGTGGTTCTCGTCACGTATACTCTCCTGACAATGCCGGAGTTTGGAGTTCTGAGGGTACCTCATTTCAGCCTTCTCCTATATCCTCCTTGGATGTTAGTTTCTGCTCGGAGCTAACCACCCACCCCGGCCTTTTTCCGGTGCTTTGTGCCAGCCTGTCCTGCATCCCACATCCCATATCCCCAGCTGGTGATATTTCCATGCCATTACCCAAGGGATGAATAAAAGAGCCCTGTTACTCAACAATAGGGGAAAGACAGAGACAATGGGAAATTGTGTTCTCCTTGGGGTGGGAACAGAAAAGGAAAGGACAGACAGACAGAAAGGGTCAGGGCCCTGAAGCAGCTGGACGTTCTGAAAGTCTGATTCCCACTTTGACAGTCTCTTCCGAAAGGCCACATGTAGCCTGGCACGGAGGGCACAGGTGAGGGCTTTGGTGGAGGGAGGGGCAGTTTTGTTGTTCGGATGAGGCCCATATAGAAATACAGAGCTGGATTCACACTTAGGGCTCATCCGCTCCCTGCCTGGACCAACACACTTGTACTTGCTGGTGGTCTGTCCCACCCCTGCTCTCTGTTCTCTTCTAGGTGATCGGCTCTGTTCTCCGTCATCCTGACCTGCCACTGATCCTGTCACCACTGCTTAGTGTGAGCTGGGGAACAAGTCTAGCATCCAGCTTCTGTGAGCACAGGAAACAAGCCCTGGAAAAGTGTCAAAGGAGTCAGAGATCAGATGCCCTGAGGCCGTTGCGGTGCTTCGAACCCCTGCATCCTCAACAGCACCTCCACTGCACCCTCTTCAGCAGGATAGGAAGTTGATAAGCACCTCGCCCTTCCTCTGAGGAGAGGTCATCTTTTTAGGTAGGCACTGTGTTGGTTTCTTTCTACAAGGGGTGGAAATGGTATATGTGGGCTTCTCTTAACTACAGAACTCTAGACTAGTGGCCAAGAGCTCAAGCCTGTCAGGTCTGGAATCAAACCCCAACAAACTCTCCCTTCGCAGCTCTGGGACTGCCCCTGTGGCTTTATTTTTGCCTCCCTGAACCTCCAGAGAATAAACACACAGTATATAGTAAGGTGCCTAGATCAGATTGCACTTCAAGTATGCTGATGGTGGGTTAACCTACATCACACTTGGTCCATTATTTTAGAAACGTTTTATTGTATCTTATTATTTTGTGTTCAGTTGTGGTGTGCTTGTGCCAGGGTGTGCGAATGGAATCAGAGGACAGCTGTGGGAGCTAGTTCTCTCTTTTAAATACATGGGTTGCTAGGAATTGAACTCAGGTTGTCAGGCTTGGTGGTACTCGCCTATACACATGGAACCATCTCACCAGCTTCCAAAAGTAAAGGCCACTTTTACTTACCAGGTTGTCCTATATGAACTCCTGTCCCACACAGTGTTTTGTCTTAATTGAGAAAGGTCTCTCTTAAGTAGGCCTGGCTGTCCTAGAACTCTCTGTGTAGACCAGGCTAGACTCCACCTGCCTCTGCCTCCTGAGTGCTGGGATTAAAGGTGTGCTACTATGGCACTTCATTTTTATTATTGGAAAGTTCTTGTTTTTTCCTTAATTATTAGTGTGTATGTATGTGGTAGGGTGGGTGTGTGCTCATGAAAGTAGGTATTCCTAGAGTCCAGAAGAGGGCGCCAGATCGCCTGGAACTGGAGTTACAGGCGGTCGTGAATAGCCTGGCATGGGTGCTGGAAACCAAACTCAGGTATCTCCAGCCCCTATTGGAAAGTTTTTTTCTTTTTTGACTGTGAGGGTGTTGAAATGGGGTTTCTCTGGGTAGCCCTGGCCATTTTATCACTTGCTCTGTAGACTAGGTTGGCCTCAAACTCAGAGATTCATCTGCCTCTACCTCCCTAGTGCAAGGTGTACACTACTACCACCTGATGGAAAGTTCCTTTTTTTTTTTTTAAGATTTATTTATTATGTATACAGTGTTCTGTCTGCATGCATGCCAGAAGAGGGTGCCAGATCTCATTACAGATGGTTGTGCGCCACCATGTGGTTGCTGGAAATTGAACTCAGGACCTCTGGAAGTGCTCCCAACCTCTGAGCCATCTTAATGTAATTAATCTGTTTCTCCAGCTACAAACTGGTCTTTGGAGCCCAGTGCTTTAGATACTCTTGGAGGCCTTCTTTACCCTGTGCCAATATTCCCATCTCTCCTCTCAATTATTTAATGCTCGTCATAGCAATGCACACACAGCGTGGCGCCACTCTACTCTCTAGATCTCTTTCCCACCAGGCACGGTTTAAGTTTTTACAAATCCTTGATTAATTCACTGCTGAGTTATGCTTATTGTTGCTGTGAACGAAATATGCAGCAGAAACAGCTTTAGGAAAGACTGATTTAGGCTCACAGGTTTTTCCTTTTATTCTGTCTGGTGCTCCTGCCCCTGGGGTGGTGCTGCCCACACTAAGGGTGGGCCTCACCCTCAATTCGCCCTCACAGTCATGCCCAGAGGCAATTCTAATCCATTCAGGTTGCCGTGAGGACTAGCCACCACAGGTAGCACGCTACAATTACCACTTTACTCAGGACACTGAGGCTGACATTGTTCCTCAGTTAAGGTTATGCAATAAACATATGGAAGAGCCCAATTTGTGACTGAATAAAAACAAGTCAACGGGTCATCAATCCATTTTTTTTTTTTTTTGGTAAAGTGGTAAGAATAGAAACTACAAAAGGAGGCAGGGACCCACAGCACAGGCAGACTGCACTTGGAACTGTTTTCATAATTTTACAGTGTTATGTTCTGCAACCGGAAACCCTTGGGACACGACCTACCAGTGTGTGTACCCTGCTCTCCAACCCAGTTAGTTTAAGCCAGTGATAAGGGCATTAGGAAAAAGTTCCGTGTCTGGTGACTTCATGCTCACAGCGAGACAGACTGGAGAATGAAGGGAGGTTTTCCAGAGATAAGGCCCAGTTTTGATGCCTCTTACGTCCATTGTGCCTGGACTCCAGTGCAGAGTCAGACTGGGGGATAGACATTAGCAGCGCCAGGCAGGCTGGAGCCCGAGCCCGGGAAACTGTGTGAAGAAGACAACAGAAGCACGAGGAGAACCACTCTTCCAAGCAGGAGAATCATACTGACTTTGACTCTGGGGTAGAAAGCGACACTGTCAAATGAATTCAGAGAGCCAAATCCCAAAGGCAGGCTTGGGAAGCAGATGGGATGAGGGAACCCGGGAGGAGATGCTAAGGCAGGGTTTCCTGGCTGAGGTAACCCGCCACCAGCCTCTTACCTCCCCTGGACAAACGCCTCCACATATTCAGCAGGAAGCTGATCCTCATCTCTGCCCCTCTCCCCATTTTCCCTTCAGTACTGAGGAGTGTCTGTCGTTTGTGCCTCGCAGACTGGCGTTTGCTGACACCGCCATGCCAAGTCGGATCCCTCTCCGTGCACTCTGCTGCGTCCTTCTCCCCTGGGCATTCACCACCTTTCACCAAGCCCTGGGGAACTCGGGTAAGAGCCTAGCCCAGCCCAGCCCCCAACCAGGACACTGGGAAAGGGTTCAGGGGATGGAGGGCTAAAGAGAGCAGCTGTTGAAAGCACCTAGGGAGTGAGAATCCGTGAGGAGAGGTGAGGGTGGTGCCAGTGAGCCCCCAGGAAAGCTTCTGGGGACTAGGTCTGAGTGGGCACTTGGGGCAGGGAGGATAAGAGGCCTGCCACTGTGGCCCCTCTGCTCAGCCCCCCATCCGGGTCCCCACTACCTTCTGCTCCCCATCCACGAGGTCATTCACTCTCGTCGTGGGGCCACGGCCACACTGCCCTGCGTCCTGGGCACCTCGCCTCCCAGCTACAAGGTACGCTGGAGCAAAGTGGAGCCCGGGGAGCTCCGAGAAACGATAATCCTCATCACCAATGGACTGCACGCCCGAGGCTACGGGCACCTGGGAGGGCGGGCCAGCATGCGGAGAGGGCATCGACTGGACGCCTCCCTGGTCATCAAGAACGTGCGCCTGGAGGACGAGGGCCGGTACCGCTGCGAGCTCATCAATGGCATCGAGGACGAGAGCGTGGCACTGACCCTGCGCCTGGAGGGTGAGCTTTTCTGTTCCAGCACTGTTGTTCCCTAGCTGTGCCGGCCACCTCAGCTATGCCAGCCTCCCCTGCCGGCGCTCCTCTGCGCACCCAACTGCCCTACTCGAGCTCTCCACCCACCAGGTGTGGTGTTTCCGTACCAACCCAGCCGGGGCCGCTATCAGTTCAATTACTTCGAGGCGAAACAGGCGTGCGAGGAGCAGGACGGACGCCTGGCCACTTATAGTCAACTGTACCAGGGTGAGCACCGGAGCCCCGACTGACCGCCCCGGGCTGCACACCGGTCCCAGCAAGCTTGGCTTGCGCCGGTGACTTCCCTTCTCCCCGCCCCCTCCTCCGCCAGCGTGGACCGAGGGGCTGGACTGGTGCAACGCCGGCTGGCTGCTGGAGGGCTCGGTGCGCTACCCTGTGCTCAACGCGCGCGCCCCGTGTGGCGGTCATGGGCGGCCAGGCATCCGCAGCTACGGGCCCCGCGATCGCAGCCGAGACCGCTACGACGCCTTCTGCTTCACTTCGGCGCTGGCAGGTGAGCCAGCTGCGTGCAAGCGGTGCCCGGTCTGGGGACTCCATCCTGGAGCAAGGGCGTGGTCGGGCCTGGGCCAGGAGGCAGGACTCGGCCCGGTCTAGTGAAAGCAGGACCTGTAAACCAGGCGGGGGCTGGCCAGCGTTCAGTGTCGTGCTCTGGCGGGTCCTGGAGGGCGGGTGGGGGGCGGGTCTAGGGCCGGAGCCCAGTGCGGCGAGCGTAGCGGAGAAGGAGAATTTGGGCGGGCAGAGTTGGAGTGTCCCAGACCGCGTTCCTCTGGGCTCCCGCAAGCACCGCTTTGCCAGGGTTCTCCTGCTGCCATTTCCCCAGCTTCGTTGTCCCGTCCCCCTCCAGACCTGCTGCTTGGGGCAATCGGTCACCCGCTCTCGTTCCCAGGCCAGGTGTTCTTCGTGCCCGGGCGACTGACGCTCTCTGAAGCCCA
This sequence comes from Alexandromys fortis, assembly GCF_014885135.2. Lineage (NCBI taxonomy): Eukaryota > Metazoa > Chordata > Mammalia > Rodentia > Cricetidae > Alexandromys > Alexandromys fortis. The sequence goes on along the minus strand of NW_026068045.1, from coordinate 1,170,764 downwards.
CGCGGCGTGCCGGCGGCGGGGAGCTGTAGTAGCCAAGGTCGGGCACCTCTACGCTGCCTGGAAGTTCTCGGGGCTGGATCGGTGCGATGGAGGCTGGCTGGCGGACGGCAGCGTTCGCTTTCCCATCACCACGCCGCGGCCGCGCTGCGGGGGCCTCCCTGACCCCGGGGTGCGCAGCTTCGGTTTCCCCCGGCCCCAGCAGGCGGCCTACGGAACCTACTGCTACGCGGAGAAGTGAGAGCACTGCCCCTGCCACGTGCGACAGAAAGAGCCAGAGCGGCGCTCCAGGCTCCCGGGCGAGGGGCGTCCCAGGCATTAACTTACCAATAAAATAACATGACGTCTTCTCTGTTCGATAGCTGTAGGGCTTGGAGGCTTGGAGTATGTGAGATGATCTGGCCCTGGACCCAAAGCACAACACGTCTACAATCTAGAGGAGAGGTTTAATTGCTTCTGTGACCCAGCAAAATTAAGGGTTTGTGACGAGATGCCAACAAGAGCTAGGAGAGGAAAGCTCGCAGGCCTGGCCATCCTCGCGGGAGAAGCCCAGGACTGTCGTTAGATCTAGCCAGCCATACAAAGATTTCTCATTCAGATTTGCCAGAAGCACTCCAAACTCCCCAAACTGCTGAGGCCTTACAGAACAGACATTCGGTGGGTCTAAACACATCTTTAAATGTATGTACTTAGAAGTGTTTCCAAGGCCTGTTTTAATTGATTAGTAAATTAGTTAATTAATTTGAGACAAGGTCTCTCATTATAGCCCCGGTTGTCCTCTGTCACCATGTAGACCAGTCTAGCCGGGATTCACACAGATCGGTCTACCTCTGCCCCCTGAGTGCTAGGACCTACCCAGCTAAAGTGTACAATTAAAGATAGTAAAGTCCCGGTGGATAGCTCAGCAGTTAAGAGAACTTGCTGCTCTCCGAGGACCAGAACCCACAACATCTGTAACTCCAGCTCCAGGGAAGCCAACACCCTCTTCTGACCTCCCCCGGCACTAGCAGACACATGGTTCACATACATTCTATAATAAATCCATTCGAGAAAGATACAGGCAACCATGCAGATTAAGACAAACGAGTCCTTTCTTTCTGGCCTGTGATCGAGAGTGGGTTCGAGTCCCAGTGCATGTCCCTTGGTGCCGGAGGGGGCCGTCGATGTGAGGTGACAGGGAGAACGGCCTTGCAACATCTGTGTTTTTCAGAGCATGGTATTCTGTGCATAACTTAGCAATTATTTTTTTACTTATACCTTTTTCATTTATTATAAACACTAATTATTTTGGTTAATACATCGGGACCGTGGCCAGAGTCAGGGAAATCCCGTATGTTAGACAAGACTGTTGGAGGTGGTGGGTGGGGGCTGACAAGTGATTGAGCAAGCACAAGAGGGAGCCAGGGCAGGGTAGTCTTACGTCCCACATTTGTCTACTTAGGTTACATTTCAGTCGTTGACTTTGATGGAGGAGTGGGTGCTGGGACAGCCAGTGAATTAGGCAGTTCCCAATCGTTAGACCTCAGAGGACAAGGACAAGCAGATCCTTGGGGTCAGGAGTGAGGTGGTTGACCATAGATTCCAATGAAGCCAGCTATGGGACCAGGGATTGTTTGTTTTATTTATTATTTATAAGGGCCAAGGCATGAGTTATTAAAGAAGTCAGATAAAAACAATCTAAACCTATTATTTCTAGATACAGCAGAGGTAATAAAATTTTGTCAGAGTCCAGGCCTGGGGATCTGTCAGGATTAGCCCTACAGGAAGCACTATGGCTAATATTCTGCGAGTTCAAAGAGAGAAAGGGGCATCATAGTTCCTGAAGGAATACACCTTGAACAGCCGCTGTGTAATTCCTGATATCCCAGTGGGGCCTCCAATGGTAACACCTGAGTCTGTGTTACTCTCAGTACAGGTTGCGCACCACTGTACCAGACGCCACGTGAGCCGGGCAAGGACCAAGGGGGCAAGGGCCTAGAGATTGAAAGAACACACAAGAGACCTGGGTCATTGGAAAGGAGATCAGCAGAATGCCATTTATTCAAATATAGGGAAAACCTTAAATACCTAGCTGCTACACAAGGAATACCCCTCAGGCAGATGGGAAATTACCACACCCAAGGTGGAGTAAACAATGCCCTGTAGCTAATGGTGGTGGTGGGGGGCCGGCAGAGGGAGCACAGGAACAAACAGGATGGTTTAGCTGGCTGACTGGAAACTGTCCTCAAGATGAAACCTGGGAGCAGGGGTAGACCCATGGGCCCTACACCGCTGCTATTAGGGTTAGGATTGGGGTTAGGGGTCAAGTTGGGGTTTAGGTATAGGGTTGGGGTTGGTGTTTGGGTTAGGGTTGGGGCTAATAGCCTCTGCTAGGCCCTGAGCAAGGAACTCTCAGTTGCCCTAGTATTTGCTGAAATCTGTAGCTTTGTTGAAACTTCAGCCCTCCTCCTTTCGTTGCTATTGTCTAACACATCACCAACTTTCTGGCAGCCGAGCAAGGCAGTTTTTGAAGCTCATACATCCTTGTTTGGACAAACAGTTCCAAGAAACAGAGACTGCAAATGGCAGGTAGCATTTAATGTCTCCATTCCACAATCCCACCTCTATATACTCCAAATGTTCCCTTTTCTCTTTGAATACACCTCCTTGCCCTCAGGAGAATGTTCACCCATTGTTGTTTGAAAAAGCAGTCTCTTCTGCCAAAGTCAGCCTGGTTTCTTTCTGCCTCTGTCTCTTTAGGCTGCCTCAGAAATCTAACAATATCTGTCTCCAAATGTCCACTGTTGAATTTTTTAGGCTTTGCTGTGGGAAGTCCCCTGGCTCCCGGTGCTAACAGGAGCAGGCTGTTAGCTGGTGTTAGCTGGTCACTGGTGTTCTCTGGGAAGTGGCTCGAGAAGCTGGTCTGGGGGACTTTCACAGCTCTTCTCAGCCAGTGTGGCTTTCTTTACCCATTCCTGATTGCTTCCAGATGACACCTGTAACTTAATGCTTAAATGAGTGTCCACAGCTGACTTGCTACGCTGACTGGCTCTGTGGCAGAACCCCTGTCTTGTTATTACGTCATATGAAGACTGGAGACTTCAAGCAGAATCCAGTAATTGAATCCTAAGAAGAAAATTGAAAGCCAGGATAGAAAGCATGGCCAATCAAACTAGCATGCAGGTCCCATGCCAGTCAGGTGACAGGCTTAGTACAAGCTTCCTTCATCCACAGTACCTCAGATGTCAGTTTGGGAGACATTGTAAGCAGAGTTATTGCTATTGTCTCTCTTATTGGAGACTTTTTTTTTTTTTAAAGATTTATTTATTTATTATGTATACAACATTCTGTCTGTGTGTATGCCCGCATGCCAGAGGAGGGCGCCAGATCTCATTACAGATGGTTGTGAGCCACCATGTGGTTGCTGGGAATTGAACTCAGGACCTCTGGAAGAGCAGGCAGTGCTCTTAACCACCGAGCCATCTCTCCAGCCCCTTATTGGAGACTTTTAAGATGTGAATGTAGGCTCCAATGTCCTCTCCAGGGTGAGTGAGCCCACCCCCATCATGTGAGACATGAAGAGTAATTCATCTTCCCTAAAGAGAAGGAGGAAGGTTTCCAGGTCTGGCCTGCACAGCCAGAGGCAGGAGCAGCACACCCACGTGGGTGTAAACTCCTGCATCCTTCTGTAATGACGCTAGCTTGCAGTTCACTCTGATGGGGTCTGTGTCCCATCCAGGGAAAAGGATATTGCTTGAGTCTAGGGATGTTTTGCCATGCAAGCGTATTATAATTTAACCTATTTTATTTAAGCATTCAGTTTTCATAACCTGTTTTTAAAATATTTCTAATTTTGACTATTACTTTATATTAAATAACCGTTAAGTTTACTTTAAACTTGCTTTGATTCCATGTGCTAGAGCTGACTGACGACATATGCAGAAGACTATGCAGTGGGAAATAGAAACTGGTCTCTCCTTCCATGCTTTTCTCTATAGATGAATCACACTTATACTTAGCTGTACTACAAACACAATTTGGAGCACATTAAAGATATTTGATCATAGGCGGGCAATGGAGGCTCCAGATGGCAGTGAGTTCGAGGTCAGCATGGGCTGTTACACAAAGAAACCCTGTCTCAACAAACCAAAAAGAAAAAAAAAGATATTTTATCATTTATAAGATCATTATCTTTTGGAAGGTTTCTCTGTGTAGCCCTGGAAGTCCTGGAACTTGCTCTGTAGACCTGGCTGACCTTGAACTCAGAGCCACCTGCCTCTGCTTCCCAAATGCTGGATTAAAGGTGTGCACCTCCACGCCTGAATTCATTATCTTTTAAGGTTTAATTAACAGTTTACAATAAATTAGCAACTCTCATAAGATTGGAATTTTATAATTTTATCCCTAAGATTTTGAGCCTTAAAAATTATAATTTTGAATTGAAGCCCCCTTGACATCAAAATAAATTTAAAACATAGATATACTCTATGGAGAAACTGAGAACATAATTTTTCTGATCCTTCTATAGTGTACTTTAATAAAATATCACAGTTCTTTTATATGACTCAATTTCTCCAAAAAATCTAAAGCTTAGTGAAGTTAGAAAGACACATATCTTTAATTCATTTATTTTTTTAGCATGAATAGTTCATTATAGCCCTAAAAGTTAATAAATCCCTTTTTGTTTTGTTTTTGTTGTGTTTTTCAAGACACAACAGCCTAGAATTCATTCTGCAGACCATGCTGGTCTCCAACTCACAAAAATAGGTTGTGGAACAATCTGTACACTGTGAAGATGTGTTGCTCTCATTGGTTTAATAAAGGGCTAAATGGCCAATAGCTAGGCAGGAAGAGGTTAGGCAGGACTTTCAGACAAGGAGAGAGCACTGGGAGGAAGAAAGGCAGAGTCTCCTGGAGGCATAGGGAGAAGCAAGATGAACATGCTGGGCTGTGAAATGTACTGAGCCACATGGTAGAATATCAATAAGAAAAACTAATTTAAGTTGTAAGAGCTAGGTACTAACATTCCTAAGCTATTTGCCAATCATTTATAGTTTAATAAGTCTCTGTGTTATTATTTGGGAGCTAACAGGTGAGACAGAAAATTCCACCTCACAGATCTGTCTGCTTTTGCCTCCTTAGTACTGGGACTAAAGATGTGTGCCACCACTACCCAACTGAGCTTATGAATCTTAATCATCAAACACTCATAATTCTTAAGTCCTACTCTCTATAAGCCTTGTATAACTTACTCAAACCCTCTGTGACTTGGTTTTAAGCATTCATGATTTTGTAGTCATCTACTTCTCATTCTTAGGACAAAATTCCATTTCATGATACAAAATTTATTTTTATCCAAAATATTTTAACCCTTTATATATATTAAAAACTATAAATTCCAGCATGGTGGCACATGCATTTAATCTCAGCACTTAGGAGACATACACAGACCCACATGCATGCACAAACACACACACACAAAACCTCAGTTACTGTTTTATTGCTGTGAAGAGACACCACAACCAAGACAGCTTAAAAGCTTACAAAAGAAAGAATTTAATTTAGAGCTTGCTTACAGTTTCAGAGGGTAAGTCCATGATCATCATGGTAGGAAGTATAGTAGCAGGCATCTTTGAGAGCTCACATCCAATCTACAAGTTGAAAATAGAGAGCAAACAACTGGGCCTGGCAGGGGCTTTTGATTTCTTAAAGTAACCCCCAGTGACACACCTTCAACAAGACCACACCTCCTATCCTTCCTAAACTGTCCACCAACCAGGAACCAAACATTCAGATGTACGAGCTAAGGGGGCCAGTATCACTCAAACCACCACAAGGACCTCATTCTTTACATTTTAAAGCATGTTTTTAACATTTATTTACTGTTTATTTCTACTCTATTTCCCTTATTTACTGTTTATTTCTACTCTATTTCCCTAAGCAAGAACTGAATTCAAGTTTCATATATAGCATGCTGTAGCAAGTTAAAATTACCTACACATAGACTCTTAATTAATTATATTTAATTTTTGTTGTGAGTTTTAAAATAGCTTTTTCTCTGCTCAGTGTTTTCAGCTTCTAACCATTGGCCCCTTGAGATCTTGAGAGGGAGAAAGCTTACATTTCACCAAGAGCTTCAAAGATATTAAGGACCTTGGATGGGGAACATCTTTGTAAATGAGAGGAAGTACTGAGAGATCTCCTGTAATTATATTTAGCCATTTTAACCTTACATACAAATTTTATTTATAAAAACATCATGAGACATAAAGGTACCAACTAAATTTATCATTTGTTGTGAATATTTTCACCAGGCAGCCTCCATTTTTCCTCGGACTTTTATCCAGTATTACTCATAGTTTCTCCACTGCTGCGTAAGGGCCTTTCCTGTCCATTCTTACTTCTCACCCCATATCCCCTAGCTTATCCAAAAACAAACAAACAAAAGCAAAAGACCCTTGAGGCCTCATTAATTAAGGCCAAATTGTACAACCAGCTGGGAGAAGGGCTGGACGCTCAGGTGAAGGACCAATGGCATTGCCTATTGTAGCTGGTTGCTTTTTGCTCTTTACTCTTTTGAGGGACCCACCACCCAGCTCCCAAATAAATACATGGAGGTTTGTTATTTTCTTATGAATGCCCAGGCTTAACTTGGCTTGTCTCTAGCCAGTTTTCCTTAAATTATCCCATCCGCCTTTTGCCTCTTGATTTTTACCTTTCTCTTATGGTTGGCTGTATAGCTATGTGGCTGTGTGCCTGGCTCTTAGCCTCCTCCTCTCCGTGATCCTCTCCTATTACTTATTCTCTCATCCTGCTGGCCACACCTACCTTTCACCTGCTTTGCTATTGGTTGGTCAGTTCTTTATTAGCACATCAGGTATTTTAGACATGCAAAGTATCACAGCATCACAGAGTTAAACAAATGCAACGTAAAAGAATGGAACAACCGTCCTCCCCCTTTCTTCCAAAAATATGAACTTTTAACAAGTCCAGCTGTCATGGTCCGGTGCCAGCCCGGACCATAAATTATTTTTCCAGACCAGAGGGGAGGCGTGGGAATAATTGAGACAACTCACATGGCTTAATCAGGAGGGAGATTCTCAGTGATCCCTCACGAAATCCTGAGTTCACATCCTGAAAATTTAACAGGATTTTGGTTTATTCTCCAAACAGCCTTTATACCAAAACATAAACTGAGGGTAAATTCATTACCATTCTGTTACCTAGGTAACCAGGTGAATGCCTTTAGACATGCTCACATCTTTCTATGCTCACTCTGTCATGTCTTCCCATCTTCCTGCTCGGTAGCCAGATCTGTCACAGTGCAGGGGCGCGCGAACTTTACCGAGGGTGTAACACAGAATCAGGTGTTACAATGAAAGGCTGCTCATAGCGGCCTCTGGCCTCCTACTTGTGGCCAGGGGATGCTCTCCCATGAGTCTTGCCATGGTCACGTGCTGATTCACACCCCACCCACAGCAGAGAGGTGTTGCTGTTTTTTGCAGGTTTTTCGGGTATCAGCTATGGGTAGTAAGCCATCAAAGCCCATCAATCCTGCTTCCCCCCGGGATGCCTTTTAGAGGCTCTGAAACCCCAGGCCTTAATGATTCTCACACTTGTCCATCTTTGTTCAAAAAATGGCCTTGTTAAATTTAGGTGGGAATCTAAAGTGGCTGCCTAATGGCACCTTTGATCCCAATATTTTTATGGGAACCTTCTAACTACGGTCAGGGCACAGGCAAATGGAAGGAGTTTCCTTACATCCAAGCCTTTTACTATTTAAGCTCTAAGCCTAAGCCCTCTGTCTTTGCAATTTGTTCTCCTGCTCACATGTTCCTGGTTTATGCCATCTGTGCTGGAAGAATCCTCCACTCCTGTTCTGGGCTGTAACACCCGATTTTGTGTTACACCCTCGGTACAGTCCGTGCGCCCCTGTACCGTATGCAAGTCGGGCAAGAGCCAGGAGATTGAAAAGAACACACAGAGAGACCAGGGTCATTCGAAAGGAGATCAGCCGAATGCCAGTTTTTTCAGCATTATCTACCTAACTGCTGCACAAGGATCTCCGCCCAGGCAGGTGGGAAATTACCATATTAACAGTGGAGTCAATGCCCTGTAGCTAATCACCAGGCTGGGCAGGGAGAGCACAGAAACACACAGGAAGCTTAGTTAGCTAATCATAAACTGTCCCTGCGAATGCACCCCAGGAATAAGGGAGACCAGGGCCCTACAGGTCCCTCTTTTATATAAATTATGACTAGGCCTATCTTGGGTGGCATTGGATGCCAGGCAATACCCCTTACCCGTCATGGGAAAGCATCCTGGTCAAAACACATTTCCTGTCTTAGGTTAGGGCAGCCCCCCAAAAGCCTTTCCCGTCATTGGCTCACTAGCCATTCATCACCGAGTTCAGCCAGATTTGTGCTGAAAGATTCTCTGGGGCAATAGCTAAGAGGACTTGCCACGTGGCAACATTGACCTGAGCTTGCCTTTGGCTCTGGCATGACGCTCCAGCACATATAAGCATCCCTTAAGGAGACTGTGCCTGCTCAGTCCTTAAGTAAGGTCTCAGCACTGGTGAAAGGAACCCTGGTATAGCTAACTAGAATAATTTCAAGAGCCAATTAGTAAATTTTACACCTCAGGGTCCGTGAATAACAGCAATAAGAATATCTAGCAGTGGTCTTTAACCACAACCAAGAGCAAAGTTAACTGCAAAATTCATTTGTAAATTTAGCTCAGTTTGAATGGCCAAGGCATTTGCAACCTGCCCTGAGAAGGTATCCTTTGTGCTAGCAGGAAGCAACTGACTGACTAATGAAAAATCCAGCAGCATTAGCTGCTGTGGCAGCAACAGCTATGGCTGCCAATATCATGGGATGGGTAGATGGGTAGAGGAACAATCCTTGGCACTCAGACCAGCACAGCCAGCTCCTCAGGAATCCCGCAACTCTTCAGTTGACAAGCCAGAATCTCCTTGATCTCTTGGCTCTGTCCTGTCTTCAGGCTTCTGGACAGGAAAATCCACAGCACGCACCAGGTACTCAGGTACCCACACTGGACTGTCAGCATCCTGTGGGAAAACACAAACAGCCCCTCTTCCCCACACCAGTACAGGATCTGGACCATACCAGGTGACATCTGATAGATTCTTCCATTTTACATGAGGCATCCCGGAAGAATCTGGCCACCAATGCCTGTCAGTGGCGGTATGAAATTGAGCATCAACAGTCAAAAAATTTTAAATGTATAAAATAAAAGATAAATGCTCTCTGGGGGTGGAACCATATTCCCCTTTTTTGTTTTATGCAAATAGGCTTTGAGCGTACAATGCGCTCACTCCACTATAGCTTGTCCTTGAGGATTATAAGGTATTCCCGTTTTGTGAGAAATTGAAAACTCAGAGCAAAATTTAGCAAAGCCAGCACTAGCATAGGCAGGTCCATTATCAGTCTTTACAATTTTAGGAACTCCCATGTAGGCAAAAGCCTGGAGACAATGACTTCTAACATCTCGTAATCTTTCTCCTGTGTGAGCCGAGGCAAAAATGAGATGAGAATATGTATCCACGGTTACGTGAACATATTGTATATGCCCCAAAAAAGGAACATGAGTGACATCCATTTGCCATAAATGATTAGGAGCAAGCCCACGAGGATTAACTTCTCAAAGGGGGAACAGTTAAAAGTTTTGTACACAGAGAGCACTTTTTAACAATATTAGTGACTTGCTCTCTAGATATCTTAAAATGAAATCGTAAAGATCCAGCATTGAGATGAAAATGATTATGAGCTTTTTCTGCAGCTTCATAAGATTCTTGACTCACTACATAAATTTGTTTTGTAAGCTGATCAGCCAAAGCATTTCCTTCATTCAATGGACCAGGGAGGTCAGTATGAGCCTGCAAATGCCCTACGTAAATGGGTACAGATCGGGCCCAAAGCAAAGTTTGAATAGCCAATAACTGCATCTGGACTCGAGATACAGAGGCAATATAAGCTGCAGTTTCCAACGGTGCAAGAATTTTGCTTATATACTGACTATCAGTAAAAAGGTTAAATGGAATATCAGCATATTTTTCTAGGGCCATCTGGACAGCAACCAATTCAGCCACCTGAGCAGAGTTAGTGTTAACAGACTGAATATCAAAATCAGGAGGGGAGGCTACTACCGCTCTCCCGGTGGAAGATCCATCAGTGAACACATTTCGTGCCCCTGCCAGAGGCTGCAAAGAAATAACTTTAGGGAAACATACCAGATGATTTTTAAAGAAGCTGACTAACTTATCAGAATGATAATGATTGTTAAACTTGCAAGGATTAGTGCATAAAAATAAAGTCCAATCATCAGCAAAATTTTGCAACCAAGTTATTTCTGCCTGGGTATATGGTGTAATAACCTTATCAGGTAACATTCCAAAAGTTTGCAAACTAAGTTTATACCCTTTCTGAATAACACGTAGCACAGCTTATGGATATGAGACAACAATTTTTACAGGTTACACATGTTCATGTACCATAGGATGGGTCCTAGCTGCCAAAAAACTCCAGTAGGACTATGCTTGGAGGGGAAAATTATCAACAGCAGTGGCTGACTATAGTCAATATAATGAATATGAGCAGAGGCAAGCTTTTCTTCAATTAAAGTAATACATGCCTTGCCTGAGATGTCAACTCACGAAAGGAGGTTGGGTCTGGATTCCCCTGCAGAATGTCAAAGAGTGGTTTTGAATCTCCAGTAGGAATTCCCAGACTGGGCCGAACCCAATTGAGGTCTCCAAGCAATTTTTGAAAATCATTCAAAGTTTGTAGTTTATCTAAGCAAAGAGTAACTTTCTGTGGTTTTACTCTTGTCTGCAACAGCTGATGCCCCAAGTATTGATATGGAAACTGTAGTTGTACCTTTTCAGAAGCAATTATTAACCCAGCATGTGCTAGACATTCCTGAAAGTCAACAAAAGCCTCAACAACTCTATCTGGGTCCTGTTCAGCTAATAAATTGTCATCCATATAATGAATGATATACAGTTGAGAATATTTATACCTTATGAGGCAATAACCCAGGCCACAAACATTTGGCAGATGACAGGACTATTAGCCATTTCCTGGGGTAATGTTACCCATTGGCAGCATCTATATGGTTCTTTGAAATTTATAAATGGTACAGTGAAAGCAAATTTATCAGAATCTTTTGGATGTAAAGGAATGGTGAAAAACAATCTTTCAGGTCAATAACTAAAAGATGGTATCCTGCAGGAATGCCCAGAGGCTGAGGCAACCCAGGTTGAGTTGCCCCATTATTTCTGTAAAATAATTTACTGCTCTAAGATCTTGTAGCAACCTCCATTTACTGTCCTGAAGCTGTAGCTTTTTGAGTCTAGATTTCTTTATAGCAAACCTGTCTCTAGCTTTTTCAGGAACTCACTCGGTAGACCAAGCTGGCCTTGAACTCAAGAGTTTCCCAAGTGCTGGTATTAAAGGCTTGTACCAGCACACCTGGCTTATTTTTTGGGCTGATTAATTGCCCCTTTACCAGCAGGGCAGTTCCTTTTGAGGTGTCCAGCCCTTCCGTATTGAAAACAATTCCTAGGCCTAGCTCCACCTTGGCCTTCCTTAAGGGCAGAAACAATTACCTGGCCTATCACGTGGGTGCCATCAATGTCTCTGCATAATTGGATAAAGTCATTCAAATCTCCATCTTTATGGGGGTGTAAAACTTCCTGACAAAACTTATTTGCATTTTTAGAGGCCAAATGTTTAACGACTGGCATAGCTGAATCCACATCCCCAAAAATGTGACTTCCCACCTGTAGAAGGCGGTCAATAAACTCAGAATAAGGTTCTGAAGATCCTTGAAGGATCTTAGAAATCTGTTCTCATGAACCTTTGTTAGGTAAAGTTTTCAAGCTTTAACGGCTGCTGCAGCTATCTGAGCATAAATCACAGGATCATAAGCAATCTGTGCTTCTAAGCCAGCATATTGTCCTTTACCAGTTAACATGTCAAGGTTATTCTGGGGGAAACCTGCTTCGGCATTTTTTCCTGCGGTCTTTTTGCAATTTTCCTGCATTTTGCCTCTCCATAACAAGTAATCTCCCCCTGAAAGACAAGCCCTGCAAAGCTGCATCCAGTCACTGGGTATAAGGTTGAGTTCTGCAAAGGATTTCAATAAAGCTACAGTGAAAGGAGCATGAGCTCCATAGTCCACAACTGCTTCTTTTAACTGCTTAATATCCTTAAAGGCCAGGGAGTTATGCTGCCTGGCCCTCTGTTCCTGCTGATCAATATTTTCCACAACAGGATAAATCTGCTTTTCTCTACTTAGATTATTTAACCTGTCCCAGATCTCTCTGATTTCCGCCTCTAAGTCCATAGGGGCAGAAGCAGTAGTGTAAGGATTTAGTGGAGGAGGTCTCATGGAGACATCTCCGTTTGCTTCCTTCCTTTCCTCTTTTTCTAACTTCTTTTTTATCAGTGCGATCTCCTTTTCTAAAATTTCTTCTTCTTCTTCTTCTTCTTCTTCTTCTTCTTCTTCTTCTTCTTCTTCTTCTTCTTCTTCTTCTTCTTCTTCTTCTTCTTCTTCTTCTTCTTCTTCTTCTTCTTCTTCTTCTTCTTCTTCTTCTTCTTCTTCTTCTATATCCTTTCTATTACTTCCTGTTCCTAAAACTTCCTGTTCCTCAAAACTCTTAATAGAACTCACAGATTCTACTTCTTGAATCTCCTCAAGGGTTTTGTTTAAACTCTCTAATTGCTCTTTCACTTTAACCTCATCACTGAGCAGAGCATCTCTGACCAAGCGCCATAGTGAAAATATCGCCATGGGGAATTCTTGTGGCCCTCACTCTTTCAGTGCATTTTGAAGATCAGCCTTTACCTGCTCCCAATCAGTAATGTTAAAACCTCCTGCATGTAGGAACCAGGGACTAAACTCTAAAACCGTCTTAATGATCTCTTGTGCTGTCTCAACTTTAATACCGGTGCCTTCCTTGCCTTGCTTCTCTAAAAGCACTATCAATTGGCCCTTTATTAGCCATCAATACCGAAACAGAATTACTTGCACCCATAACCAATTCACCCTCGCCGCTCAATTTCTTACCTGCTGGCCAGCCTTCCCGAGGGCGACTTCTCAGGGATCCCTACTTCCCGATCTCGCAGTTGGGTCTAGTTGCTGATGATCGTCCCAGCGGGGCCTCCAATTGTAACACCCGATTTTGTGTTACACCCTCGGTACAGTTCGTGCGCCCCTGTACCGTACACGAGTCGGGCAAGAGCCTGGAGATTGAAAAGAACACACAGAGAGACCAGGGTCATTCGAAAGGAGATCAGCCGAATGCCAGTTTATTCAGCATTGGGGGAGTCCTTATCTACCTAACTGCTGTACAAGGATCTCCTCCCAGGCAGGTGGGAAATTACGATATTAACAGTGGAGACAATGCCCTGCAGCTAATCACCAGGCTGGGCAGGGAGAGCACAGAAACACACAGGAAGCTTAGTTAGCGGACCATAAACTGTCCCTGCGAATGCACCCCAGGAATAAGGGAGACCAGGGCCCTACACTGGGCCCAGCTAACAAACCCCTGCCTTTCTGACCTCAGCGGGCAGCTACCCCATTCTCCCAGTTCCTACTCCTGTCCCTTTAGCTCCTACTCCTATTCCTACCCCAGTTCCTTCAGCTACTGCTCCAGACCCTGCTGCTAAGGAATCCACACCTTCCCAACCTCAACAGATACTTCCGCTCTTCCCACTGCCTCGCCACCTCCTTCTGCTCGCTCTTCACCCCACTGAGTCATTCTTCCACTCCGGTGCCTGGCCACAGCAGTTGCTCAGCCCTGGCACCCACCTTTACCCCTCCTCTCACAGGCTCGCGTGCTGCTATGGAACCCAACCCTGACCAAGTCAAGCCCCAGCAGTTCTCCCGTTGTGAGAGGTGGCTGGTGTAGATGGACTGATTGGGGTACACATTCTTTTCTCACTCACAGAACTCTCCCATTACAGAACAAAAACTTACCCAGTCTTATAACCTCCTGATACACCCCCTGATACCCAGAAACTTATGCCCTACCTACATCAGCTCTTTCATCCTAATAGCAAAGCTCTGTTTCATTTTGTCAAGGCTCACCTCCAACCCACCCCTGAGGACTTAGAATTCTTAAAAGCTATCACTGCCTCTTGTAAAATCTGTCAAAAGTTGGATCCTAAGACCAAATATCATAGTTTCCCTTTTCTCACTCACTAGCCCAGGGGATCCTTTCCAGGAACTGACTGGATTTTACTCATATGCCCACAGTCAGAAGAGTTAAATATCTCCTGGTTTTGGTTGACACAATATCTGGGTGGATTGAAACATTTCCCACCACTAATAAGAGGGCCCAGACAGTTTCCCATGTTCTTCTCTGAGAAATCATCCCCCGGTTTGGAATCCCAACCTCTCTTCAGTTGGATAATGACCCAGAGTTTACTTCCCAGATTTCTCAAACTTTGCCCAAGGCTCTTAACATTCCCTGGTACTTTCATATCCCACACAACCCTCAGTCTTCAGGGAAGGTAGAACAACTAATCGTTCCTTAAAAATGTTCTTGTTAAAATGTCACAGGAGCTTCACCTCGACTGGGTAAAACTTTGCCCCTGGCCCTTCTTAGGCTTAGGGCTCCCCCCAAACCCCCTTTTCTATCTCACCCTCTGAACTCATGTTTGGGCGGCCGGTTTTAACCCCCGGGCTCTCACCTAAAACCTCTCCCCTTCAGGATCACCTGCTTACTCCACTGTCATCCCACCTACACTCCCTATTATGGGACTTTACTGACTACTCGTTACCTCAGCCATGTGCCAATCCATGCCCACCACAGGTTAAAACAGGAGATCAGGTGCTATTCTCTCCCCCAGACAAACGCCCCTCACCCCTTTCCCATAAATGGCAGGGCCCCTTTAAAGTAATTCGTGTAACTCCCACAGCTGCCAAGCTCGAGGGACTTCCTCATTGGATTCACCTGTCACATTTTAAACCTTTTACTTTTCCAGCTCCAGATCCTCCCTCATATATGGTAACTCAGACAGGACCCTGTTTCCTTAAGTTCCAGAGGGCACCAAGATCAGCTGCTCTTTCTCCAGTTCCAGAGAAATAAAAGGCACATCTTTAATCAAGTCTCCTGTGCAAAAAACTCCATATACTCTCCCTCTTCCTCTTTCTCCTCTATGCTTTACCAACTTCTCCAATCTAAATGGACCAGACTCACCCAGAATAAGTATCATTGAATTCTTCCCTTATCATTCCCGGTCTCAGGAATCCCTGGGAAATTCCCTCTTCCCCCCAAAAGAACACCCCTCTATCTTCCATCTTAGGACTCTCCTTTCTTAATCACCAGGATCTAAAATTTTTTCCAGACATAATTTTCTGCCTTTCCAGCACCTTGTGTGGTCCAAGCTGCCAGTCAGCTAGTTCCACAGAGCCCAGAAAAAACATAACAGTAATTAGGCACCCCAGGATGTGGTCAAGCATCTCAACTCCCCAATGCCCATAAAGTCAGCATGAAGCAGTCATGAGAGTCCTTACGATGCCCCATTCCCATCCATTAAGACCCCCAAACCCCAAATTTTTATAATAAACAAAAGGGTGAAATGTAATTATTCAGCGTCAAATAAGGCTGCACTTCCAGGTTCTAGAGCCATGCATGTGCAGAGAAGCCCTTAGGCAATTGTCTGAATGTTAAAGGGCCCCACATGACTCACCTGCATGCATGTGTGGGTCCATCCATGTATGACTCAGCTAAGCCCTTGCACACATGCATGAGCCCATCATATTCATTATCAGTGTATGACATAGTCATGCCAACACCTTGTGCGCATGCCTTAGGCAGCTTTTTGTTTTGTTTTGTTTTGTTTTTTGAGACAGGGTTTCTCTGTGGCTTTGAAGTCTGTCCTAGAACTAGCTCTGTAGACCAGGCTGGTCTCGAACTCACAGAGATCCGCCTGCCTCTGCCTCCCGAGTGCTGGCATTAAAGGCATGCGCCACCACCACCCTAGGCAGCTTTTAAAAAGTGGGACAACACCACCTTCTATCTCTCTCTGCACACCGATTCCTCAGGCCTGTATGCACCCCCTCTAATAAACTCCTAAGCAGGTTTGTTGCGTGCTCCGTGTTTCCTTCTCACTCATGCCCAGGTAACTTCATTGGTGCCAAAACCTGGGAGGGTCTCCTACCCCGAGCCCCTCTTCTGGGGTGGGATCCAGACCAGGTGTTTTCTCCTCAACAACCACGTGTTCCATCTGCCTGAGCACGATTTCTACAGTGTGATTTCTGCTCACACCACTGGTTTCAATTGATGAGTTTCCCCCATTCTGGTCAGCTTAACAATTTCTCCAAACCCAAGGAATTGACCGGTGAGTGTAACGGCGTAAGCAAATGCAGACAGATTGTCAAAATCTTTAATGGAGGAATAGACTTACAGAACCACCTTTCCCTCGGAGACCAGGAAAGTAGAAGCCAGGGCTGGGAGCACGCTCGCCAAATTTATAGGCAAACTTTAGCCTGAGGCGAACACGCCCCCTAAGGGGTGGGACTTATCCCTACATCTCCCCTTTTTGTCTAAATAAGACAGAACTAAACCAAATACAACTATATACAATAATAACAAATAATAAATATAACAAACAATATTGAGAATCAAAAGTTTTGCTAAACATTCTATCTCAAGGAGTCTAAATAATGTAGAGAGTAACTACAATTATATAATCTTCAACTCCATCAAAGATCCGAGAAGGCAATAAATATTACTTAACAAACGATATATATCCAAAATGTGTAACAATTGACAGAGACAACTGACTACCTGGGCAATCACCCAAAGTCTCGTTTGCAATGTTGAGTCAACCAACTTTGGCTAAGGCCTAACATAACTGACATACCATTATTAAAGGCAAGGAACTTTTCAAAACTATCTTACCCTGTCTTGGCAGGATATGACAGTCCTGTTGTATCCATTGATGCACGCTCTGTATCTTTGTCAGTGGTTGAGGTATGGGCTTTTCTTAACCCAAAGGCCAGTTCTGCCAAGAAGACAAGCTCCCAGTGGAGTGTCTTTGGTGCTCAACGTTCTCTCGGGAATAGAGCGGTGTTGCCAGGAGCAATTGTGTCTCACTATCACGAAACTCTGAGTTATATTAAAGGCCATATTCTACAGCTCTCCAAAGAGGTTGAAGATTATCTATCTATACTGAGTATAATCTCTATATATCTAAAGAACCTGATTAGTCTAATTACAAATGACAAACTTAGATGACTATTAATCTATATAATTCTCAATATCTATCTAACTTAAAGACTAAAACAATAAACAACTGTGCAATATATGAAGACAATGATCTTCATCTGTAAACAATGTCATTACATATCAAATGTAAACAATGTTATTACATAAATAGTATCAGAGGTAGAAATGTACATTGTGATATGGTAGATGTATCAATACAATATAAGCATATTCTTATACAAAAATAGAGGTAGGAACACTCACATTCAATATTCAATATGTCAATATACAGAAAACAGTACCAATACAATTTTCTAAAAACAGTAACTCACAAATACCAATCATCCCATCAAACCAGTTAATCCCCCCCCCTTTTTTTTTTTCGAACATACCCCTAATTCCATAAAACATCTCCCCATCCCCTCAACCCCAAACCAACCACTAAAAGATGTCCCTAACCCTGAGGGCAAACTCTGTTGGGAGAGGGGACGTCGTCCTCTAAGATTGCTTCAAGCTGACATGGGGGCGATGTTCTCCTTAGGGGCTCCTGTGAAAGCAAATGATGGTAAAATTCCCAAATTAACCTTTGACCTAAGAAAATTATAACTAGTCCCTGAGCACTTTGAGAAGGTCCGGCCAGAGTGTTGTCAAAAATGTGCACCATTCGAAATTGTCTTGTGCAGTTGGTACCAAAAAACAGGTCTCATATTAGCGCGTAAAAAAGAGAAAAAGAAAAAAAATATTCATGACGTCATAAAAACCAGGTTGAGTTGATGTTGTGGGGCCCCATCTTCATCCTGGAAACTTCAAAAATTACTGTAGGGAAATTTGTTGCTTGTTATGGGAAATTTAAACATTAACAACAAGGACATATTCTGACATATAAAGAAAGACACAGATATGAGGAAAAGCAAAGAAAGTTTATCAAGTATATAATTATCCTCATTCTGTCCCATTTCATGGCTCCTGATCTGAGACAGAAACTCTGAGATATCTCTTATCAACAGGCTTGGAATTGAAGAGGGACTGAGCCATAGTCCAACTCCAAAACCAGCTCTACATATTTATAAAGAAGCGTTCAAAGAGAAAAAAGAAAATATATATATAATCAATACTTACTCATGTTACTGTTGAGTCTTAGTGGGTCGTAACTATTTTCCATCCATCAGTTATTAAATATTCAGGGTCCCTTAAATTCTTTGAAGATCAGTATTTTCCTGTGGAGATAAAAAAAAAAAAAAACCCTGCCCCCAACCTACCTGAATTCCTTACCATCAGTATGCTCGCCATCCTTGTGAATGAATTGTTATTTATCTTTTCCAAATGGCTTTTCTTCTTCATACCGAACCTTTATTAATTTTGACGGTATCCACAATTGTTCCTCACCTGTGGAGATAAGAGCAAAACCCCTTCCCCAACGCAGCACATCTCCTGGCTTCCATTGTGAGGTCAGCACATCCTTGAAATAAACTGGTTGATTTAGTTCAGTAGACTTTTCCATTATCCAATGTCTTTCTGCAGCCGTTGTCCCCTTCTCATTAGCGTTAAGAAAATTCAAGGTTAACAAAGCATTATGTAACCTATTTCTGGGGGTGTTTTCCACCCCTTTCTGTTTATTCAACATATCCTTTATAGTTCGATTTGATCTTTCTATGACTGCTTGACCTGTAGGATTGTATGGTATACCTGTAACATGCTTGATATTGTAATAGTCAAAAAACCGTTTCATTTTCCTAGAGGCATAAGCAGGACCATTATCTGTCTTTATTTGTGTAGGTATACCCATGATAGCCATGACTTCTAATAAATGAGTGATTACTGAATCAGCTTTTTCTGAACTTAAAGCAGTTGCCCACTGAAAGCCTGAATAAGTGTCAATGGTGTGGTGAACATACTTCAATTTGCCAAATTCTGCAAAGTGAAACACATCCATCTGCCAGATTTCATTCCTTTGGGTGCCCTTTGGATTAGCCCCTGCAGGCAGTGGCGTTTGGTTATAGAAAGAGCAAGTAGGGCATTTCTTTACAATCTCCTTAGCTTGTTGCCATGTGATAGAAAACTCTTTCTTCAAACCTTTGCTATTAACATGATGTTTTTTATGAAATTCAGAGGCTTGTAGCACACTACCAATCAATAATTGATCAATTTCTGCATTACCTTGTGCTAGAGGACCTGGCAGACCCGTATGGGATCGGATGTGTGTTATGTACATAGGGCAAAGCCTGTTCCTGATCAAATCTTGAACCTGGATAAACAATGAGGTTAGTTCTGTATCATCAGGTATAAATTCAGCAGTTTCAATATGTAAAATAACTCTTTCTGCGTATTGTGAATCAGTAACTATATTAATAGGTTCTCTAAAATCCCTTAGCACCATAAGAATGGCATATAATTCTGCCTTCTGGACAGAATCATAAGGACTTTGTTCCACCTTACCCAAGTCTTCCGATTTGTAACCTGCCTTCCCTGTTTTATTGGCATCAGTATAGAATGTACGGGCTCCAGTTATTGGAGCATCACGGACGATTCGAGGAAGGATCCAAGAAGTTCTCTTTATGAAGTTAAGCCTCTTGCTTTTTGGATAGTTGTTATTAATGTCTCCCAAAAAATTAGCACAAGCTCTTTGCCATGTTTCATTATCTTCCCATAATTTCTTTAGTTCATCAGCAGTGAAAGGCACTATAATTTCTGCTGGGTCTATGCCTGCTAGTTGACGAAGTCTCAGCTTGCCTTTTATAATTAACTCAGAGACTTTTTCCACATAAGTTTTCAGTTTTTTACTTGGTTTATGTGGTAAAAAGATCCATTCCAAGATAATATCATCTCTCTGCATTAAAATTCCTGTAGGAGAAATTTTGGATGGTAATATGACGAGAATACAATCGAGCTCTGGATTCACCCTGTCCACATGTGCCTGTTGTAATTTTTCCTCAATTATTGTCAGTTCCTTTTCTGCTTCAGCTGTTAATTCTCTGGGACTGTTTAAGTCTTTATCACCTTCCAAGGTTTTGTTCAAATGAATTATTAGATCAGGTGTTATCCCAACAGCTGGTCGTAGACTGGAAATGTCTCCTAACAGTCTTTGAAAGTCATTAAGAGTCCGTAGGCGATCTCTCCTAATTTGTGCCTTTTGTGTCTTAATTTTTTGCAAACCTATTTTATAACCTAAATAATTAACAGAATCTCCCTTCTGTATCTTCTCAGGAGCAATTTGCAATCCCCATTTAGGTAAAAGTATCTTTATTTCTTCAAACAGTCTGTTCAAGGTATCCATGTTTGAATCGGATAACAAGATGTCGTCCATGTAGTGGTATATTATAGATTTGGGAAATTTCTTGCGTATTATTTGCAATGGTTGGTTCACAAAATATTGGCACAAGGAGGGGCTATTTAACATACCCTGGGGGAGGACGGCCCAGTGGTACCTCTTGGAAGGTTGAGAATTGTTGTAAGTAGGCACCGTGAAGGCAAATTTTTCTCTATCTTCTTTTTGTAAAGGTATGGTGAAAAAACAATCCTTTAAATCAATAACTATAAGAGGCCATCCTTTTGGTAATAAAGAGGGCAAAGGGATTCCAGATTGCAGAGGACCCATAGGTTGAATAACCTTGTTGATAGCTCTGAGATCTGTCACCATTCTCCATTTACCTGATTTTTTCTTAACCACAAATACAGGAGAATTCCAAGGGCTGGTAGATTCTTCTATATGTCCAGCATCTAATTGCTCTTGTACCAGCTGTTCTAAAGCCTGTAACTTTTCCTCAGCTAGAGGCCATTGCTTTGTCCATATTGGTTTCTCAGTCAACCATTTTAGAGGCAAGGCTGTTGGTATCTCTGAAGGGGCTTCAATTACTTGTTCTTGTATGGCCCGAATGGCCGGTTTTCTCCGTTTGTAATATCTTTTAATATTATTCTCAGAAATATAGGCTCTAGAAGTAGCAGGAATGTTAATTTGGGTATTCCATTGTTGTAATAGGTCACGACCCCATAAATTCATTGCAATATTGGCTACATATGGCCTTAATTTTCCTATTTGTCCCTCAGGCCCTATACATTCAACCCATCTTGTGCTCTGTCTTACTCGAGATAGGGTTCCAATTCCCAGGAGCTGAACATTTACATTCTGAAGAGGCCAATACGGATGCCAAGATTCTGGGGTAATGATACTTACATCAGCACCTGTGTCCAGCAGGCCAGTAATAAAAATGCCATTTACACACACTCTCAGCTTAGGTCTTTGATCATTTATAGAAGTTTGCCAAAACACACGTAACTCATCTTTCTGCTCATTATCGTTTGTAACAGTAGGCATGAGGTTTCCTAATTGTCCTGACGAGGCACGTTCTCTGCAGAAACTGGAAATGACTGAACCATGTTTGCCATGGGGGCCTGTGAGGCCCCCCCTCTCACGTTTCCCGTCTGTATCAGGTTGCCTTGTCTATCTCTTGTAGACCTGCATTCATTCGTCCAATGTCTACCTTTTCCACATCTTCTACATAAACCTGAAGGCTGAGTCCTCCTATTTCTGTTATTTCTAGAAGATGCATTATTATTATTTCTGAAGATCCGTTGTTTACAATTCCTTTTCATATGACCCATTTTGCCACAATTAAAACATTTGGTATTCTGGTGTCTCCTTTTACCATTGGAAATTGCTTCTTCTACCCATGCTTCAGTGCCATAATCAAATGTATCAACATCCAGTGTATGCAAGACCCATTCTTCCAAGGGTGCTGATCTGAACCTTAAAGGCCCCAAAATCTTTTTGCATTCCACATTTGCATTTTCATAAGCCAAAGACTCAATCATTATACGTCTTGCGTCAGGGTCAGGTATCCCTATTTGCACAGCCTTAGTAAGTCTTTGTAAAAAATCACTAAAAGGTTCTCTCAGACCTTGTTTAATTGTGACAAATGATTCCATTCTCTGTCCTGGGTCTTGTACCCTGTCCCAAGCCCTTAAGGCTGCTGTAGTGCATATGGAGAGTGTGTTTTCGTCCAAATTAGCTTGTTCCTGAGGGTCAGAAAAGCGTCCTTCACCTAGAATTTTATCTAGGGAGATGTCACTTCCCTTCGCCTTTTCTTGCTGTTCTAAAAGTCTAGCCTCTTGCCTGAACAAGCATTTCCATTTTAAGTGCGGCCCACTCTCAAGGACTGCAGAGCTCAGCTGGAGCCAGTCCAATGGCGTAGCTCTGCTTGTGGATGCCCAAGACTTTAGCATCTCTTTAACAAAAGAGGAATGCATCCCGAAAGTCATGACAGCCTGTTTAATTTCTTTGAGATCATTCATACGGACATGCTCCCATGTATCTTCCTTAATGACCCTAGGGTTTCTGGAACCAATCACCTTCTCTGTTGTTATTACTGGAAAGGCAGGTAGAGCTGTAGGTAGAGATTTGTGGAAATTGTCCCGGAGGGATTTACCCACAGATGTAGTTAAAATTTGCCTTTCTACCGTTTGTTCTTCTTCATCAGAATTTAGAAATTCCTCAATCTTTTCAATTCTATTCACCATTGCCTTCTGCAATGTCTGTATCTCCTGTCCAGAATTATGTTCCAAAGCCTTCATTGAGGATTCTAAAGTATGAAGTTTGTCCATTAGAGATAAGTTCTCATCTTTGGACATAATTTTTATGGCATAAACCGTGCCTTCTTGTATTGACAATCTTTCTGCCAATCTGTCATAAGCTTTAGACAAAATCCGATAGTCACATTCAGCAGTTTTGATTCTCTCAGTTACTATTTCAGTTCCTACAGAAAGGGACTGAAGCTTACAACCCAAATCAGCTGTTCCCTCTTCCATAGTAATGAGTTTCTCCTTAATATCAGCCACTAATGTTTCAGTTCCTACAGAAAGGGACTGGAGCTTACGATCCAAATCAGCTGTTCCCTCTTCCATAGTAATGAATTTCTCCTTAATATCAGCCTGTAATGTTTCAGTTCCTACAGAAAGGGACTGGAGCTTACGATCCAAATCAGCTGTTCCCTCTTCCATAGTAATGAATTTCTCCTTAATATCAGTCTGTACCTTTTTTAAATTTTCCTCAGTTGATCGAGTCATGTTAAACAAAGATCTGTTCTCCTCCTGGAGAACTTCAAACTGATTCTTGAGAAGATTGTTGTCATTCTCAATTGTTTTTAAGCGTGCAAACTCTGCTCATAAAGACTTTATCATATTTCGATTATCAAACCATATAGTGCCAAGGAAAACTATGAATCCCAGAAAGATCCATAGAGGTGGGGTTATAGACACCTCTTGTAAAATCTCCCACATGGTACAATTAAAAAAACTGTTAAATTCTTGAATGGTAATGTGTTCAGACATTTTAATCATAAAAGAAAATTTTTTCTTTTACCTGCAACGACTGGTTCCTGCCGGTGGTGGTCTCTGTGGTTTTGGAGCCTGTCTTGGAACTAGCTCTTGTAGACCAGGTTGGCCTCAAACTCAGAGAGATCCACTTGCCTCTGCCTCCCGAGTGCTGGGATTAAAGGCATATGCTCCCACCGCCTGGCCGGCCTCAAACTCACAGAGATCCGCCTGCCTCTCTGGATATTATGGGCCTGAAGGCTGAGTGTATCTCGGACTCAGCCCTGGGGCCTTAGTCACGAACTAAGAAAACGACACTCAGGAGCGTACTGTCTTAGCTAGCGGGCTACGCGCTTGAGTCAGGGGCAAAAGTAGCCCGACGTTGGAAATGTAACGGCGTAAGCGAATGCAGACAGATTGTCAAAATATAGACAGCTTTAATGGAGGAATAGACTTACAGAACCACTGTTGCCGCAGAGACCAGGAAAGCAGAAGCGAGGGCTGGCAGCACGCTAGCCAAATTTATAGGCAAACTTTAGCCTGAGGCGAACACGCCCCCTAAGGGGTGGGACTTATCCCTACAGGTGAGTTCCTAGCAATCTTCTGGTGTTCCTAGAAACAGGGGAACAGGCCCAACTTTGGATAGTTGAGCCCTTCGCTGACATTCATCTCTGGATTGCTTCCCTTAGCTAAAATTGTGACCGGACTGACCCAGGGTCAGTCCTCCCTTGCTAGCATTTGATTGGGAGCCCAAGGTTCCTCAGTTTTTCTTTCTCTTTTTTTTCCTTTTCTTTTCTTTTTTCCCCACTGTGTTCCTTGTTTTTGCTCTTGTTTTGGTAAAGGCCACACGGAGGTCTTGTGGTATCACCATTTAGCAGGTTTTCATAGTTTCAGCTGTGGGTAGCAAGCCATCCATGTCCACCCCCATGGGATGGATGCCTTTTAGAGGCCCTAAAACCACAGGCCTTAATGCCCAACTTCTTCAGCTCCTCCCCTCACTCTGCTGGTGTCCCACCAGCTCCACTTTTATGGGATCTTTCTAACTACTGTTAGTGCACAGGCAAATGGAAAGAGTTTCCTCAAACTGTCCCTGCCACCACTACTGCTGCCAACAAGATTGGTCAGATCCACGAGGTGGCTTTTTTCAATTCCAGCCTTTTGCTCCCCTCTGCAGCTTGTGGCATGGCAGCTCAACCACAGGGTGGATCATGTCTCTAGGTCTCTCTTAAAATCCTTACAATCCCTGCAGCTCAAAATTGTGGCTTTTCCATACAACATGTGACTGTTGCCATTCTGACTGAGGTCAGGTGACCTTACCTGTAGGGCCCATGGGTCTACCCCTGTTCCCAGGGTTCATCTTGAGGACAGTTTCTAGCCAACCCGATTGTTCCTGTGCTCCCTCTGCCTGCCTAGTGATTAGCTATAGGGCATTGTTTACCCTACCTTGGGCATAGTAATTTCCCACCTGCCTTGTGCAGCAGCTAGGTATATAAGATTTTTTCCTAAGCTTGAATAAACAGCATTCTGCTGACCTCCTTTTGAATGACCCAGGTCTCTTGTGTGTTCTCTCTATCTCCAGGCCCTTGCCTGGCTTGCGAACAGTACAGTGGTGTGTGAACTGTACAGTGGTGTGAACTGTACCGAGAGTAATGGGTAATGCAGGAGTTACACTTAGAGGGAAGCAGGGGGCCTCTGAGAGATTGCCCTTGGAGGCTGACCAGCAGGTAAGAAATTGATGGTGAGGATGAATTGAAAATGGGTGCTAATAATTCAGTATCAACAGGTAAATTGAATGAAGGGCCAATTGATAGTTCTTTTAGAGAAGCAAGGCAAGAAGGGCACTGGTATTAAAGTTGAGACAGCACAAGAGATCATTAACACAGTTTTAGAGTTTAGTCCCTGGTTACACACAGGGGGCTTTAATATTACTTGTTGATTTAAGAGCGGCAGGGCTGCGTCCCCGGCACCCGGCCGCCCACATGGCTAGCTTATGCCCCGAAATAATTACACAGAAACTGTATTCTATTAAACACTGCCTGGCCTGGCTAGTTCCAGCTTCTTATTGGCTAGCTCTTACATATTGTTCTAACCCATTTCTAATATTCTGTATAGCCCACGAGCTGGCTTACCAGGGAGGATCTTAACCTGCGTCTGTCTGGAGCGGGAGAATCATGGCGACGCCTCACTCAGCTTCTTTCTCCCAGCATCCTGTTCTGCTTTCTCCGCCTACCTAAGGGTTGGCCTATCAAATGGGCCTAGGCAGTTTCTTTATTAGTAAGAAATCACTCCCACATCAATTACTGATTAGGAGCAGGTAAAGGCTGACCGTCAAAAAGCATCAAAATAGTGAGGCCCAGAAGAATTTCCTATAGTGATATTTTCACTATGGCGCTTAGTCAGAGATGCTCTTCTCAGTGATGATGTAAAAATAAAAGAGCAATTAGAGAATTTAACCAAAACCTTTTTTAAATATTTATTTATTTATTATGTATACAATATTCTGTCTGTGTATATGCCTGCAGGCCAGAAGAGGGCACCAGACCTCATTACAGATGGCTGTGAGCCACCATGTGGTTGCTGGGAATTGAACTCAGGACCTTTGGAAGAGCAGACAATGTGCAGGCAATGCTCTTAACCTCTGAGCCATCTCTCCAGCCCTAACCAAAACCTTTGAGTAGATTCAGGAAGTAGAATCTGTGAGTTCTATTAAGAGCTTTGAGGAGCAGGAAGTTAAGAGTATTAGTAGGGATATAGAAGAGGGAGAAGAAATTTTAGAAAAGGAAATTGCAGTGATTAAAAAAAGAAGTTAGAAAAAGAAGAAAGGAAGAAAGCAAACAGAGATGTCTCCATGCAACCTCTGCTGCAAAATCCATTCCTTGCCACTTCAAATCCTTTTGCTGCTGCTTCTGCCCCTATGGACTTAGAGGCAGAAATCTGAGAGATCCAGAATAGACTAAATAATCTAAGTAGAGAGAGGCAGATTTATCCTGTTGTGGAAGTTATTGATCTGTAAGGACAGAGGATCAGGTGCCATAACCTTTCCCTGGCCTTTAAGGACATTGAGCAACTAAAAGAAGCAGTTATGGCCTCTGGAACTCATGCCCCCTTCACTGTGGCTTTAATGGAATCCTTTACAGAACTCAAACTTACACAAGTGACTGGATGCAGCTTTGCAGGGCTTGTCTTTTGGGAGGAGATTATTTGTTATGGAGAGGCGAAATGCAGGAAAATTGCAAAAATACTGCACTGTGTAACGCCACCTCGGGTTCCCCCAGCATAACCTTGACATGTTAACTGGTGCAGGACAGAATGCTGGCTTAGCAGCACAGATTGCTTATGCCCCTGCTGTTTATGCTCAGATAGCTGCTGCGGCTGTTAAAGCGTGGAAAGCTTTACCTAACAAAGGAGCTGTCTAAGAAGGAACAGCTGTCTAAGAACCTTATTCTGAGTTTGTTACCACCTGTTACAGCTGAATCCCCACATTTTTGGGGATGTGGACTCAGCTATGCTGGTCATAAACAATTGGTCTATGAAAATGCTAACAAATACTGTCAAGAGGCTATACGCCCCCATAGAAATAGGAGTTTAAATGACTTTATCTGGTTATGCAGGGACATTGATGGCACTCACATGATGGGACAGGTAACTGTTTCTGCCCTTAGGAAGAGTCAAGGTGGAGCTAGGTCAAGGAATTGCTTTAAATTCAAAGGATTGGGACACATCACAAGGAATTGCCCTGCGGGTAAAGAGACAGTTAATCAGCCCAGGGGAAAGCCAAGTGTGGTAGCACACGCCTTTAATCCCAACACTCAGGAGGCAGAGACAGGTCGATCTCTGTGAGTTTGAGGCCAACCTGGTCTACAGAGTAAGTTCCAAAAACAGCTAGAGGCAGGATGCATAGTGCCATCCACTTCTTCCTAGAACACTCCTATCTTTGTTATTAAGAAAAAGTCTGGTAACTGGAGGCTGCTGCAAGATCTTAGAGCAGTAAATGATTGTATGGAAATTATGGGGACAACTCAACCTGGGTTGCCTCAGCCTCTGGGCATTCCTGCAGGATACCATCTTTTAGTTATTGACCTGAAAGATTGTTTTTCACCATTCCTTTACATCCAAAAGATTCTGTTAAATTTGCTTTCACTGTACCATTTATAAATTTCAAAGAACCATATAGATGCTGCCAATGGGTAACATTACCCCAGGAAATGGCTAATAGTCCTGTCATCTGCCAAATGTTTGTGGCCTGGGTTATTGCCTCATAAGGTATAAATATTCTCAACTGTATATCATTCATTATATGGATGACAATTTATTAGCTGAACAGGACCCAGATAGAGTTGTTGAGGCTTTTGTTGACTTTCAGGAATGTCTAGCACATGCTGGGTTAATAATTGCTTCTGAAAAGGTACAACTACAGTTTCCATATCAATACTTGGGGCATCAGCTGTTGCAGACAAGAGTAAAACCTCAGAAAGTTACTCTTTGCTTAGATAAACTACAAACTTTGAATGATTTTCAAAAATTGCTTGGAGACCTCAATTGGGTTCGGCCCAGTCTGGGAATTCCTACTGGAGATTCAAAACCACTCTTTGACATTCTGCAGGGAAATCCAGACCCAACCTCCTTTCGTGAGTTGACACCTCAGGCAAGGCAATGTATTACTTTAATTGAAGAAAAGCTTGCCTCTGCTCACATTCATTATATTGACTATAGTCAGCCTCTGCTGTTGATAATTCTTTCCTCTCAGCATAGAACTACTGGAGTTTTTTTGACAGCAAGGACCCATCCTATGGGTACATGAACATGTGTCGCCTGTAAAAATTGTTTTCATATCCATAGCTGTGCTATGTATTATTCAGAAAGGGTATAAACTTAGTTTTCAAACCTTTAGAATGTTACCTGACAAGGTTATTACACCATATACCCAGGCAGAAATAACTTGGCTGCAAAATTTTGTTGAAAATTGGACCTTATTTTTATGCACTAATTCCAGCAGGTTTGATAATCATTATCCTTCTGATAAGTTGATCACCTTTTTCAAAAATCATCCATTATGCTTCCCTAAAGTTATTTCTTTGCAACCTCTGGCAGGGGTATGGAATGTGTTTACTGATGGGTCTTCCATCAGGAGAGCTGCCTGATTTTGATACTCAGCCTGTTGATGCTAAATCTGCTCAGGTGGCTGAATTGGTTGCTGCACAAATGACCCTAGAGAAATATGCTGATATCCCATTTTACCTTCTACTGACAGTCAATATATAGGCAAAATTCTTGCACCGTTGGAAACTGCAGCTTATATTGCCTCTGTATCTCAAGTCTGCATGCAATTATTGGCTATTCAAACATCGCTTTGGCCTGATCTGTTCCCATTTACGTAGGGCATTTGCAGGCTCATATTGACCTCCCTGGTCCCTTGAGTGAAGGAAATGCTTTGGCTGATCAGCTTACCCACCAAATTTGTGTAGTGAGTCAAGAATCTTATGAAGCTGCAGAAAAAGCTCATAATCATTTTCATCTCAATGCTGGATCTTTATGATTTCATTTTAAGATATCTCTAGAGCAAGCCACTGATATTGTTAAAAAGTGCTCTCTGTGTACAGAACTTTTGACTGTTCCCCATTTGGGAGTTAATCCTCATGGGCTTGCTCCTAATCATTTATGGCAAATGGATGTCACCCATGTTCCTTCTTTTGGGCATATGCAGTATGTTCATGTAACCATGGATACATATTCTCATCTTATTTTTGCCTCAGCCCATACAGGAGAAAAATTACGGGATGTTAGAAGTCACTGTCTCCAGGCTTTCACCTACATGGGAGTTCATAAACTGTAAAAACTAACAATGGGTCAGCCTACACCAGCACTGGCTTTGCTAAATTTTGCTCTGAGTTCTCTATTTCTCATAAAACAGGAATACCTTATAATCCTCAAGGACAAGCTATAGTGGAGTGAGCGCATTGTACGCTCAAAGCCTATTTGCATAAAACAAAAAAGGGGAATATGGCTCCACCACCAGAAACCATTTATCTGTTATTTTATACATTTAAAATTTTTTGACTATTGATGTTCAATCTCGTACCACTGCTGACCGGTTTTGGTGGCCAGTTTCTTCTGCGATGCCTCATGTCAAATGGAAGAATCTAGCAGGTGGCACATGGTATGGTCCAGATCCTGTACTGGTGTGGGGAAGAGGGGCTGTTTGTGTTTTCCTGCAGTATGCTGACAGTCCAGTGTGGGTACCTGAGTACCTGGTGTGTGCTGTGGATATTCCTGTCCAGGAGCCTGAGGACAGGACAGAGCCAAGATTTCAAATACATGCTGGTTTGTTAACTGAAGAGTTGCTGGAATCCTGAGGAGCTGGCTGTGGTGGTCCGAGTGCCCAAGGATTGTTCCTCTACCCATCTACCCATCCCTTGATAATGGCAGTCATTGCTGTGGCTGCCAGAGTGGCTATGGCTGCTGGATTTACCATTAGTCAGTCAGTTGCTTCTGCTAGCACAATGGATACCCTCTCAGGGCAGGTTGCAAATGCCTTGGCCACTCAAATTGAGCTAAATTTACAAATGAATATTGAAGCTAAATTTGCAATTGGTTTTGGTTATAAACCACTGCTAGTTTATACAGTAATAGGCTTAATGCTGTTATTCAAGGACCTTGGAGTGCACAATTTACAAATTGGCTCTTGAGATTATTCTAGCTAACTATACCAGGGTTCCTCCCACCAGAGCTGAGACCTTACTTAAAGGGCTCCAATTTGGGCAGATGTATTAAGGATTGAGCAGATCCAGCCTCCTTAAGGAATGCTTATATGTGCTAGAGCATCATCTTCATGTTTCCATGGTGCCAGAGCCAAAGGCAAGCTCAGGTCAATGTCGTCATGTCGCAAGTCCTCTCAGCTACTGCCCCAGAGAATCTTTCAGCACAAATCTGGCTGAACTCAGTGATGGGTGACTAGTGAGCCAAGGACAGGAAAGGTTTTTGGGGGCGCTGCCCCAACCTAAGACAGGAAATGTGTTTTGACCTGGATGCTTTCCCATGACGGGTATGGGGTATTGCCTGACGTCCAATGCCACCCAAGACAGGTCTAGTCATATAATTTATATAAAAGGGGGACCTGTAGGGCCCTGGTCTACCCTTATTCCTGGGGTGCATCTTGAGGACAGTTTCTGGTCAGCTAACTAAAGCATTCTGTTTGTTCCTGTGCTCCCCCTGCCCCCCTGGTGGTTAGCTACAGGGCCATTGTTGACTCCACCTTGGGCATGGTAATTTCCCACCTGCCTGGGGGGATTTCCTTTGTGCAGCAGCTAGGTATATAAGGTTTTTATGAAGCTTGAATAAAGAGCATTCCACTGGTTTCCTTTCGAATGACCCAGGTCTCTTGTGTGTTTTTTTCAATCTCCAGGCCCTTGCCCAGCTTATGGATGGTACAGTGGTGTGTGAACTGTACTGAGAGTAACGCAGGAGTTACACTTACCACCATCTTAACTGAGGTCAGGTGACTTTACCACCATCTTGACTAAGAGCCAGGTCAAGTGACCAAGTCCTGACATCTTTACTGAGGTATTCCCTGCCTGGTCCCTCAGTTTACTTATGTTTTTGTCTCTAAATTCCTCTTGCTGACTCTGTTGCATGTGTGTTTTGTGCAGTGGCACGCCTTTGGTAGGGCCCACCAAGAGCATCCACTTCACCCAGTTCCTGTTCACTCTCTGTGTGTGTTCATACATGTAACTTCAATGCATCCATGTTTACTGTTAAGTGTTATAATTGTTCATTGTATCTCATTTCAAACTACAAAAACAATAAGTCTCATGTTTTAAACTGGTATATACTTTCAAGTTTCTTACAAAAATATATTTAATCCAACCCTCAGTTAAAATATATTAAGACGTTCTCTGCCATTAACCTTCTATTGCAAGCAGTTTTTTCTTCTTTCTGTCTTTTTATGAGTGTAAATCTTACCTATTAAGTTGAGAGCCAGTACAGTCAAGCTCAGACCCAGCTCTCCAGGCAGATTCTATACTGTAGTTATACCTAATAAACAGCCCTCAACTGCTCAGAGATCTGGGGAATATGGCATTTAAATATTTAATTATTAAAAAAACTTTTTATAACAAAAAGAGACAGGTTGGCTCCTAGCAGCAGCACTCTCTTCCCTCCACAGAAGACAGAAGACATATGGGCACAGGACAACGTCCATTCACAATTCGCTTCAACCGCCAAGCGCTGACCACTGGGCAAAACTGCCTTTCATCTAAACTGAAGATCTCCAGACATGGCAGAATCACCAGAATCAACAGCCTAACTGGTCAGGTCAAGGTAGGTTTGTCTTCCTACAGATTTCTTAGCCCACAGGATTTTCTGGAACTGGCAGGCCCTGCGCTAAACAGCAAAAGACAAATATGACCTTCGGAGACCATGAAGGACCCTGAGGAGTAGCTCTAGGTGCCAACAAGTAAGTTCTCTGTCTTTTTTTTTATGAGTAACTCAAATAAAATTTTATCCTTCTCAAAGATCTCTGATGCAGTTTGACAGCTGAGAGGCTTTGTCAGTTTAAAAGGACAACCTCACCACACAAATTTCAGTAAATTACAAATACAAGTATTAAGGAGTATACCTGCAAGTTATAAAGGTGTAAGGACAAATACAAGTTATCAAATTTCTCTCTCACGCTGCCTTCCATAGTCTTAAAAATACTTTTCATTGAGCCAGGCAGTGGTGGCACACGCCTTTAATCCCAGCACTTAAGCAGAGGGAGGTGGAGCTCTGTGAGTTCGAGGCCAGTCTGGTCTACAAGAGCTAGTTCCATGACAGGCTCTAAAACTACAGTGAAACCCTGTCTCAAAAAAATACTTTTCATTGTACAAAAATATCTGTCACAGTTATTCTGACATAAATATGCTACTGTTTGTACAATGCTGTTTTCACAAACCCAAAGAATTCTTGTAAGTTCCAGGGAGCCACATTTAAGGATCCACCTTAAACAGGTCAGATACATCCCTCTCAATTCCCTGCTCTTAATTTTTTCCCCTTAATTTTGTCCTCTGTTCTGTCATTACATTAAACATGTGTAAGGGACATGAGACATTTCCATACCACAAACACTGAATAGGAACAAACAGACCAGCTACATCAGGATGTGATCAGTACCCAGACTTCTCAGGTTCCCCCCAAAGATGATGCCCATAAATAAGCAGGAAGCAGTCTTGAGAATGTGCCACTCTAATTCCCTTAACCTGTGGTGCCTAACCTCCCTCATGTATTATAAAAAAGAGATGGGAATGTAATGATCTGTTCTGTCTCTTTAAGAGACAAGCCATCCTCACTTTCTCCCCCATCCACTGAGGCAGGCAGATCTTCCTTCCTGCTTGCAGCCTGAGTCTCTTCCCTTTTCCGTCTCCCTCTCTCTCTGCACATTGATTCCCCAGGCCTGTATGCACCCCCTCCAATAAACTCCTAAGTGGGTTTGTTGCTTGTTCCGTGTTTCCTTCTCACTCACGCCCAGGTAATCTCACCCACCTTGTCTTGTGTGTCCCTGCTGAATGGGACACTTCCATTTCTAGCTATAGTAAGAGCTGATAATGTCAACAGAGCGTAAGTATTCTACTTTCTATTGTTCATGAGGAACAGGATAAGGGAACCTGCAGTACTGAGCAGGAATTGCTGCCCAAGGGGACCAGCTGAATAGTGACTGGTACCAATTGCTTCCCTTCAGTTGATCTAAGCATTCGGTTTTAAGATCACTTTTTACCATGGCTAGGATTTCTAAGATTATAACTAACTGGTTAACATAGAAACAAGTTTCTCATAGAGACATATATACTTTTCCTTGATCTGCATAGAGCAGGTTGAGTGCCCTATCATACTGTAGGTATCATTCTTTAGCTAATTAATCTACCTATTGATAAATTGGTGTAGGAGTTCCTTATGTTTCTGTGTTGCTTTCATTGGATAATGAATAAAGAAACTGCCTTGGCCTAGTTGATAGGACAGAACTTAGGTAAGCAGAGTAGACAGAACTGAATGCTGGGAAGAAGGGCAGAGTGGCAGATGCCATGGATCTCCTGCCTGAGACAGACGCTAGTTAGAATCTTGCCAGTAAGCCACAGATTAATGGAGATGGGTTAAACTAATATGTAAGAGTTAGCCAATAAGAAGTTAGAGCTAATGGACCAAGGAGTGTTTAAATAAATACAGTTTCTGTATGATTATTTCGGGTGTAAGATAGCCGGGCGACAGATTCAATGCAATACCCATCAAAATCCCAGCAAAATTTTTCACAGACCTCAAAAGAATGGTACTCAACTTCATATGGAAAAGCAAAAAAACCCAGGATAGCCAAAACAATAGTGGGCAATAAAAGAACTTCTGGAGGCATCACAATCCCTGACTTCAAACTCTACTACAGAGCTACAGTACTGAAAACAGCCTGGTATTGGCATAAGACCAGACAGGAGGACCAATGGAACCAAATCAAAGATCCAATTATCGATCCACACATCTTCAAACACCTGATGTTTTTATATTTATTGACCTCTACATTTTTCTCTGCTCCCCTCTCTGCCTCCCCTACCCTTTTATTTGTTTATTTGTTTATTTATTTATTTATTTATTTATTTATTTATTTATT
>NW_026068045.1:1133944-1135844 GCF_014885135.2 Alexandromys fortis | reverse complement strand
CCCCACAACCTCTCCAGCATAATTTGTCATCAGTGTTTTTGATCTTGGTCGTTCTTACAGGTGTAAGATGGAATCTCAGAGTTGTTTTGATTTGCATTTCTCTGATGACTAAGGATGTTGAACATTTCCTTAAGTGTCTTTCAGTCAGTGTAGATTCCTCTGTTGAGAGTTCTCTGTTTAGGTCTGTACTCCATTTTTTTTATTGGATTATGTGATCTTTTGGTGTCCAATTTCTTGAGTTCTTTGTATATTTTGGGGATCAGACCTCTGTCTGATGTGGGGTTAGTGAAGATCTTTTCCCATTCTGTAGGCTGTTGTTTTGTCTTGTTGACTGTGTCCTTTGTTTTACAGAAGCTTTTCGGTTTCAGGAGGTCCCATTTATTAATTGTTTCTCTCAGTGTCTGTGCTGCTGGGGTTCTATTTAGGAAGTGGTTCCCTGTGCCAATGCATTCAAATGTACTTCCCACTTTCTCTTCTATAAGGCTCAGTGTGGCTGGCTTTATGTTGAGGTCTTTGATTCATTTGGATTTGAGTTATGTGCATGGTGATAGATATGGGTCTACTTTCATTTTTCTACATGTTGATATCCAGTTATGCCAGCACCATTTGCTAAAAAATTTTTTCCATTTGATATTTTTTGTCAAAAATCAGGTGTTTAAAGGGGTGTGGATTAATATCCAGGTCTTCTGTTCAGTTCCCTTGGTTCTCCTATCTGTTCTTATGCCAATACCAGGCTGTTTTTAGTACTATAGCTCTGTAGTTACATGTAGCTCTGTAGTTGTGATGCCTCCAGAAGTTCTTTTATTGTACAGGATTGTTTTGGCTATCCTGGGTTTTTTGCTTTTCCATATGAATTTGAGTACCATTCTTTTGAGGTCTGTGAAGAATTTTTGCTGGGATTTTGATGGGCATTGCATTGAATCTGTTCCAGTGGGATTATTAATTCATGGATATGTGCAGATTTTATGCACACAGTTGATTGCTGACCAGGGCCAATAAGCTGTGAGAAATGTCTTGGGTGATTTTTTTCCCTGAACATGGCAGAATTTATTTCCACAGCCCAGATGATACAGCCTCCCACACAGAGCTACATGGAGTAGCCTGGTGCTCCTAAGCTCTGGGGCACAGTGACATTCATCTCCAAACGCTACAGTAAAAGCATGGCGAATCTCTTCAGGACTCTCACTGTGAACGGAACATCCAGGTACAGAAGTTGTCCTTGGTCAACCAGTGGAAGAGCAAGGAAGGGCTGGGAAGGTCCAGGACACACTCTCTGACTCTACCCAGGCTACGCTAAGTTGATAAAGATAGTTTCCTTGGCAGCTGAGATGGCTCTTCACATAAAGGTACTTGCTAAGAAAGACAGTTATCACACATACTCACTCATAAGTGGTTTTAAACATAAAGCAAAAGAAAGCCAGCCCACAAACCACAATCCCAGAGAACTTAGACAACAATGAGGACCCTAAGAGAGACATACATGGATCTAATCTACATGAGAAGTAGAAAAAGACAAGATCTCCTGAGTAAATTGGGAGCATGGGGACTTTGGGGGAGGGTTGAAGGGAAGGGGAGAGGCAGGGAGGGGAGCAGAGAAAAGTGTAGAACTCAATAAAAATCAATAAAACAAACAAACCAAAAAAAAGTTACTTGCTAAGGACCTGAGTTTGATCTCTGGGACCTACATGGAAGGAGAGTGCTTGTCCCCAAAGTTTTTCTCTGATCTTCACATGAGCCCTGAACATAGCGCACCAACCCACACATGAATAAATATAATAAGAAATTTTTATTTTGTTTTTGTTTTTCAGGTTTTTCAAGACAGGGTTTCTCTGTGTATCCCTGGCTGTTCTGGAACTCACTCTATAGACCAAGCTGGCCTTGAAGTCAAAGATCCGCCTGC
>NW_026068045.1:1131661-1133592 GCF_014885135.2 Alexandromys fortis | reverse complement strand
TATTTCCTCTTCAATGTTTTTATTCTTTAGACTTTTTGTTTAAAACTAAGACATAATTATGTATTAGCCATGGCCCACCTAGGGTCAAGTTTATCTTCAACCTTGCCTTCCTTGCCTTTCATCTGTCCCTTGGAAGGTGCTAGTATTCAGGCATCTGTACTGGCCTGCCCTTGGGACCCTAGCAGGATAGGTCTTCTCTTTCTTTCTCTCCTGCCATTCTTGTCCCCAGAGACCGGTCTCTGCTCCTTCTCTTTCCTCTTCCAATAAACTCTTTCCTCTTCCAATAAACCTCCTATGACTTCTCCGTGGGGTTTTTAAATTCCTACAGAAGGTCTTCAGGGGCAATGGAGCAGTGGACATGTCTTGTGGTCACAGCACCCTTTTGTGGGGTCCCTGGGGATTAACTGAGGTTTAGTTACTTATTTTAATTAGCTTTTTTGCTTTGCTTGTTTTGTTTTTTGTTTTGAGACAGAGTTTCATTATGTAGCCTTGGCTGGCCTGGAGTTCTCTATGTAGACTAGGCTAGCCCCAAATTCACAGAGATCCACCTGCTTCTGCCTCCCAAGTGACTGAGGCTCTTTTTGTTGTTGTTGTTTTGTTTTGTTTTTCTGTGTAGCCTTGGCTGTCCTGGAATTCGCTTAGCAGACTAGGCTGGCCTCGAACTCAGGCTCTTAAGGAGAGCAACTGTTTTCGAAACGTTCTCATGGTTATTTTTTTTCCATCATAAATTTGGCTGCGACCTGGACTGAAGCAAGAATTAGAGGCCAGCCTACCAGTGAGACCTTGTGTGACCTCCTGGGGAGAATTGAACAAGTGCTTCTTCATCTCAGAGGGTTCACCAAAAACAGACCAGAACCAAATTCCCACTAAGGCCTCCTTGGCAAACCAATAAATTGATTGTGGTCACTTACAAGAATAGGTGCCACTCAGTGGCAGCTGCAAGGATCCAGGATGTGTGACAAAGCTGCATCCCGGGAGCTCTCTGGGAAGCCTGCAGCTGCCCTGCCCATGACTCTCGGCTTCCCAGGCTTGTTCCCTGTTGTGGAACCTGGAGAGGGGCCTGTGAAGGATTTATGAGGCGTGTTTACTTCCTGAGTCTCAGAAGCCTGGAATATTTCAATTCAGAGGAAGCTGTCATCTGCTTCTGCCTCCCAACTTCTTCTCAAACCAAAACTAAACAAATAAAACCCGAATTTGCTCATGAACAGACAAGGTACCGTTAACATTTCTCTACCAGGGCCCAGGAGTGGTGGTGCATGCCTTTGATTTCAGCCCAGGCAAGTCAGCCAGCCTGTGTCAGACAAAACAAAACCCTTTCTGTCTACTATGGAGACCCATCTGTGTTGGAAAATATTTTATATTTTTTGAGACAAGTTGTTTGGTTTGTTGTTTTATTTTGTTCTGGGGGTTTGTTTGTTTTCTGTTTTGTTTTGTTTGAAGGCTCAGCTGTCCTCAGACTGACTATGTATCTGAACTGGCCTCATTGCTGGGTTACAGGTGTGTGTCACTGTGCCTGTGTCTAACCAATGTAGTAATTGAAAGACCCTCGAAGAGGACTTTCTCTCAGGAGGAGACCTCCCCATGCCAAGGAACAGGCCGAGACCATACGGATGCAAATCGCAAGAGGTTTATTGGGTAAACACAGGTACCTGCGGGCGGCAAGTCTTTCAGAGGACTTGCGCGCCTGCCAACTGGAGGGCAGGTTTTTTATAGGGAAGAGCAAAAAGCAAGTTTACAGAAGCAAAAAAAGCGTGGTTATCAGAATGAGGCGGGGGCATGAATGGTTTCCTCTCTCAGCATGGGTGTCAGCAAAAGTCATCCTGTTCCTATCTTATAGATATCCTGTTTTGCAGTCAACCTGCTTTGTTGATGTCCTATCTTATTGATATCCTGCCTTGCAGTCTTCCTATCTCATCCTGCTCTCTCAAGCA
>NW_026068045.1:1120572-1126743 GCF_014885135.2 Alexandromys fortis | reverse complement strand
TTGATATCCTGCCTTGCAGTCTTCCTATCTCATCCTGCTCTCTCAAGCACATGGGATGTTCTTACTAGAGCAGGCTGGCTGCTGTAGGTTTTGAGGAGGGGGTCTGTAGGGTCTTTCAGTAATAAGATGTTATGCTCTTTGGACTCTTCTGGGGGGCCCACTACCCAGCTTCCAAATGAATCACACATGGAGGTTTATTCTTACTTAAAGTCGTTTGCCCTTAGCTCGTTTCTTGCCCACTTTTCTTAATTATAATCTTGTCTCCCCTTTGGCCTCTGTGTTTTTCCCGTTCTCGTATTTCTGTAAATCTTGCTCTGTGACTGGATGGCTGGCCCCGCATGTCCCCCGCCTTCTCAGGCTACTGTTTTGAACATCTCCCAGTTTTCTCTTTCTATTTGTTCTGCCTGCCAGCCCCGCCTATCCTTCCTCCTACCTTGCTATTGGTCATTCAGATCTTTATTAGGCCACTAGGTATTTGAGACAGGCAAAGTAACAACAGTTAAACAAATGCAACATACAGGTAACATACCTTAACATAATATTCCCAACAAACCAATATTTTCAACTTTTGTGCATTGTAGAGATGTAGCATGATGTGGTAGCTATGGAAACAGCAAGGCAGTCCCTTTACAATTGAAAAGGAGATAGGTATGGAGGTGTATCTCAGGTGGCATGCATGAATCCCTGGGTTTGATACCAGCACCATGTAAACCAGGTAATGTGGCATACAACTGCAGTTCCAAGTGATGGAGATGGAGACAGAAGGATCAGAAGTTCAAGGTTGTCCTTGGCCAGTATGAAGCCAGCATACAGTTCTGAAATTCATACAATTGTATGAATTTCTGGAATTCGCATACAAGAACCTAATTTCAGTTCCGTTGCTGTGTTGCTGTTATATTTGTGCTTGGCCAGTTTCTTTTCCATTGCACTTATATTGTACCAAGATTTTTTTTTTATTGTACCACATCCTACAATTTCTGAGCTCCGAGAGCCGAGTGAAGGAGCTTGCTGAGGTCTGCAATTCTTCTGCAGGTTCTGCTTCTTTTCAGCCCCAGCAGAATCTTACAGGAACATTACATTTATGGTACTCATGGCCTGTCACTGATGAAAATGTCGCATGTGATTCAAGAATGCACTTGCTGTTCCAGGAGCGACACACACCACAGGAACCTGGCTGGAGAAGAGCCCTGGGCAGGGCGATCAATGTAGGTCTCTACATTGAGCTTGAGATATCTTGTAAAATTGCTTTATGGATGGAGAGATGGCTCAGAGGTTAAGAGCACTTGCTGTCTTTGCAGAGGACCCGAGTTTCATTCCCACACCCACGTGGCAGCTTCCCATTGTCCTTGACTCCAGTTTCAGGGGATCTGGTGCCCTCTTCTGGCCTCTGAGGACACCAGGCATACCCAAAGTGCACATACATATATGCAGGAAAAAATTCATACACATAAAATACAAATGATAAATAAATTCTTTAAAACTGCTTCCCAGGTTTATCACAACTAAATTATTTTGCTATAATTACTAAAAAGAATTCATCCCACTGGGCAGTGGTGGCACATGAAGCTCTTGGGAGGCAGAGGCAGGAGGATCTCTGCGAGTTTGAGGCCAGCCTGGTCTACAAAGGGAGTTCTAGGACACCCAGGGCTATTCAGAGAAACCTGTCTAGAAAAAAAATGAATTCATCCCATGGGACATCATGTAAGGGGCAGGTAGTGAGCAGAGTGAGAGATGACAGCACCTCTAATAGCCATCATACAGCGGACAGCCAGGGTCTGCTGGACACGCTGTGGGTGTTAAGACACTGCATGGGCTGGGTAGTAAATGCCTGGTCACACAACTGCCGGTAGCAATGAATGACTACTGATGATTACAGTATCAGTCATCCTCATCCTCATCTGATGTGGGAGTCTTCTGTGTGCTGTGATTGCCATTGATGAATAAAGAAACTGCTTTGGACCTATAGCAGGGCAGAACTGAGGTAGGCAGGGAAAGCTAAGCTGAATGCTGAGAGAAAGAAGGGCAGAGTCAGAGAGAAGCCATGGAGCCACTGCCAGAGTCAGAGTTACCGAAACTTTGCCCAAAAATTTGCCGGTAAGCCATTGTCACATGGTGATACATAGATGAATAGAAATGGGTTAAATTAATATGTAAGAGTTAGCCAAAAACAAGCTAGATCTAATGGGCCAAGCAGTGATTTAATGAATATGGTTTCTGTATGGTTATTTGGGGCTAAACAGCTGGGAACCAACAAGCGGCTCACTCCCTCCAACAATCATTTTCCAGAGCCATGCCCCTCAGGGTCAGCTAGACCAGGCAGTGCTTAAATCCCAAAGGTCACCACCTCACCCAGGCCTTCTGCTTCCTCAGTGAGGGATGCTCCTCATGTTAGTGATGTGGGAGTGATTTCTTATTAATAAAGAAACTGCCTAAGCCCCTTGATAGGCCAACCCTTAGGTGGGTGGAGTAAACAGAACAGGATGCTGGGAGAAAGAAGCTGAGTCAAGGAGGCGCCATGATTCTCCCACTCCAGACAGACGCAGGTTAAGATCCTCCTTGGTAAGCCAGCTCATGGGCTACACAGAATATTAGAAATGGGTTAGATCAATATGTAAGAGCTAGCCAATAAGAAGCTGGAACTAATGGGTCAGGCAGTGTTTAAAAGAATACAGTTTGTGTGTTGTTATTTCGGGGCATATGCTAGCCATGCGGGTGCCGGGTGCCGGGGACGCAGCCCTGCCGCTCCTATCACAACAGAGTGGCACCCAACGTGCTAATGAACTCCACATAAAACCTGAGAGGGCTTAAAAAGGAGAGAGAGAGAATTTAAGACAGCTTTTTTCTGTTTCTGGGTTGCGTGCCGCAAAGAAATTGTCCTGACTCAGCAGCAGGAAAAAACTGGCTGTTTTAAAATGCTGGCTTTCTGGGCTGTGCCGCCATTGCTCTGTGGGAGACAGAGCTTATGAATGGAGCATTTGGAGTAAAGCTTTACAGCTTGCTTGATGGCAATGTGGACTGCTGTGTGCCTGGAACTGTGTGTGGCTCAGGGACACCAAATGGCTCTGAGGCAGGAATGGCTCGGCTCAGGTCTGCCACGCTGAACTGTGCTGGCCTCAGGCAGGAACTACCGTAATTACTGTAAAAACAGCACAATTAAGGTTTCGACTGGGCAGGACACAGGCAGTACCGTATTACCTGTACATGGTGCAACTTAAGTTTTTAAGAACTGCTTAACATTTTAAGAAATGCTCCCGGATAGTAAAAAAATGTTACAGATTCACAATAAAACAGATTCAGACATAAAAGACCACACTGTTGGATGAATGTACGTAGGCTTGAGAGAGAGAAGAAAAAGAATATAGAGAGTAAAGTTAATGGTTAAAAAAAAGGTAAAGTCTTTAAAAAGACAGACTACAGATAGTTATAGATTAAGAGAAATAAAGAAAAATAAGCCACGTAAAAATGGAAAATTCACAGAGTCTGGATTATGTACATTGTGTTTTCTTTAAAATTTTTGACTGTGAAGGAGCTAAGTACAGAGAGACATTTCATTATATGGGCTGCTAAGCTGAACCTGCACATATGTTCTAAAGGTATCTTGACTTCAGAATTTGGATCTAAGGTTATGATGCTTTGGAAAAGTCCTTCTTTTGTTTTTGCAGAGGACCAGACCCTGGGGATTTCTTCTATTCCAATTTGGTATGACAGACCACGCCCTCCTGAAATGTTGCTGTGAACACCCTCAAAAAATTACTTCACTCAACTGCCAACTGAGATGACCCTGGCACACAGGTTATATCATGAAAGACCTAATTAATGATGCTCCCATTCAGCAGGAAGCAGTTTGGAGAGAAAAAACTGTGCCCATGTTCCCAAATATTGTTTATAAATGTTCTTTTACATTTAAAGGGGGATATGATATAGATATGAATAATTTACATTAGTATGGATTTTAAGGTCAATTTTGTTATATGTATATGTATTTCTGATCTTGATTAAGGTATTGTGATTGTGTAGTTCATTTTAAAATGTAATGTATAATTAGGAAATATAGGTTGCTAATGGACAATCATCTCTCAAAGACTGCAGAATATGGCATTTAAAATATTTTAATAACTTAGGACTTTTCATGACAATGAGACACGTCTGCTCCTGGCAGCACCAGCTACTTCAAGAGGAAGATGGGCATCAAAGAGGATCCTTATGGAGTTTGATAGCCATTTGGGCAAGAAACTGCTCTTGCCTGAACTGTTGCAT
This sequence comes from Alexandromys fortis, assembly GCF_014885135.2. Lineage (NCBI taxonomy): Eukaryota > Metazoa > Chordata > Mammalia > Rodentia > Cricetidae > Alexandromys > Alexandromys fortis. Next base: position 1,122,486 of record NW_026068045.1, on the reverse strand, counting down.
AAACTGGACACAGAGAACCCTCAGAGAGAGGACTGCTGAACTTGCCTAAAGGTGAGATGGTCTTTCGGGGTTTCTGACTCATGAAAGAGTCTGCAAATGCCGGGCGATGGTGGCGCATGCCTTTAATCCCAGCACTCGGGAGGCAGAGGCAGGTGGATCTCTGTGAGTTCAAGACCAGCCTGGTCTACAGAGCTAGTGCCAGGACAGGCTCCAAAGCCACGGAGAAACCCTGTCTCAAAAAACAAAAAACAAACAAACAAACAAACAAAAAGAGTCTGCAAGACATTCTGCAGGACACAGCAGACAGTGACTGAACTGCCTTTGAAATTTCCTGCTTCATGGAAATGTCTCTGGATACCATGGGCCTGTAGGCCGAAGATGGATGCCCCAATGGTACAGAGGAAATTTGGGTGGCTGTCCAGGCAGCGAGATGTCTCTGTCATTTCTAGAGTTTTGGGCTTCCTGTTTACTTAGGTATTATTATATCCTTCTGGAGTCTTTGATGGAGTTGTAGAACGAATAGTTATAGTTTTCCTTAGTTATGATAAGAGATAAAACAGATATAAATATTATAACTGTAATTCTTACTTGATAACTTTTTTTATATGTAATTTTACTATGTTAAAGCCTTTCTTTTTTGTTTAAACAAAAAAGGGGAAATGATGTGGGAGTGATTTCTTATTAATAAAGAAACTGCCTAAGCCCCTTGATAGGCCAACCCTTAGGTAGGTGGAGTAAACAGAACAGGATGCTGGGAGAAAGAAGCTGAGTCAAGGAGTCGCCATGATTCTCCCACTCCAGACAGACGCAGGTTAAGATCTTTCCTGGTAAGCCAGCTTGTGGGCTACACAGAATATTAGAAATGGGTTAGATCAATATGTAAGAGCTAGCCAATAAGAGGCTGGAACTAATGGGTCAGGGAGTGTTTAAAAGAATACAGTTTCCGTGTAATTATTTCGGGGCATAAGCTAGCCATGCGGGTGCCGGGTGCCGGGGACGCAGCCTTGCTGCTCCTATCTCAACACGTTAGGCATTCGGAGCCTCAGGCTGCTACCGAGTTGTCAACATAATTAGTGGTGTGTGGGCTCAGCCTGGAATCCCAGCATTCTGGAATCTGAAGAGGAGGATTTTCTGGAGTAGAGTCCTGCTTAGGCTGCATAAGTAGTTCTGGGCTAGCCTGGGCTACAATGCCAGGTGCTGTGTTGGGAAAAAAAATTAAAAGATAACCAAAGTCAAATGCCATCAGTCATCTGGGCAGAAGAAAGGAAGGAAAGAACACTGGGTGGATTCCTAGCCACGCCCCCTGAGGTTCTCCTGGCCACTAGGTGGCGGGAGAGCACAACTTTATTTTGGCTGGAGCTTTCTCCCAAACTCTGATAAACAGCACCAGCTCCCACACCAGTTGTCAGCACCAGGGAGAACAGTCTGGATTTTGGGGCACACTGAAAGCCACCCCTCTACATATCCTAAGCTTTCAAAGTGCTGGTCTATGGTGAAGCTATACTCCAGAAAACCAAGATCCTGGATCCCAGCAGGTCAGACAGCGAGAGACCACCCTCCTTCAGGGCAACAGCATCAGCACTGGTCAAGAGATCTTACCAAGTGCTGGTGTGGTGGCAAATGCCTTTAATTCAGTACTTGGGAGACAGATACCGGCAGATCTCTGTCCAAGTCCAGCTAAGGCTATTTGTGAGAGTCTATATTTTCGTTTTGTTTTGGTTTTTGACTTCTTTGGTAGCCTTGGCTGTCCTGGAACTCTTTCTGTAGACCAGACTGGCCTCAAACTCACAGAGATCCACCTGCCTCTACCTCCCAAGTACTAGAATTAAAGGCGTGTGCCACCACTGTCCGGCCCTATATTAATTTTTTAAAATATTTTACTATTATTTATTTATTTACTTGTTTGTTTACTTT
>NW_026068045.1:1073398-1120072 GCF_014885135.2 Alexandromys fortis | reverse complement strand
AAAAAAAAAAAAAAAAAAAAACAAGATAGAGAGCAATAGAAGAGATGCCCCACATGGATCTCTGGCCCCTACATGCATTCATGAGTGCACACACACGTGTGTACACACATGTACACACCACAGATGAGAAGGAAGGGGAAAAAAAAAGAACAAAACTGGGCCATTCCCCCTCCAGTTTTCACATTCTAGCCGAGTGTCCTTACAATGCCATTTGATAGCCTGCTCTGTCCTCTGTAACTATAGTTAGAAGTTTGATTAAGTCCCCTTGTCCCCCAGGACTAATCTACAAATGACACTGTGAACTCTTCTGTTGCACGGGAGGCACACTGTGGGAACTGTCCTTTGTGGTGCTCAGACCGCCCAGTAAGCCGGGGTGCATGGGAGGCACACTGTGGGAACTGTCCAGTGAGCTGGGTGATGAAGTGCCCCATTGGAAGTCTGTTGTGGTTTCTCAAATGACCACAGACTTTTCTGAGAACCACAGAAGTCACAATCAAAGTGTGCAGAGGTATATCTCTGGGGCAGCGTTGCCTCCTCCTCGGTGTGTGGCAGCTGCCTCTTTTCTGTCCCTCAGAAGGATACACCCTGAGATTTGCCCACTTTGCTATCCCAAGATCCTTAGCTGAAGTTAAACATGTTTTGTGGGACTAAAGAAATTGCTCAGCACAGTGTTTCTCAGCCTGTGCGTCATGACCCTTTTATGGGGGTCACCTGTCAGATATCCTGAATATCAGCTATTTGCATTACAGCTCACAACAGTAGCAGTGAAGGGAGCTGGAGAGATGGCTCAGAGGTTAAGAACACTGACTGTTCTTCCATAGGCCCTGAGTTCAATTCCCAGCAACCACATGGTCGTTCACAACCATCTATAATAAGGCCTGGTGTCCCCTTCTGTCATGCAGGCAGAAAACACTGTATACATAATAAACAAATGAAGAAGAAGAAGAAGAAGAAGAAGAAGAAGAAGAAGAAGAAGAAGAAGAAGAAGAAGAAGAAGAAGAAGAAGAAGAAGAAGAAGAAGAAGAAAAGTAAGTTTACAGCTGGAGGTCCCCACAACTGAGGACTGTATTAAAGAGTAGGTGAGAACTACGGGCTTAGCATTTCAGAGGGCATAGGTTCTAGTCTAAGTACCCATAGGATGCTCAAAACCCTTTGCTCCTCCATTTGCACGGCCTCTGCCACCCTCTTCTGGCCTTGGAAGGTACTACACATGGTGCATGCAGGCAAAACACACACATTAAAAAGATATGTATTTGTTGAAGAAATGACAGCAAGTGCCAGGCGTGGTGGTGCACTAGGGAGGCAGAGGCAGCTGGATCTTTGTGGGTTTAAGTCGTCGAGGCCAGCCTGGTCTACAAAGTGAGTTCCAGGACAGACAGGGCTGTTACTTAGAGAAACCCTGTCTCAGAAAATGAAAAGAAAGAGAGAAAGGACCACCAAAAAGACCTCTCCTCTAAGTCAATCACAGCTTCCCCCTGGAAGGAACGGGCCACCAGGAAAGCCAGCACCACAGCCTTCCACGTGGCTACACACCTGTGCTGCTCCCTTACTGCCATGTTCACAACACACATCCCTCCTTGAAGCGTTGCTGGCCTCTGTGCATGCCCTGGGTAGGGCTCCCTGAAGCGAGTCTTGGGCTGGGAACAAGTGAGTAGCTCACTGGGAAAGAGAAACAAAGAAAGGCCATGGGGCAGATAGTCAGTCAAAGTGGCACAGAGGGGAGAGGCACGGGTTCACTGGAGAACTCCGGGAAACTGGATAATTCCTTTAGAGATCTTTTCTCCACAGCAAAGGACGTCAGCTATGGCCTGACAGCTCCCCTGCGGACTGCAGTCACCTTCCAGGGGGTTGCTCTAGCAGTGCTGCCTTGCCCTTGACCCAGACAAGTCCCTACACCAGAGCTCAGCCGCGACACTTCTCTTCTCATGCGAGTGCTGGGCCCTTTGTGCTTCAAGGCAGTGGCCTGAGGAAATTTCTTATTTATCTATTCATTTTTGAGACAGATTCTCTCTATGCAAACCCCAACTGGTCTATGCAAACCAGGCTCACCCCAAACTCATAGGGACCCATCTGGATGGGTTATATAGGGAAGAACTCCTGCCTCAAAAGGGGAGAACAGAGGAAGAGGCAGAAAGACGGGGGGGGGGGTGCAGGTGACTCAGCTGTAGAGTGCTCATCATCCAGGCCCAGGGACTTGAATTTGGATCTTCAGCACCTACAGAAGAGCTTCTGTGATCCTGTCAGTGAGGTGATGACAGGAAAGCCCTTGGGGCTCACTGGCAGCCAGCCTACCTCTGGGTTTAGTGATAAGCCTAGCTCTCTTTTGTTTGTTTAGTTTTTGAGACATGCTGTCTCTATTATGTAGCTGGCTGTCCTGGAACTCCCAGGCTGGCCTCCAATCCACAGACACACATTTGCCTCTGTCCCCTCCCCCAAGTGCTGGAATAAAGGTGTGTGCCACCCTGACTGGCCCCACAAAGCCTATCTTAAAAACAAGGTAGAGGAAGCCGGGCGCTGGTGGCCCACGCCTTTAATCCCAGCACTTGGGAGGCAGAGGCAGGCGGATCTCTGTGAGTTCGAGGCCAGCCTGGTCTACAAGAGCTAGTTCCAGGACAGGCTCCAAAGCCACAGAGAAACCCTGTCTCAAAAAACAAACAACAACAACAACAAAAAAAACAAGGTAGAGGGAAATAGAGGAAAACACTCAACATTGACCTTGTATTACCACACATGCACACATATACACTACCACACATGCACACATGTGCACACATATACACATATACACTACCACGCATATGCACGCATACACACACACATACACTACCACACATGCACACATATGCACGCATATACACACATATACACTACCACACATGCACACATATGCACGCATATACACACATATACACTACCACACATGCACACATATGCACGCATATACACACATATACACTACCACGCATGCACACATATGCACGCATATACACGCATATACACACATATACACTACCACACATGCACACATATGCACACATATACATACATATACACTACCACACATGCACACATATGCACGCATATACACACATATACACTACCACACATGCACACATATGCACGCATATACATACATACACACACAACCATACATGCATTCATATGCACGCATATACACACACACACACACATACACACTGCTGCACACGACTGTCCTCTGAGCTAAATAACACCTTCAGGTTCAGCTGTGCCCACTTGCATCATCCCAGCTGGGCTTGTTGACTGTTTATATCCCCATGTAAGGGGGGGCTGGTTAATGACTTCCAGCCTGACCTTTGGTAGGAAGCACCCATACTCCCAGAAGTTGCCCCTCATTTGTGCTCTATAAGTAAACCCAATAAACTCATTGGCTCCCCAAAATGAAATGTGGTGGAATTGAACCTCAGTTTGTCATTGGGACCTTATGAGAAGGGGTAAGTGTTGTATATGTCTCCCCTGGGAAAGAATTTTAGTAACACACACATGAACATGTACACACATGAAAGAGAGAGGGGGCAAAAAAAGGGAGGGAAGAAGGAAGAAGAGAGAAAGAAAGGCTGTAGAGTGTGCTGGGCTGGCAGCTCCAGGCGCTTACTCAGAGGCCATGATCTAAAAGAGCCTGCAGGGGCACACCACTTCTTCTGTGGGTCACACTGGGCAAGGTGCTCAGTCAGGACAGTTTCTAGCTCAAGAAGTGCACTAGTGAGTGCAGACCGCACTCCCTTCCAGATCAAGAGATCCCTGTTAATCAACGTGCCCCCACATAGCTGGTGTGTGCCAAGGGCCACCATTCTGCGGAGAAGCAGCCCTGTCAGGGTCTCCAGAACCACCACCACCATTGGTGACTGTTCATGGGCCCATAGTGCATGCCCTGACAAGGGCTTCCTTCCCTACTCAGTGAGTGTCACAAAAGAATGTGACATCCTGTCCACAGTCAATGTGCTGGTTAAAACCATTCTATGCAGGCCTGGAGACATGGTTCTACTGTTAGAGTGCTTGCTGCAGGGGGTGGTGGCACACACCTTTAATTTCTGCACTCGGGAGGCAGGGGCAGGCAGATTTCAGTGAGTTTGAGACCAGCCTGGTCTACAGAATGAGTTCTAGGACAGCGAGGGCTACATAGAGACCTTGTCTCAAAAAAAAAAAAAAAAAAAAAAAAAAAAAAAAAAAAAAAAAAAAAAAAAAAAAAAAAAAAAAAAAAAAAAAAAAAAAAAAAAAAAAAAAAAAAAAAAAAAAAAAAAAAGCCAGAAGTCAAACAAAAGCACATGCTGTCCTTCCAGGGGACTAGGTTCGGTTTCCAGCACCCACACCATGTAAATCACAAACACCTATGATTCCAGCTTCAGAGGGATCCACTACCCTTTTCTGGGCTCATGGGGACCTTCACGGAAGCGTGAACACACACAGGATAAAATCAAAATAAAAACACATTCCAGCTCCAATGCTGTGGAACAGAATGTTTGTTCATGTAAAGATTGTATTACACTTGTTTACGCTTCATTTATTTAACTATGTAAAGATGTGCTGCATCTGTTTCACCTGGCCTGCCTAAGGCACCTGATTGGCCTAATAAAAAGCTGAATGGCCATAGCTAGCAAGTAGAGGGATAGGTGGGGCTGGAAGGAAGGAAGAATAGATAGGAGGAGGAATCTAGGCTCAAGAGGGAGATGCCCAGGGTCAGCCAGACACAGAGGAAGCAGGAAGGTAGGACGTGCAGTATGGAAGTGAAAAATGACACCTGTTCCGTTCTGCACCTACTCGTTACACGCTACAGGAACTAGGCTGAAAATTTAAAATCATACACACAGACAGAGACACACAGACAGGGCCATGGGGACATCCTTGAGACAAGTATGTCCCCTTCATTGTGCTCAGGGACAGTTTCTATAGGGCTCTGGCCATGCCCCAGCTCTCGGGATCTTTCAGCTGCGGACTCATCAGAACCCACTCCCCTGCTGCTCAGAGCAGAGGAAAACAAACTATTTACAAGAAATTCAGGGTCTGGTGATCTGCAGTCCCCAACATGAAAGAAAGGTAAAAAGCCCCAAGGCAAAATGTAAATGAAGAGAAACAAGTTAAAATAAGTTATAAGAGCTAGTGGGACAAGCACAAAATAAGGTTGAATATTCATAACTAACAATAAGTCTCTGTGCCATGATTTGGGGGCCAGTGGTCCAAGAAAGTCTGCTATATTCAAACATCAAGACCACCCAACATGGGGGCTGGAGAAATGGCTCAGTGGTTAGAAGCACTGCCTGCTCTTCCAAAGGTCCTGAGTTCAATTTCCAGCAACCACATGGTGGCTCACAACCATCTGTAATGAGGTCTGGTGCCCTATTCTGGCCTGCAGGCATACACGCAGACAGAATATTGTATACATAATAAGTGAATATTTTTTTTAAAAAAACCACTCAACAAAGTGCGGGCATCATCTTAAACGAGAAGACACTGAGGCTCAGGGAGAAGGTGCACGCCCCAACATCACAGAGGGGGGAGGTTGCAGGGAAGGTGCTGCTGGTGGTCCTGAGACTGACCCTGGTGGCCAGATGCTTGACCGCAGATGCAGCCTCCAGCTCCAGCTCCCCCGACAGCCATGGCATCTCAGAGCTACCCCCCCCCCACATTTCTAAGCTGGTTCTGTACTTCCTGGCCCCCTTCTAAGCCTATCAAAGCCCCCATTCTCTGAGCACAGCCATGCCAGCCCTCAGCCCCTCCCTGCCAAGAAGCCAGGTGTTGGGGCCCTGAGGGGGGCTGCCTGAAAGCAGGAGAGGGTACAAGTCTGCACAGCCCTCCTGGTGGCCACTTCAGATGGGCACCCAGTGACAGCCAGTGCTGAAGAGGTGCCTGGAAGGCAAGAACTTTGGGGACAGCTTGTTCACACCTCAGGCCACAGCTTTGGCCAATATGGGAGTTAAAGTGGCAGGAGATCACAGGTTCTTCAAGAGAGCCTGAAAACGTCTCCAGACAGGCTGGGAGACAGCCAGCAGCACCATGTGGGTATGAAGGAGGCCTGGCCTCCTCCTCACTCTTTTCCTGAGTCCTTGGTCAGTAGTCCAGGGCCAGCAGCTTCTGGTTCAACCAGCCAACCCCTGTAACACTGTACTTCACCATCTCTCCCAGAAGACCTCTGAGGTTCTGTGAAGTATCACTCCCTGTTGCTAGGACACGGGTTTGTGCAGGAAAACTGGCTCTGTTGCTGCCAGTGCCAGGACCTTGTCGAAGACCTAAAGGGCTGCACACAGCAGCAGGCATGGGTCCAATTGCCCCTCAGATGGAGGATAGAAATGGACTTTGGCTATGAGTCAAGACTTCAAAACTGGAGGGAAGGTACTTATCGGCAACGGTTAGAGTTGAGTCTGGATAGACTTCAGTGTAAATGTCCTGAGCTGACAACAAAGGAGGCCTTCATAATGCCAACCTTCTGGAAAGGGCTCCCTCATGAAGGCCCAGCCTACAGTGGGCTGCTGAGCCCCTAGACAGAATCCTTCAGACAGACCTTAGTAAGGGTGTGTATGATGTAGGAAAAGATTCCACATGTATGCTGGAGGCCCTGCTGGGTGTGGGTGGGTTTACAGCCCAGACAGAAGCAGAAGCAGGGTTCCCCAGGCCAGGGTGTTCCTAACAATCTGCTCTTCTGGCTTCCCCTGGTCTCAGGAATCTGCCCACAGCAGTCTCCAGCCTGCCCCAGGAGCAGCTCTCCCTCGGGCACAAAGATGTATGCACCGGTAACTATGAGCTCGAGGGTGGGGGCGCGGGGACGTTGGGGAGTACCTCTTTTCCTGTCTTCTCTGGCCACAAAATTGCCTGAGAAAAAAAGTTGGGTTACATCTGAGACACCAATTGGACTGAATTTCAATCCCTTGGTTTCCTGGCCCCACCTGGTGGACCTGCAGTCCTGTAAGCCCATGTGTTGCTGGACCCAGACCCAGAGTCCCTCCCGGCTGACTACTGCGCTAGTCTTAGGACCTCCAACCCGGCCGGGTCCTGGCTGGCGTCTTCAGGAACCCTGCTTTGTTGCCTTTGTCTCCCTGCGTGATTCTGCTCTGGTTCCAAGGTCCTTCTGTCCCTACAGTGGGCGGCAGGAGCTGGAACTCTTTCTTTAAACTTTTAAGAGTTTGGAGAGGACTTTGTTTTTTTAGAGGAGCTGGAACTCTTTCTTTAAACTTTTAAGAGTTTGGAGAAGACTTTGTTTTTTTTAGAGGTTCTGAAGGCGGTTTGGAACTAAGTCTACAGCATGTGGTGGGGGCATGGTTAGGGAATTGTCACAACATCTCCTGGGTTGGGGGTTAAGGTGTCACAGGTGGGCAGGGTGCATTTGGGGATCTGGAGATGACGAGGCCGGGACTCCCACACTGACCTTGCTGGCATCCAGAGGAACGAGGGGCAAGGATCTGGCTGAGTCGCCTACAGCTGGTGCCAAGGTTTTGCCTAGAGTCCCAGGCGGGAGAGGATGGAGAGCCTGGGAAAGAAGGGAGAAGCAATGGGCAAAGTGGGGGCAGGCAACTGGCAGTCCTCAGGCCCACCCCGGGCACCAGGCTAGCAGGCTCTCGCTCTGAACGTGGGCTTTTGCAACCTGTGACGTTTGCTCCATCAATACCCTAGACTTTCTTGACTTGTGTTGGCTAGCCCGTACTTCTGCTGTCCCACCTCCGCCTAGCCAACGACTGCAAAGCCAGCTCCTCTTCTATGGAGGGAGAGGAAGCACCGAGGGAGTATAAACCAATCAAAGCTTCCTCAAAGGGGAAGCTGTGGTCGTTTGCACCCTCTCGGACCTCAGAATACGGCTTTCCATTTTCACCCGCCAGCGCCCTCTTTCCCTGGGCAAAGCTCCCATCATCCCTTCATCCTCTGAGCTACGAAGTTTGAGTCGGTCCTCCTCCCTTTAACCAATGAGAAGTCTCTCCCGTGTTCTAACTCGCCTTTTTGCGTAGCCACAGCTCCCTCCACTGCTCCCTCCCCACCCCTTCTGCCCTCCCCGCTGCTAGTCCTGGGCTCCCGTCCGCGGAACCTTGTCCTACTTCGCTTGTCCTCCCTCGCTCTGGCTGCTGTCGCCCGGAACCCTCGCAGAGAAGACTACGGGTCCCGTGACCGCGCAGAGCCCCCCGCGGGGGCGGCTAGAGTGGGGACGGCGCAGAAGGCGGGGCGCGTGGGAAGAAAGGGGGTTTTGTGCGGCGCCCGGCGGGCTGGCGCCCCCATCTGCGTCCCGCGCACCCGGCCCTGCTCGCGCCCGCGCATTGCGCCGCAGTCTCTCGGCCGCGGCTGCGGGACGCACGGTGTACGGAGGGGACCTCACAAGGTGAGTGCGGAGGCCAGGCCCTGCCAGTCTCTTACTTGCTGTGTGACCTTGGGCAAGTTTCTTGACCTCTCTGAGCTTGAGAATTCGGGCACGGTTAAGGGCGCTGGCCTGGCTGCTGTGGACGACGGGGTTGGTCGCCCGCCGCAGCTTCCTGAGGTCCCCGCGCCCCCGAGGGCGCGGTCAGCGGCGCCTTTCTTAGGGCAGGTGCACACCGTACTGTACGGGCCGCTAGCTCCCTGCCTCCGCCGCGCAGCCTGCTGGAGCCAGTGCGCGATTGAGCAAAGGAGCTGTGCGGAGCAGCTAAGGGTGCCCCGGTGCCTCCCGGAAGGGTCAGAGCGTTTGAGCCTCGAACAGAAGCCACTCTTGTCCCAGGACAATCGGATCTCCTGACCTCAGGCTTCCCCTCTAGTCCCCTGCTGTCCCGAAACGAGTAAAAGGGAGGACGAGTGTGAGTAGCTACGGCTCCCACGGAGAGTGGCTCAGCCTGGCCTCTCCAGCAACCCTTCTCCTCAGAACCTGACTCCCTTCTTACTTCAAAGCATTAACCCTAGTTACAGCTTGCACAGCCCAGCCAAGAGTGAAGGCCACAGCTCTGGTTAGCAGGGGGTCTGGCCTGGAAGGACATGGCAGGACCTGAGAGAAGGAAATTCCCCATCACTTAAGCTCCAGCGATTGCCAGCTGTGAGCAGAGGGAGAGAGAAGAATTGCCTGGCGTCCTAACCTTGGTACCCTGCTGCATCATCAGGGTACCTGATCCGTAGACCTGGGTCCCCATAGTCTTCCGACTCTGGCCTGGCTCTTAAAGACTGTGTTTATTAGCTCTTCAGCTTTCCCTCCTGAGGGCAAATGCCCTGGCTCCTGATTTAGCTCTGCTGGTGGCCCAGAGTTCTCTCTAGCCTTCTCTGGGCACCCACCTGCATTTTCCCAGAGTGTAAGTGCACTGAGGTCCTCAAAAAGAGAGTGTTTCCAGAGCTGATGGCCAGGGGGGCTGGCCTTTCCCCTTCTGGCACCCTTCTCCAGTACATTCCAAGTTGTAGGCTTTCACAAAAGATGGGTGGGGGAAGGAGCAACTGGATAGAGGCCAGACTGGCAGGGACAGGGTCTTTGTCCCAGCTGGCTTCTGAGCCAGGAGATCCGGTGGAAAAGCCCGTGCCAGGCAGAGAGGAATGACTGAGAGCAAAGTAGGAGGGATGGAGGGGGCAGAGGATGCTGGGCACCAGGGGCAGCTTCCTTACAAAGTCCTTGTGGGGAGAGGAAGCAGGAGCGGCTACAGTGCCTGGGTTCAGTCTAGGAGGCCCTCCTGGAAGAGAAGGCTGGGCTTTACCGCTGTGGAAGGAGGCTCAGGGTTGACACCTGAGGGCAGGGGAAAGTGGGCCCACAGTTGTGCACCCATCCCCCACCCATGGATCTATGTGGCTGCCGGAACCTGAAGGTGCTCAAGCTCCTCGCATGGAATTCTGTCTTTGCATCTTACCCACGCAAGTCTTTCATACTCAGGAACCTGTCTCTGGGTGACTTACAATTTCCAAGCGTATGCATGCTGTTTAGGGAACAGTGACAAAAAAATCTGTATGTGTTCAGTACTGCCTCCTTTTTTCTGACTGGTTGGGCGCACAGATGTAGAACCCAAGTGCAGGGATAGCACAGTGCCACCCATCATGGGTTATAAATGCTCATTGAACTTCTACCCTGTCTGGTGCTGGCACGTGCGCAGGCTGCTTTCTGCTGTAGATTATAGTTAGGCAAGAAGATAATAGATATACAACGATAACAATGTATAGATAACAGCTAGATAGGCAGATAGACAGACAGACAGACACTCAAAGCATATGACCCCACCAAAATGCACAAGGTAGTAATGACGATGCTTTTTTTCTTTATAATTAAGAAAATAGAGACTCAGAGATGGTAAGAGCCTTGGCTAGGTCACACAGAGATTCCTCCTGGTGCTGAGGAGATGGGGTTAGAAACAGAGTTAGTGGTTATTCTGGTATGTGTAGAGAGGCAGAGGAAGTCCATCCCCAAATCTAACGCACCTTTCATCTTTCCTCCTCAAGTTCGTCCATCAGTTTGCAGCATGATCCCACTGCTGTCCCTGCTGGCAGCCCTGGTACTGACCCAGGCCCCTGCAGTCCTAGCTGACGATCTGAAAGAGGACAGTTCAGGTGAGCAACCCTCCAGAGGACCCATGTCTCTGCTGCATCTCCCCTACAGCAGAAAGCTGCCTCCGTTCAATCCCAGTCATCTGCTTTTAGCCTGGTACCGGAAAGGAAAGGAGACAGATGAGGAAGTTCTGTGGGCAAGGGCTGGAGCCCACTGCAGAATAGGGATGAGCTGGGGGCCTTGAAAGGTGGGGACGTCTTGGAGTCAGTGCAGCAAAGGGGCTGAAGGCCTGAGGCTAAGGGTGGAGGATCGCATTCAGGACCCTGGGCTGGGATCAGCATTCGGAGCCCGGTGTAGGCACCTTAAGCTGGTTAGTCCTGGGGGGCGGGACTTGGAGCCACGCGCACAGGCGCAGTGCGTCCTGCGTCTGGCTGCAGCGGGCTTTGACCCCTGTCCACAGAGGACCGAGCCTTCCGCGTGCGCATTGGCGCCACGCAGCTGCGGGGCGTGCTGGGCGGCGCCCTGACCATCCCATGCCACGTCCACCACCTGCGGCCGCTGACCAGCCGCCGAGCAGTGCCGGGCTTTCCCCGGGTCAAGTGGACCTTTCTGGCCGGGGATCGGGAGGCTGAGGTGTTGGTGGCTCGCGGGCTGCGGGTCAAAGTAAACGAAGCCTACAGGTTCCGAGTAGCCCTGCCCGCCTACCCTGCATCGCTCACGGACGTGTCTCTGGTGTTGAGCGAGCTGCGGCCCAATGATTCCGGGGTCTACCGCTGCGAGGTCCAGCATGGTATTGACGACAGCAGTGACACTGTGGAAGTCAAGGTCAAAGGTGAGAAGAGCGAGTAGAATGAGGTCCCTAGAAAGAGGGAGGAAAGTACTCTGGCCCCCAGGTGAGGAGGCTTAGCAAACCTTGCATGCGCAAAAGGCCCAAGCTGAATTGGGAAAGCAGAGCGGGGAAACAGTCCTACAGCCCTAGAGAACTCAGTCGGACTTTGCCTTTTGTGAACAGAGTGACAGGGAGGGGAAGTCAGTGCGCTGGTGATCGTCAGACTCAGGAGTTCTCTTTGCTCCTCAGGGGTCGTCTTTCTCTACCGAGAGGGCTCTGCCCGCTATGCTTTCTCTTTTGCTGGAGCCCAGGAAGCCTGTGCTCGCATAGGTGCCAGAATCGCCACCCCTGAGCAGCTCTATGCTGCCTACCTCGGCGGTTATGAGCAGTGTGATGCCGGCTGGCTGTCCGACCAGACTGTAAGGTGGGTTGAAGGTGTGGCCGTCACCCTCCATCGCGGTTCCCCAGGGCTCCCTGCCTCTGGGAAGAAAACTGGCCTCAGGAAAGAGGACAAGCCCCTGCCTAGAGCGTACTTTTCTGCACCCCGACATCCTTGCCACACTTGTCACACAGCAGAAAGGTTGATAGGGCAGCCTCCTGGGGCAAGACACCCATCCTTCGCTTCTTCTTTTAGGTATCCCATCCAGAACCCAAGGGAGGCCTGCTATGGAGACATGGATGGCTACCCTGGAGTGCGGAACTATGGAGTGGTGGGTCCTGAGGACCTCTATGATGTCTACTGCTACGCCGAAGACCTAAATGGTGATTGCAAGTGACAAGCCTTCCTGCAACAAGGCCTGGGGCTTCAGTAGACTTCATGTGTCTAAGGGCAGAATAGGCAGGCGCTTGATGTACTCCTCCAAATACTGTTGGGGGGGGGTGATTCGCAGCACTATAGAGTGAGGAATTGGGGCTAGGCTTCTCTATGCACTAATTTTCATTTTGGGTTTCATGCCATCCTTGATACTATCAGGTGGGCAAGATGACCCCATGTCAGGAATGAGTTTGCCTAGGGACCTGTAAGAGTCCAGGGTGGAAGGATGACCCAGCTCTTCTTCTCACTCAGGAGAACTGTTTCTAGGCGCCCCTCCCGGCAAGCTGACGTGGGAGGAGGCTCGGGACTACTGTCTGGAACGGGGTGCGCAGATTGCCAGCACGGGCCAGCTATATGCAGCCTGGAATGGTGGCTTGGACCGGTGCAGCCCCGGTTGGCTGGCTGACGGCAGTGTGCGCTACCCCATCATCACTCCCAGCCAACGCTGTGGTGGGGGTCTGCCAGGAGTCAAAACCCTCTTCCTCTTCCCCAATCAGACTGGCTTCCCCAGCAAACAGAACCGCTTCAATGTCTACTGTTTCCGAGGTGAGTAACCTCAGAAGCAGTACCAGACCTGGGAGTCTAGCCTCAGCTTCACCATCTTCTTGGCCATTCATCCACAGGGGTCTTATTGGTGCCCAGCTTGTCATCTTCCCTGTACCCTCCGCATCACTTCACCTCCCTCCTGCTCTGTACCAGTTTCCACCGGTTCCAAGGTTGCCTCAATCCCCACATCTCTGTCCTCACACACCCAGGAACTCCTTATTGTGCTTACAAGTGTCAAGTCTTTCAACACTGAGTGCTGATGAGTGGACAGAGGGTGGTACCTGAAAGTCAGCTGGGTGCAGATTCTGAGCCCAGCGCCTTGTCCTGAAGGGAACAGTTGGGGCATTAGCATGAATGGGCAGGGAGCAGAGGTGGAGGACAGAGGTCTGGAGTGGGTGGAGCTCACTGGAACAGGACAGTATAGTCCATCTGTCCTGGCTGGAGACAGCCCTCTGGGCTCCTCTCACCCCAGTTCTCGAGTCTCTGTCCTGTGTTCCTTCCCCTGAGCCACTGAGTAGCCCTTTCTCTGTTGCCTTAGTTGAGCTCCAAGCACCTCAGACACTGATGATTGAATACTGTACCTGAGGAGATGGAGTCTGTCCCCTTCTCACCCCAAACTCAGCCTGTCCCCATACTCTGTGTTCCATTTCTTCAGGGGGCAGCTCATTCAGACGTTTCAGATCCCTCCGAAGGAAAATGAGCCCCCACTTTGCCTTATAACAAAGAGTTCTTTCTATCGTGTATCTAATGTGTTAATGCCTGTGTCTGTTTTCTCAGGATGGAGTTTCCCTCGCATTCTCTATACCATACGCAGAGAATGCTTGGCCTAGAACTAACAGGCACTGCATTAGTACTCGAGGGAGGAGTGGTGATGCTCCAGGGTGCCCTGAGCTCCCTGTGAGAACTTGTGGAGGATGAAGCACATTCCAGGTCGTTTGAGGTCTGACCCAGCCTCAGATGCAGGCCAGCTGACTCCCGTTGGCCTTTTCCTCTTGCCACAGACTCAGCCCACCCCTCTGCCTCTTCTGAAGCCTCCAGCCCAGCCTCTGATGGACTAGAGGCCATTGTCACAGTGACAGAGAAGCTGGAGGAGCTGCAGTTGCCTCGGGAAGCTATGGAGAGTGAGTCTCGAGGGGCCATCTACTCCATCCCCATCATGGAGGATGGGGCAGGAGGAAGCTCCTCTTCCCCAGAAGACCCAGCAGAGGCCCCTGGGATTCTCCTAGGTAACCTTAAACCCATACCTTGTATTCTCACTCCATTAGAGAAGTTGGGGGCAGGAGGGCAAGTCCACTGGATGCTGGGGTCATGGGCTGGCTTAGTTCTGGCCTTCATCAACAGTTCCACCATAAAAGGCATCTCTCCTGTCCCGCTCCCAAACTTGGTATTCAAGTAAATTCCACCTCCAGTCCTCTGTACTAGAGAAGCAGGTGTTTAGAGGGTGCTCTCTGGGAAGGAAATATATTCCTTATCTACCCCTCAGATAAGGTAATTTTGGCAGACTGGGAGAAGGAGGTGCAACAGCCGTGTCTGCCTGAGCTAGAGGCAGCTTGCAGAATTCTCCAGAGTAGCCTCACAGTGTAGCCAATGGTCAGAGTTCTTCCCGACAGACACCTAGGACTCCTCTCTCCCAGGCCTCCCAGGTCCCCTCCCCCAGGCCCTACCCTTCCCCTACCCTCCCCAGCTTGCTCTGGGGTGCTGTCCCTGGTGCTGAACCATTTTGCTGTGGTCAGAATCGGAAACCCAATCCATTGCACCACCTACCCGGTCCTCAGAAGAAGAGGTAGCCCTGGAGGAAGAAGAAAGATACAAAGACACAGAGGCTCCAGAGGAAGAGAAGGAGCAGGAGGACCTGTGGGTGTGGCCCAGGGAGCTCAGCAGCCCTCTCCCCACTGACTTGGATACAGAGCACTCACTCTCCCGTGTGTCCCCACCAGCTGGGGCAGTTCTGCAGCTGGGTGCATCGCCTTCTCCCAGGCCTCCAAGGGTCCATGGACCACCTACAGAGACTTTCCTCCCCACAAGGGAGGGAAGTCTCACATCCACTCCAGATGGGGCAAGAGAGGTATCAGGAGAAACTGGAAGCCCTGAGCTCTCTGGGGTCCCTCGAGAGAGTGAGGAGGCAGGGAGCTCCAGCTTGGAGGATGGCCCTTCCCTGCTTCCAACCACATGGGCCCCTGAGGGTACCAGAGAGCTGGAAACCCCCTCAGGAGAGAAGTCTGGAAGACCTGTGCAGGCCCAGCCAGTGCTGCCCACCGACAGTGCCAGCCAAGGTGGAGTGGCTGTGGCCCCCTCATCAGGTAATTCTGCTGAAGGCTCCATGCCCCCGTTCCTTCTTTTTCTCCTTCTCCAGTTCTGGACCACCTGACACGTAGGCTTTTACTCCACCTTCTCCCCAGATCCTCTGCTGCATTGCCCTCATTCCCTTACCTGTCTCTCCCAGGGAGCTCTGATCTTCTCTGTTTCTCTTTGCTACCCAAGTTCCACTACTGACCACTGGGCCCTCTGCTGTAGCTCACACCTCACTGGCCACACAGAATACCCATCACACCCTTTGAAGCCAGGCCCATCGTCTGCTATTCCCTCCCTCTTCCCTTGGTTCCATCCCTTTAATCACCTCTCAGTGATTCCAGGGAAGCCTAAGAGACCATACCTGCCCCTCACCTCTGGGGACCAGAATATTCACCCCAAAGAGCCTTAAGCCACTACTTCTGTGAAGTATTTTTGACTGTTTTATGGAAAACAAGCCTTGAAATAAATCTCTATTAAAGTGCTTTTGTACCCAGGTGCTGACACCCTGTCCAACTCCAGCGGTCTGTCTCTGCTCATGACTGAGTCTGAATCAGGAATCTGGTCCCGTGTGCCCTCGCCACCCCTCTGTGTCTCTCCATGTATCTCTCTGCCACTCTTCTTCTGCCAACATCCTTGCTGTTCCAACAGGGCAGCAGTCCCTTGCTGTCCCCTCTGTTTCTCCTCGGGCCATCTACACTTCCCCTTCATACTACTGAGTCCCCAGACTTGACTGTACATATCACCCAAGGGAGTCCCCTGTTACCTACAGGAGAAACTCACACAGCCAGGGTGTGGTGTGTGACCTACCCAGGTAGCATGGAGCTAGTTCTATGGCTTCTCCAGGCTTATGTACATCATCTTCCTCCATGCACCCAGGAAGAGCCCTTGTGCCCAGTGTTCCCCTCCTGCACTAACCCTGCACTAATGACCAACCCCCCGAGAAATGGGTTTATGCTCTTTAACAAGAATCTGTCTCATGCAAAGGGTGAGGTGGGATGGGAGAAGAAAATGAACTGATTTCCACCATCTGAGAGGAGCCTAAGGTTCCCATCAGAAGCCCTCAGGAAAGGCTGAGCCCTCCTGGTTCTCACCTCTCCTCCATGGCCCAGGTGGAGTAGCCCCTATGACGTCATCATCTCGCCCATTGCAGCTGCTGCCTTTCTGTCCATTGGCCTTTTTGTGGGTGTAGTGGGAAAGGGGAACTGCTGCAGTATCAGCCCATCACCTGCAGAGGATGTCAGGGGCCGCCTTCCTGCTGTGTCAGGAGGTGGGAAAGAAAAGGAGTAAGGAAAACCCAAAGGGAGTCAAGTCATCCCATACTACCCCGCCAAGGTGCAGGCCCTGTAGCTCACAGCCAGGGTGGGACTTACGCCTTAGAGAGTGGGAGACCAAAGACTGGGTTTAAAAGTCTGTCTCCCATCAGGTGTGGTGACACACACCTTTAATTCCAACTCTGGGGAGGCAGAGGCAGGTGGATCTCTGTGAGTTCGAGGACAGCCTAGTTTACAGAGCAAGTTCCAGGACAGCCAAAGATACACAGAGAAACCCTGTCTCGAAAGACAAAAACAACAGCAATAACAACAACAACAAAAAAGTCTATCTCCCAAGGACTGGAGGAAGCAAATATGAGGATCTCGGGACTGTTACCTTCACGACCTGAGACCAGGCTTCACTTCACTGGGGAGGGAGAAGAGGATCTCAGGACTGTTACCTTCACAACCTGAGACCAGGCTTCACCTCACTGGGGAGGGAGAAGAAAGGAAGCGATGCTTGAAAGGCTGACTGGTGCATTCTACCTGCTATGGCTCGGTCATCCAGCAAAACAGCCCAGCTTCTCCTTCCCCTCCCCTGTCGAGGCCAGCACGAAGCCTTGTGCCTTGTGCGACGCTGGCGGGAGTAGTTCTAAGAAATCTAGTCTGCACTGCTGGTTGAAGAAGCCTCTTTCTCTGGCAGGGCCCAGCGAGCAGGCTGGAAAAGGCGATGGCCCAGCCCGAGACTGACAGGAATCCAGGTTTCGTGATTGACAGCCCAGGGCTCTCTTGGCCTCTTCCCATCAGCTTATCAGGGCTCACAGTGGTGGGAGCACTGTGGCCTTGTACAAGGATGAGTCAGTGAAGAACTGGGAGGTTAGGGTGAGGAGAGAAGCCCAGAACTCGGGGATGGGCTGTAGCAAAGGGCAACTCTAGGCAGAACTGTTACCTCCCCATCTGGAAAGTGTCTGGGTGGGGGATCACGAACCCTCCCCTGGAGAGCTCAGTCTGCACCGCTCCTCTTACAGTTCCCCCCCCTCACTCTCTTTCCTGTCAGGTGACTGTATCCCCAGCCCTTGCCACAATGGTGGGACATGCTTGGAGGAGAAGGAGGGTTTCCGCTGCCTGTGTTTGCCAGGCTATGGGGGGGACCTGTGCGATGTTGGTGAGTGTGTGGAGGGGCAGGGAGGCAGGTTGAAAGACTGGACCTTAACCCCAATAAGCTAGTTCCAAAGGTGGAGGGTGGTCACTGATTTGGGCCTTGCTCTTCAGGCAAGTTACATGGCTGGTCTGAACCTTGCTCTCTCTGTCCAGTCTTCGGAGCAGGGAGGAGGGTAGCCGCTTCTCCAGCGGGCAGGGCTGCACAGAGCAGGGCGGGAGAGCCAGCCGTCCTAGCCACTGCCCAAGGCCTGAGGGCTTCCGGGCTGCTCTAAAGTGGCTCCGAGCCCTGCCTCCTGCTGCCGGCTGTTGAAGAAGCCAATCTGCGACTTGGCAGCCTAAACCGGGCCCTCCTCTGTGCTCCAGGCCTCCAGTTCTGCAGCCCCGGCTGGGAAGCTTTCCAGGGTGCCTGCTACAAACACTTTTCCACACGGAGGAGCTGGGAGGACGCAGAAAGCCAGTGCCGAGCACTAGGTGCGCATCTGACCAGCATCTGCACTCCGGAGGAGCAGGACTTCGTCAACGGTGGGTGGAGCCTGGCTTACTGCGCGTGCTCCACACCAAGCCCACTCCTCATTGCTTCCTCATCCTCTCCGTTCCCACTTCCTTCTCCCTTTCTCCTCTCTCCTCACTCTGTCTTTTCCTTCCTTCACTCCTCCTGCCTCTCACCGGAAAGCCTGCTGTAGGGCGATTGGGCTTCACGTCCCGCATTTGCATGGCGGCCTCGACTGCCGGACTCCCTGTTTTCCCAGGTGCATCTGCTTCCCTAACTCTGTGGTAACACGGTTTGCTCTTCTTCCTTCCTTCCCGAACCTTCCATGGGGTGTGGAGGTTCCTTAAGAAAATCGGGAGACAGGCTAAAGAGATGACTCACGGGTTAAGAGCACTAGCTGCTTTTCTGAAAGATCCAGGGTTCCGTTTCCAGCACCCACATGACAGCTCACAACCATCTATAACTCCAGTTCCTGGGAATCTGAAGGCCTCTGGCCTCTGAGGACACTGTACACAAGTGAGACACGACATTTATGCTGATGAAATACCCATACAAATAAAATTAAAAAAAAAAAAGCTTTCGAAAGACAAGAATTTAGGGAGAGTCTATGATATTAAATATAATTATCTTACCTGGGGGATAAAGAGAAAGGAAGGATGGAGACAGTCGCTGGTGGTGCTGCTTTCCTGGTAGAGCCAGCAGCCACAGGCCTAGCCAACTGCCTAGAAACTGCCTAGGAAGCAGATTTTTGGATGGACTCCCCAAAAGGTCAGTCACTGGCCCAGGAACACAGGGCTTCCTGCTCACTGCACCTCTGTTTTTCTCCCTAGATCGCTATCGGGAGTACCAGTGGATTGGACTCAATGACAGGACCATTGAGGGGGACTTCTTGTGGTCAGATGGGGCCCCTGTGGTGAGAACCCCCACTGCAGTGCAGCCTAGGTCACTTCCTGGATGCCCTTCTGCCTCCAGGACTGTTGCTTCCTCCATTCCGGTCTTTCCCACTGGACCCTTTCTTTCCTTGTCCCTGTCTCCTTGGGCTCTTGCCTTGTTCCTGCAAAGCCCCTCCATATCCTCCCTCCGGTTTCCTCAGGGCGTACCTTCTGGTATTTATAGGGTTTGAGCTCACCACCTCCTCTCCTCCCCCTTCCCAGCTCTATGAAAACTGGAACCCTGGGCAGCCTGACAGCTACTTCCTGTCCGGGGAGAACTGTGTGGTCATGGTGTGGCATGACCAGGGCCAGTGGAGTGACGTACCCTGCAACTACCACCTCTCCTACACCTGCAAGATGGGGCTTGGTGAGGGCTGACAGAGGAAGGCTGATTGGGGCTGCCACTTACAAAAGGAGAGCTAAGCTACCCAGAAGAACCCGTCAGGGTGTACCCCAGACTGCGGGAGGGTGATACGTTACATTGGCCTACTCAGAAATTTTGATTTTTCTTGTCAGTTGTGGCCACTCATTTCCTTTCCATCAAGTTTCTGTGAACCATCATCCACAAACCAGACTCCCAGTTTCTAACTGTATGCCCCTTGCAGTGTCCTGTGGGCCTCCACCACAGCTGCCCCTGGCTCAAATATTTGGTCGTCCTCGGCTGCGCTATGCGGTGGACACTGTACTACGATACCGGTGCCAGGAGGGGCTGGCCCAGCGCAACCTACCTTTGATCCGCTGCCAAGAAAATGGGCTTTGGGAGGCCCCCCAGATTTCCTGTGTGCCCCGAAGGCCTGTGAGTGACAAGAGGAAGCAGGTGGGGGCCTGCAGCTACTTGGAAGCCTTGGGCTGAAGACCCATTCTGTCTGTCATTCACTGACTGTGTGAGCTTTGGAGTGACCACTGCCTCTCTCCAAGGCTTGTAGAGGGAGGTGGGTTGGAGTTCTGGAGACACCTTAGGTGCTAATGGCTAAGAACAGGCAACCACACTTGGGCTCCTAAGGGCAGGGCAAGTATTTGATAAGATCAGGAGTTAAATAGCAAGGACCAAGGTGCTGAGGAGACTAAGGGCATCCAGTGTGGAGGATGAGTATGTGTGTCTTCCTAGGCTCGTGCTCTGCACTCAGGGGACACACCAGAAAGACCACTGGGACAGCTCCCAAGGCCCAGGAAGGCACTGCTGACACCTCCATCCAGTCTCTAAGGAGCCAGCCTGGAATACTGCTGTCCCCAGCACTGCCCTCTTCCCGGAACAGGGGGTGGCCTGAGAGGGGTGGGACTGGACAGTGCCAGAAGGGGTTTCTGGGAAACCTGTGGATGGCTCCACCCAGCCTGGGCCCTCTTTCTCATACCTGGCCTCAGGTTTTACCCTCAGGACAACGGGTAAGTCCCTAAGTGCCTCAACTTCTCTCTCATGTCAGCTGCCTCCTTGTCCCTCGATTTCTCTAAGGGACACTGTGCTACTCATTCCTGATTTTGAAAGGATTAGCAGGGTGGCATGCCAGCAAAACCAGATGGAAATAAAGTTGATTGAACCCAAACAAATTTGATGTTTCTGTGTGAGTGTGGACAGTCAGACAGGGTTAGAACCTCCGAAGGTGTAAGTAGGGCTGCTGCGATTATTAGCTTGCAAAAAGACTAGAGAAGTCACCAAGAAGTTGGTGGATATAGTGTGTGGTGCAAAAGAGTTGCCCAGCTGGTTAAGCATTCATTGCTGCCTTTATGGGACTCCAACTAAATGAAGAGTCTGGTTTGGCGGCAGCCGACAGAACGGGAAAAGATCTTCACCAGCCCACATCAGACAGAGGGCTGATCTCCAAAATATACAAAGAACTCAAGAAATTGAACACCAAAAGATCACATAATCCAATAAGAAAATGGAGTACAGACCTAAACAGAGAACTCTCAACAGAGGAATCTAAAACGGCTGAAAGACTCAACATCCTTAGCCATCAGAGAAATACAAATCAAAACAACTCAGAGATTATATCTTACACCTGTAAGAATGGCCAAGATCCGGGCTAGTCATGAGTCTGGACCTCAGAGGGAGTAGGCCTGAGCCAGAACCTCTGTGGGTCTGGGCATTGGTCTGGGACATCAAAGAAAACAGACAGGAGCCCAGTACCTCTGCGGGTCTGAGCTTGAGTCTGGGACCTCTGAGGAAGTAAGCAGGTCCTCTGTGGGTCCAGGAACACCCGAGTCTGGGACCTCCCAGGCAGTAGACAGGAGCCAGAAACCTTTCCAGGTCCAACTCCAACCCAGGGACTTCTGCAGGAGGGGTTCCAGAACAGGATTTATAGACACAGGTCGAAGCTGGTAACCTAGGCCAAAGTTGCCCTGAGGCAAGAAACTCCACCTTGGGCAACAAATTCCACAGGAGTGGGACTTGGCTACCTAGGACAGAGAGGGCCTGAGGAAACAAGCTCCACCTGGAGCTGAAGCCAGGAGCAAATCCAGTCCCAGGAGCCAACTCAGTCCTGGAACACTGGCAGGTAAAGATTGAGGCAGCGACCTGATCCAGAGTCTGCAGTCTCCACCAGAACAGGTACAGGGCTATAACCACTGAGCAAGTGAGCCAAAGCCAGAGACCATTGAGGGTCCAGACGTGATTCTGGGACCTTCAAGGGAGTATACCTAAGCTAGGACCCCTGTGGGTCTGGGAATGAGTCTAGGACCTCCCAGGAACTAGGCCTGAGCTAGGACCTCTGTAATCTGGGCATGAATCTGGGACCTCCGAGGAACCAGAGATCTCTGCAGGGCAAGGCGTGAGTCTGGGACCACAGAGGGAGTAGGCCTGAGCCAGGACCTCTGTGGGTCCAGGCATTGGTCTGGGACATCAAAGGTAATAGACCTGGAACCTCTGTGGGTCAAGCTTGAATCTGGGACCTTTGAGGGAATAAGTAGATCCACTGCAGATCTGGACGCATCCAAGCCTGGGACATCCTAGGCAGTAGACCAGAGCCAGAAACCTTTCCAGGTCCCACTTCCACCCAGGGGCTTCTCCAGGAGGGGATCCAGACCAGAATTTAGAGAAACAAGACAAGCCAGCAACCTAGGCCAAAGTAAGCCTGACACAGCAAACTCCAAGAGAGCAGAGTAAAACACAGGATCGCTGAGCTATTTCCAGGAACACGGAGTAACCAATGGGGTAACTAGAACCGTGACAATGACTGTACCACGAGGAACAATCATCTGAGCTTTGGATTTGCTGGCACCTAGATGATTATTCAACAGAATCTCAAACAGCCCCAACCACACCTATCAAAGGAAACAAGACAAGGTTGTCCTCTCTCACCATATCTATTCAATATAGTTCTTGAGGTCCTAGCTAGAGCAATAAGTCACCAAAAGGATATCAAAGGGATACAAATTGGAAAAGAAGAAGTCAGACTCTCACTGTTTGCTGATGGTATGATAGTTTACATAAGTGATCCCAAAAATTCTACCAAGGAACTTCTACAACTCATAAACACTTTTAGCAATGTAGCAGGACACAAGACTAACTTCAAAAAATTAGTAGCCCTGCTGTACACAGATGATAAAAGGACTGAGGAAGAAATCAGAGAACCAACAACCTTCACAATAGCCACAAATAGCATAAAATATCTCAAAGTAACTCTAACCAAACAAGTGGAAGACTTATATGACAAAAACTTTAAATCTTTGGAGAAGGAAATTGAAGAAGACACCAGAAAGTGGAAAGACCTCCCATGATCTTCAATAGACAGAATTAACATAGCAAAAATGGCAATCTTACCAAAAAAAATCTACAGATTCAACGCAATGCCCATCAAAATCCCAGCAAAATTCTTCAAAGACCTCAAAAGAACGGCACTCAACTTCATTTGGAAAAGCAAAAAACCCAGGATAGCCAAAACAATAGTGGGCAATAAAAGAACTTCTGGAGGCATCACAATCCCTGACTTCAAACTCTACTACAGAGCTACATTACTGAAAACAGCCAGGTACTGGCATAAGAACAGACAGGAGGATTGATGGAACTGAAGAGAAGACCTGGATATCAATCCACACATCTTCAAACACCTGATATTTGACAAAGAAGCAAAAAAAAAAATCAAATGGAAAAAAAGCATATTTAACAAGTGGTGCTGGCATAACTAGATAGCAACATGCAGAAAAATGAAAATAGACCCATATTGCACATAGACCACCATGCACAAAACTCAAGTCCAAATGGATCAAAGACCTCAACATAAAGCCAGCCACACTGAGCTGAGAAGAGAAAGTGGGAAGTACACTTAAACACATTGGCACAGGGAACCACTTCCTAAATATAACCCCAGCAGCACAGACACTGAAAGAAACAATTGTTGCGGGAGGTCTTTCCGCCCCTCCAACCAATAGCTGCTGTGATACCAGCCCATTGGGGCGTGGTCTCACTCCCTTTAAAAAAGCGGCTATTTCCTCTGCTCGCTCTCTTCTCTTACTGCTCCGCTGGAGACGAGACTCCCTTCCTGGTTGCGCAGATGGCTGTTGTCTGGGATTGTGATCTGTAAGTTTTTTCCCCTTTAAATAAATAACACCCTATTAATCATAACTCCAAACTGGTGTTGCCTTGTTCGTGACTTACGCCTTCAAACAATTAATAAATGGGACCTCCTGAAACTGAAAAGCTTCTGAAAAGCAAGGACACAGTCAACAAGACAAAATGACAGCCTACAGAGTGGGAAAAGATCTTCACTAACCCCACATCAGACAGAGAAATCAAGAAATTGGACACCAAAAGATCACATAATCCAA
Source organism: Alexandromys fortis (assembly GCF_014885135.2). NCBI lineage: Eukaryota > Metazoa > Chordata > Mammalia > Rodentia > Cricetidae > Alexandromys > Alexandromys fortis. The sequence goes on along the minus strand of NW_026068045.1, from coordinate 1,096,559 downwards.
TTTTTAAAAATGGAGTACAGGGGCTAGAGAGATGGCTCAATGGTTAAGAGCATTGCCTGCTCTTCCAGAGTTTCTGAGTTCAATTCCCAGCAACCACATCATGGCTCACAACCATCTGTAATTAGGTCTGGTGCTCTCTTCTGGTCTGCAGGCACACACCGAATTTTGTATACAAAATAAATAAATAAATGCTTTTTAAAAAAAGAAAAGATACAAAATTAAGTGATAAATATAAAAAAGTATGGGCAAGATAAAAAACACTGATGATAACTTATGCTGGAGATGATGTGGGGTAAAGGGAACACTCCTCTATTGTTGGTGGGAGTGCAAACTGATTTGGCTGCTTTGGATGTCAGTGTGGCGATTTCTCAGAAAATTAGCAAACAACCTTCCTCAAGACCCAGCAATACCACTTTTGGGTATATATCCAAAGGACATGTGCTCAACTATGTTCATAGCAGCTTTGTTTGTCATAGCCAGAACCTGGAAACAACCTAAATGCCCCTTGTGACCAAAGAATAAGAAAAATGTGGTACATTTACACAATGGAGTACTACACAGCAGAAAAATTAATAATATTTTGAAATTTGTGGGCAAATGGATGGATCTAGAAAACATCATATTGAGTGAGGTAGGTAACTCAGACCTAGACAGACAAATATCATATGTACTCACTCATAAATGGCTTTTAGACATAAAGCAAAGAACAAACAGCCTACATTTCACAATCCCAGGGAACCTAGACAACAAAGAGGACCCTAAGAGAGACAAACATGGATCTAATGTACATGGGAAGTAGAAGAAGACAAGATCTACTGAGTAAATTGGGAACCTGGGGAACCATGGGAGAGGGTAGAAGGGGAGTGGAGTGGAGGAAAACATATAGCTCAATAAAAACAATTTAAAAATTAAGAAAAAAAGAGTCCGGTTTGAGGAGGGGGACCGACTGGTGGCTTCATTTTGAGCTTTCCGGAGTGCCTCCAAAAACTGCCCTGCTGAAGGGAAGGCTGGGCAAGGAACAGGAAAGGAGGAGCAGGATCGGGGTCTCACGGGCTGTGACCAGTAGAGGGCGCAGCGGATACAGGTATGTGACTAGATTGCCCGGTGGCCCGGGACGAGAGAGAGAAGCCAAGAGGCCACCAGGGGGCGTCGCAGCCTTTCCGACTTGGGGAGACTATTAGAAGTGCGGGGCAGTTAGGTGCGGGGAGAGCAGGACTTCCGGCCGGCCAGACTGGGCTGGCCCGGGTTGAGTCAACGGAGGCTGAAGTGATGAGATCACTGCAAGCGAGGAAGTGGATTAACGGTGCCTGCACCACTTAACGGTGCCTGCACCAGTCAGAGCTCCACGGACTCCTCAGTGCAGCCTTGCCTTGGCTGGGGTGCCCGTCCTGACAAGACAGATTGTGGCTGCAGATCCTCACACCTGACTCACTCAGCACTGAGTGCATGTGGACACAATCCTTATGCCCATTAACCTACCTGGCGATTCTTGGTTCTTTTCTAAAAGCCAGCGACCCGGTGAAAAACAAGAGGCAAGGAGACATAGAACGCTGGGAGTCCCAGACAGGGCCCTGCTCAGGAAGGCTGCGCTGAGCACCCGGGCTCTCCTGGCCTTTCTCTAAGAAAGCACCTATTTCTCTCGGACTTCACCACCTTCACCACCGCCTTCCTTCCTCCAGGGCTGGGCTCATCCACCTGCCCACACAGCCAAGCCAGAATGGCACTAGAGTACAAACTGGTTGAGGCACTACAGGGAAGAGAAGCTGGGGCCAGCGTGGACCATGCTTTATCCGGTATGGCCCATGGTTGCCCTCGCAATGCATGATGGAGGCTGTCAGGGAATTTAGCTGGAACTGTGTGAGGATGAAGACCCAGGGACCTTTGAGGAGATCCTGAAAAGGAGAAGGCGGGAGAGGAAGCAGTGTCTGTCCTTCGGGTTCAGAACTCACTGAGGCAAAGTCTAGATACTATGGTGGTTTGTGGCACCCCGGGCTTTCCAACCCTCTCCCCAAGGTTCTCGTCAAGTCTCCCATGGCAGGGTTCTACCATCTTCTCTGCTCTGTGGATGAAGAGAGTTCCAGAAGCAGATAGAGGGCTAGAACAGGAATCCTCCACCACCTGCAGGGCTTCCCTGGCAAAGCAGCAAACAGGAAGCTCAGTCCTGGCTAGGCTGGGCTTCCTGGGGAAGGGGGGGGCTGTCCTGGAGTGACTCAGCAGTGCCCTGCACAGAAGGTACTTAGCCTGTGCCTCAGAAAGAGGTCCTGTATGGAGTAGGGTCGCAGCGCCTGTCACCTCTGTCACACTATCAGGACCCAGCAAGGTGTCTTGTCCTGGGGTTTAGGAGGTATTGGAAAAGAATCCCACCCTGGACCACAGGTAGAGGCTTGAGCATTGCCCAGGGCCTCTACCAGGTTCCTGCAGCCTCTGGATGCTGTCTCATACCCCCCTCCCCGTTGCTCACCACACCCTGGCCTCCTACAGCTCTGCCTCAACCTCACTGGGGGCCTTTGTCACAGCTCTGAGACCCTGTCTGTGGGCCTCACTCCTGCATAGGGAGAGAAAGGGTCCCATTGTCCTGGTGTTCACAGTGACTTAGCAGTTCCTGAAGACTCTAAAAATGCCCAGTCTGTCTGTCAGGGAGCTTTTTCAGGCACTGCAGTCAGATCCTGGCCTACAGTGCCTGCCCCCTCTCAGGGCATGATGCAAGCAGCTTTCCCTTCCTCAGATCAGGGCCTTTCTTCAGGGCTGGCTTCTGTTTGGCTTGCTGCAAAATAGCCAGTTTCCTCCTGGGCAGAGTAACTGATAAGTTCAGGAACAGAGCCTAAGGAAAGACTGGGAAAGAGAAGCAGATAGGATATGAGGACACTGTCCCACTAAGCTAAGTGGGTGGACCCTGAGCCTGTGGGCACCCGGATGGCTTTGTCTTGGTGTTTAGGTTAATTGTTAACAGAAAGAAGACGGTTGGCCACTTAAGGCTGGAATTAAATACTACTCATATTTGATGCTCAGAGTGAGGCACCCAAAGCTCCCTGGCCCATGTTCTGCTGACCCCAAGTGTCCTCTGGAGACATCAAGGACAAGATGCATCACTCTGTACCTCAGTTTCCCAGGTGCAGTGAGTCCAAATTCTCTGGCTGGGAGGAGGGAGAAGAGTGGGGACTGGGGCCTCCACTAATGGAGAACCCAGGAGGAGGCACCCTTCCTGGGGCCCAGGGCCGACAGACTGTGAGCAGCTGAGCCCACAGCTGCAGGGTGGGGGTTCCTCGACAGAGGCCTCCTGGCACCTGCCTCAGTTATTTATGGAGCCACAGCTGAGTCCTGAGGGTGGGGAGGGAGGATGGAACTGGGGAAGGGAGGGTATTATGGCTGAAGGAGGAAGCTCAAGAAGAAGACGCCAGGACCTGGGACCCATCATTTTGAGGCAGGGCATGCAGAATGGCAGTTAAGTTCCAAGATGGACATTGGCATTGGAGCACCTGGGCAGCAGGCCTAGAGAGAGCTGAGACAAGAGGCGGGCCTGCAACCCCGATTGTTGAGTTAGAAGTGGGATGCAGGGGTTCAGTGTGAAGGAAGCAGGGACCCTAGAAGGCAGACTGATGGGGTCCTCACTGTCGGCCCCTCTGCTCCTGAGACAGGCTGTGCCCATGGCTCTCCTGCGATGCTCAGGGACAGCTGCTGGCAACCTTTCTCCACTGCTGTACCAGGGACACTCTGTTGCATGTCCTTCCTCCCCTAAGAGGTGAGCCGGGTGCAATAGGAACTGGGGAGTCTTCCCTAAGTCAGAGTCTAATTGGGTTTTCTGGGCTGGTGGGCACCCCTCCCTGGAGAAGTAGAGACCGTACATTCCAGACAAAATGAAATCACATTTCTTCACACACACTCCCACCAGAGAGGATGGCATGACGGACAGGTCAAGTGGCAGCAGCTGGTGTCCCAGGGCGAGGCTGGGTGTGGACTGTGGGCAGCAGAGGAATGGAGGGGGTTTCTTTCAGACAATGAATGATTGCTGTCTTCGACCCAGGGCTGAGCCCTGGAGGTCGAGGGTGATGTCATTCACACCAGAACTATTTGGAAGGATTTGGTTCACCCAGTACCTTACAGAGGGAAAGCCCAGGCTCTGTGGGTGCAATGGCTCGAGGTCACCTTCTGAGAGCCCCACACAGATTGGCTGTGACTCAAAGCCTAGACTTTGATTTCCTCTGAGACTCTGGCAGCTACAGGGACAGCAGCAGGCTGGACTGCAGGGAGCCTCTGCCCCTGACCTCACCCTTGGAGGCGCCTCAGCCTGCACTGCCTTATAAGGAAGTGCCCCAAACAAACCGAGGAAGCCACCTCCGCCCGACACCCCCCACCCCCAAGCCTGTCTCTGGCTAGCTCAGAGGCTATATTTACCCGAGGAGGCCCCAGAATAACCTCCCACTGTCTCAGGCTGTGTGTATGTTGGGGATTGTTTCTTCTCTTGCCCCCTCCTCATTCCCTTCTGTGGGGACTCCACCCTTAGAAGTGTGTCCTGCTATCCCTCATTCACCCTGTACTCAGAGACTTCCGGCACCAACCAGTTCCCTGAAGCACTGTGATCCCTGCCCTGTTTGTGTCAGCCTTCTGCAGGGCCCCCTCCTCCTCTGTGAGTTTCAGGGCCTCTGTGGGCCTCTCCTCACTCTATACGTGCTCTGCTGAGATTCCAACCCTTGTCCCTACTTGGTCCTCTCTCCTGAGTCCCAAGGCAAAATGACACCACCCACCCGTCCACTGGCAGCCCTGGCCCATGCCTTCCTGTGCTCCTCATCTCTCACACAGCTCCTGAGACCTCACTTTGTGCCCCCAAGTCTTACTGTCCCCTACTGCACCTTGGCCTGCACCTCCACCACTGGCAGGCTCCTGCCTGTTCCTGCTCAGCCTGTTCTCAGGAAACGGAAGTCCTGGTGGTGGCACCTGTGCACAGGCCTTTCAGAAGATCCATGTCTCTGGAAGAGCCCATGCTTCCTGGCTTCTTGGTGAGGGCTTTACCCACTGCCAGGACTTCCTGTAATCTCCCCAAGGCCTTCTCCCTGCCCCCATCCCACCACTGCCTGTTTTGTCTTCCACTGTTCCAGACCTCTTCTGTCCTAGGCACTACTGTCTTCCCCACCCTCACCCCTAGTATTCTCCCCAGCACTGGCCACTCAGGGCGGCCTGCCCTGCCCTATGCCCCTACCCAGCATGTGTCTGTCTTCAGACACAATTTCCACTTGGTAACCTTTGCTCAGGAGCTTTGCTTTGTAAAGCTTCCTGTACAAAGAGCTTGAGTTCTCAGAGCCCACACTGTGTAGATGGTCGGTTAAAATGACAACCACACTGATCATCACAACCAGGGGTGTCCCTGGCATTGTCTAGCTCTTGCCTCTCTTGCTGTTTGGACATAGAACCATTTCCATACACACTGTGCCTCCTACTGTATGTATACCCCTTAGGGAAGTCCTCATTTCATCCTGAGCCCTGTGTGGAGTTCTAGCATCAGTGCCCAGCTGGGATAACTGTAGAGGACAATAAGCTTGTGGGGGTACAGGATGGGGATCTGGTACAGGGGAGGGCTAGTTGACTTAGTTCTGTCCTTGGTGTCCATCCAAGCAGTGGTACCCAAAGGCCTGGAAAGAGGAAGCACAGGATGTCTTGTCCAATTAGAGGGGCAGGTTTTGCTTGCCTGATGCCAACATACTGGTCTCTGTCCATCAGCTGGCAAACCAGACAGGAGAACCTTGTTATTAGTGTACAGAAAGGAGAGAGCGGATGCTTGGGCTGCCAGGAGGGTGGGGTAGGAGAATCAGGATCCTGAACCCCCAGGGCAAGGGTGTGGATGAAATGAACTGGAACCAGAGCAGTTTGGAGGAAGAGGAGCCCACAGAGGAGCCCACAGTGCCAACTGGCTAGCACAGCCTTTGTCTACCCTCCCAAGGGGAGAAGGAGCCTATTCTGGGCTTATGATGGCATCAGTGTGGGCAGCCAGTACCATCTCCATCATGGCATCTAAATGGACATCTGGGCACTGGGCTTCCTCCCTGCAGAGCATAACTGGCAGGTACTTTCTATCTGGGTATCCCACCTTTGAGCCTGTGGGTACGTCTTGCCCTGCACAGATGTTGAGAAAGAGCCCACTAGCAGAACCTGGTTCTGTGCCACTCCTAACATTGCACAGTGTGCCACACCCTTCATGCCCTCACCTGGACAGCTCCCTCATGTTCCCCCTGGGCCTTCTAGCCTTTCCTCTTGTCTCCTGCTGCGGCACATGCCAGGAGAGCTCCGTTGAGGACTGCAGAGGCTTCCCCTGGCCTCTCTCCTGTTCTCCCAGCCTCAGGAGACCACCCAGGGCATAGGGCAATTCAGCTTCCCCTCATGTGTGACCAGGTCTGGAGAAACTGTTGACCCGAGGCTACACAGGCAGACTAGAGCAGGCCAGGCCTCTCTCCTCCCTCCCCAACTCCAACCCAGTCAGTCAGTCATCACAGGCTAGACAACTGTTTAGGTTGTTGGAAACCAGGGGGCTAATTATGCAGGAGACACTGAGGGGTTAGGAGGACATCCAGTGGGGAGGGCCTTGTAATCAGTGCTGTTGGTGGAGAGGACAACCTGGCCTCCCCCAGAGGCAGCCCCTCTATTACACTGCTTCTCAACCAGAAGGACCCCCCTGAAGCCTAGATGGAAGGCACCAGACTGTATAGGGAGGGATGCAACTTTATTTAATCAAGAAAGAGCAGAACAAAGTCTCAGCAGGCTGAGATGAGGTGAAAGGTCAGTCATAATTGCTGCCCTCAGCTCCTCTGGGCATAGGCCAGGCCTGACCTTGTGGGGATGGCACTACTGTAGACAGGCGGGGCTCACAAGACCTGGCCAGAGCAGCCCCTGCGAAAGCTCTGAGCCCAGGCTTCTTCCAGCAGGTGAGATGCAGAAGAAAGGCGGCCTAGAACTACAGGGGCTCACCTGGCTTGAGCCTTCAGGAGGCCCTGACAAGACCTCATCTCCCTCAGCCAGCCCCCTCTTCAGGACACCACAGGTCAAGCTATCAAAGCTAAGGGTTCTGGCCCAGATCAGGAAGGACATCCCCTCTACCATTAAGTCTTCAGAGCCAGAGAAGCATTCTCTAGTCTTCCTCTGAGGACCAGGAATCTCCATCTACTCCACTCAGAGGGAATTCCAGGGACTGACTTGGGCCTAGGTGCACAGGAGAAACTACCAAAGGGGCCTTTAGGGCACCCACTTCCTGTTCCTGTAAAAGGCGTCCCTGGTCCTGGTCCCCATCCAGACCTTCCTGCCCCTCAGACTGCTCCAATCCATTGTCCACCCTTCCATTCATGTGCTCTAACTCCGAGTTGGGGCTCTGGGTATCTCCAACCCCTGGGACCATGCTAGTCACCTCTTGGGGGGCATCCAAATGGTCCTCTCCCTCCAAGGAAACAGACTCAGACTCCTCTGACCCAGAAGGTTCAGCGCTGTCCTGAGACTCAGTGTCCAGGGCAGTCACAGAGCTATTAGCTGCAGTGCCTCTTAAGCCATCATCCCAAGGACCACTGACACCCACAGATCCCTGTTCCAGGAGGTCCCCTCTTTGGGTGATATCCTGGACCTTGAAACCCCCACCAGAGGGCCCTGGCCCCCACCACTGAGCCCCTGACCCAGCCTCTTCCCCATGCTCTTCTTCTCCCTCCTCCCCACTCTCCTCTTCATCAGCAAAGCCGTCAGACTCCCCGCCCTGATCCCAGCATTCAGGCTCCTGTACTGAAGGAACCTGGCCCAGATGATCCGCCGCCCCCTTGGGAACCCCTGGAAGAAAAGAGGCCTCAGTCCCCAGGTCCTCAAATTCCTCAGATGACAGGTCAGAGTCAGGACCTTGCTTCTCCTCCCCGGGTGGGTTGCTGAGGACAGGAGGACCCCAGCCTTCCTCCCTGGCTTCTCCTTGAGGGGAGAGCCTCTTCTCTCCAGCTAGGTCCCACTTTGGGGAGGTAGGGGACCTCAGGTAGAGGCCCAGGGGAGTAGAGTCCGGGAGAGTTTCTCCTAACTCATCTGCCTCATTCTCTTCTCTGCTCTCCTCCCAATCCTGGAGGCCCTCGGGAGTCTCCCCCAGACCAAACTCTTGCTCATCTCCTACTTTCCTCAGAGCTTCAGACCCACCTCCTAGCTGCCACCCAGCTTCCTGGATTTCCTCAGCCTGGGGCTGCAGCTCACAGGCATCTTCCAGGGCTGGGATGTATGAAGAAGGTTCCATGAACTTGGGACCAGGGAGTGCCGGTACAGCCTGTGCATCCTCATCTTCCTCTGTCTCTGAGAGCCTGGGCTGAGGGACAGCACTGCCCTCATGGTCTGTCTCCACTGAGGCCTCCTCTACTCCCCAGGCCACCGCAGGCTCTGACTCCTTGAAGCTCTTGGGTTCTAGAGCATCCCTGCTAGTCTTGGGCAAGTCAAAGATCTCTGACTCCAGAGTGCCTGCCTCCGATGGTCCTTCCAAGTCCTGAGCTATCTTTACCTCCACACTTTGCTCCCCCAGTGATGGGTGCATGGCCTCCTCCCTGGACAGATGCTTTGGCTCCCCTAACCCTATCACTTCCTGCTCCAGTCCATCTCTGGTAGCAGCCTCTGAGCCCAGGGCAAGCTCTTTGGAGTCTTGTTCACCTGTTAGGGCTATAGCCTCATCTTGCAACAGGGGCTCTGTCACTTCTGGCATTCCCTGGGCAACTGGGACCTCTAAGGTCTCCACCTGCTCTGGTGGTCCCTCCATGTCCTGGAAGGCCTCAGCGCTCCCCTTCCTGCTGTCTTCCTCACTGGGGACCCTCTGCTCCTTGGGCTCAGAGCTCCCCAGGCTACAGGCCTCCCCTGTGACTTGTAGCCATAGCTCCCTGTCCTCAGCAGCTTCTTCCTTCCCACTTTGCCCAGTCAGGGGCAGCTCTGCCTCTTCCTCGCTTTCCACGCCTGTCCTCCCTAGGACTGGGTCCTGATTCACTGCTCCGTCCTCCACCATGTCCTCCCACCTCTGTTGCTTTCCAGAGCCAGGCAGCTCCTGCCCCACCTCTGCCAGAGACCTCGCTGATTCTTGCTGCTCATTCCTATCTAGGCAGCCTTCTGCTTCCAGCTGCTGCCCAGCCGCCCCCATCCCTTCTAGAGAGTCCACAGTCTCTAGGTTCCACTTGCCCAGAGATCTCAATTCTTGATTCTCCCTTTCAAGGGGTCTCAGGGTCTCTTGGTTCCCATACACATACCCCAGTGATTCCTGAATTTCATTTTCTAGAGGTTTTGCTGTCTCTCTAGTCACTTCTGGAGACCACAATGGCTCTTGCACTTGCACAGAGTTCACTGTCTGCAGGCCCGCCTCAGCACTCTTCAGTGGCTCTATGTTCTCTGTGTCTGAAGACTTCACTGTCTCCGCTCTTCCTTCCAGTGACACTGGGCTCTGTCTTCCAAAAGGCGTCTCTAACTCTGGCTGTCTCACTGCCAGCTGCTCATCCCCTACACCCCTCACTATCTGTCCAGTCTCTTGTTGAAGAGATCTCTGTATCTCTTGGTCCCGCTCTTCAGGAGACCACAGGGACTTTGGAGTCTCTTTCCCCAGAGATCTAAAGATCTGCTGGTTCTCATCTTCAAAAGACTTCCCCGAGTCCTGACTCTCTGTGTCTAGGTTCTCAGTCATCCAGTCCTTTTTTTCAACAGAACTCAGTGGTTTATGGCTCTCCCTTTCTAGAGATTGCTTGACCATCTGCTGCTCTTCTTCTAAAGACCCCAGGAACTCCTGATCTTCTTTTTCTAGATAGTTCACAATCCCCTGGCCCTCTTCTTCTAGAGACCTCTGTGGGTCCTGGGTCTCCTGGTCTCTGTCTTTATGAGACCTCGGGGACTCCTGAATCTCGTTTTGGAACAGGCCCCCAGTCATCTGGTCATTGTCTTCTAAAGACCTCTGTGGGTCCTGGGTCTCCTGGTCTCTATCTTTATGAGACCGCAGGGACTCCTGTGTCTCATCCTGTACCAGGCCCTCAGTCATCTGGTCACTGTCTTCGAGAGACCTCAGGAGCTCCACTTCTTTTACTAGAGGTTTCACAATTCTCTGCTCCTCTTCTATTTCTAGAGATTTCAGTTGCTTCTGATTCTTGCTTCCTGGTGGTATAATGGTCTCCTGGATTTCATCAAGAGACCTCAGAGATTCCTGATTCTCTCTTTCTAGAGGCTTCACAATACTCTGGTCCTCCTCTTCCAGAGACCTCGGGGACTCCTGACCCTCCTTTTCTATCAGCCTCTCAACCAACTGGTCCTCTTTTTCTACAGACTTTAACGGCTCCCCATTCTCTTTCTCCAGACATCTATAGGTCTCCTGGTCCTCCTCTTCCAGAGACCTCAGGAACTCTTGACCCTCCTTTTCTATTAGCCTCTCAACTATCTGGTTCTCTTCTTCTGGACATCCCAGTGGATGCTGGCTTTTCTTTTCAAAAGCTGTCAATGGCTCTAAGTTCTCTTCTGAAGATCTCACTACTTCTTGGTTTTCTTTTCCTATAGATGAAACAGTCTCTAGTGTACTTTCAGGAGATATTAATTCTTGATCATCCTCAATTCCTGGGTCTTCTTTTCCTAAAGGCTTAGACAGCTCAGGAAGCCCCCTTTCTAGAGTTTTCTCTGACTCTACATCCTTTTCTTCTAAAGACTTCAGCAGTGTCTGTTTTTCTTCTGAGCTTTTTAGAGTTCCCAGGGTCTGGTCTATAGACCTCAGAGAATTGCAATTCTCCTTCCCTGGTGTCTCGTGGTTCTGGATTTTCATAGACATCAGTGGCTTCTCTTCTGGAGCCTCTAGGGTTTCCTTTTGCAAAGGACCCTGGGAATCCTGGATTTCTTCCATGTCCAGACCATCTTCTTGTGTCTCCTGTGCCGAGCTATGCTCTCCTTTTACCTCTATGGCAGCTTCTTTCTCTACTAGCTCCCAGATTTGCCCTTCATCTTCCTGGAACATGCTAGACACTCTAGACTCACTGGATTCTTCATCTTTAGTCTCTAACACAGGGTGGGCTGAGGAGGTCAGATCTTTGGGTAAGTGGCTGAGCTGCTTGCCCCCAGGCTCCTCACTGGTGGAAACAGACACGGTGGCTTTGGTCCAGAGAAGCTCTGGACCCTGTTGCCTCCCACCCTGTGTCTGCAGCAGGGAACGAGGGGCATCCTGGGCTCTGGCTTCTGCTTTTGTAGGACAGGGAGCCTCAGGCATGGGTGGGATGGGTGTGCTGGCCAAGGTGGGGGTTTGGGCCTGAAGGAATCCCTGGGTCTTCCGAAAGGCTGTCACTGGCGTCTCAAGGGTATTGGGCACAGGGGAAGGGAGGGGTGTCGGACTGAGGACAGGGAGCACAGATCCCAGGTGCTGATCCTCTGGTGTCCGAAGGAAATGCAGCTTCAGCTTGGGGTCTGGAAAGCAGAGTAAGAAATGTTTTAAGTATGCCCCGACCTCACCGTGGAGCAGCCCTCACACCGTTGCCTGACCCCCGCTGGCTAGAGGATGGGAACACGGCACAGCTGGGGTTATGTAGGGCAGACCTAGACTGCTGTGCTTAGGAAGGATCTTCCTAAGTAAGTGGAAGTAGAGCTTCCAGGAGCAGTTGGCTCCGCCTCTTACCGTGAAAGCCACGGGAAGCCTGGGAACTTCGGGCAGGTGTTTGCAACCGGGAATTCTCAGCCTCCAGCAGAGTCCTTGCGGGGGAGAGGAGGGTATGGGGGGGGGGGGTATAGGGTCAGTTTCAGCTGAGATGCCATGTCCTGAAACAGCAGGCTCACTCTCTATGACTATAATCATACAAAAGCTACACAGTCAGGACAGATAGCACAGACTTGGTCACAGGAAGACCCCACATGCAGATTCCCATAGTTAGACACCGGCCACTGAATGGCTAATGCTCAGATCAACCTCCTCAGACCAGTCTCCGGCTCCCCACCCACCGCCGAGAATGATGACCTCATCCTCTGCGAGGGAGGCCGATTCTCATGCTAATTACTGCCTTTTGTCCACACCACCATCTGGAGGGCCGGAGAAGGGGGGCTCCTCAGGGGAAGTGGAATTCTCAGGCTGTTCCCGTGGGATGACTCCCTCCTCTGCTGTGCCCCCAGAGCTGGTGACAGACAAGAACAAAAGAATTCAGCTCCCCCTCTCCAAATCCTTTTCAGACTTCAAACACCGGCGGTTACATTCTTCTGTGCTGCCTAGACCCTTCCCTCAGAGCGCTGACATCTTAGGACTTCAAACTCTTCAGGGCAGAAGTCTTTACATTCATGCCCCTGCTTCAGTGGCCTGTGGAGCCGTTTGGAGGAGAAATCAATTCACAGGGGATTCCGAGTAGTCTCTTGTTTCTGTCCATGACCTACGACACTTGGTTCTGTCCTCACACAGCATCCTGCCTCCTGCCTTGTACACGTGGTCGTGAAATACTCACTGGCTCTCCTCTGGGCCCCACTTCCACCTCCACTCCTACACCTGTCTCAGTCCTACCACTTTACCGATGGATTCTGGAGAAGTGGGACACTGCGCTGGCCTGGTACTCTAGAGTGAGTGATATCCCCAGCCCTCCGCAGTGGGGCTCCCAGATGGGGTCTTTTCATACAAGTTACATATACAGAGTCTATACCCACAGAGCCAATTCGCTCAGCCTCTCCGAGGCAAGCAAAAAGAAAAGGGGGGAGGGTAAGGAACTGGGCAGGGTCAGGGACTCTAGGGCTTAAAGGAAGGCTAGGAGGCTAGCGCTTACCCTGGACACAGTTGAGCCTAGCTCAGACAGCAGGTCAGCATGAACAGGCCCACCCGCAAGGTCTCTTTTCTGAGTCTGCCCAGGTATCTCCAGGATGCGTGCACAGAAACTGCAGAGTGTCTGTCTTCAAGAGAAGTCAGATGCAGATGCCTGTGCCCTCCAGTTTCCTCCCTGAAGACTGAACTGTCCCTTTAAGCATTGCCACCTCTTCTGGTCCTGAGCTGAAGGGGCAGCAGAGGGGCTCAGGTGGAAGTCTAAGTGTGAAAGTGACAGCTGAGGTGGCCAGTGAGATGGTTCAGTGGGCTAAAGTACCCGCCAAGTTCGACAACAACCTGTTTGATCCCTGGGACTCAGAGGTCCCCATCACAGAAAATGCATACATAAATAAATGTAATACAAAACTGCAGGTGAATCTGAGGGCTGGGCAGTGGTACGGAGTGGTGAGTTCTCTCACAGAGAACTGCTCACAGCAGCGATGTGGAGCTGCTCAAAACCCCTGTAACTCCAGCTCCAGGGGGCCCAGTGTTGTCTTCTGGCCTCTTAGAACACCTGCCCAATGCTGCATATACATAAATACACATAGATAGATATTTTTATAAAGCAGCAGCTGAGGTTCACAGAAAGGACAAAGCCAAGTTCCTGGGCCCTCCAGGCAAGGAGTCAGCGCTGTGTGTGCATCTGTGTACCTGTATGTAGCCACCTCCAGACTAAGTGACATCTTGAGGTGTGCCAGTTGCTGCCCACCTTCCAGGATCTGAGCAATTTGGCTCTGTAGGCCCTGCTTCTCCTGCTCCAGGGCATCCACAGCCAGCTGCAAAACAAGCCAGGGTGAGTGAAGGGGCCTCCGCTCAGAGACTCTCCTGTTCCTCTGCCTACATCCTCCCTCCCAGAGCACTAGACTGGGTACCCCAGACAAGGGCAGGGGACACTGGAGCCTCTCCTACACTAGGCTTCTCTTGAGAATGTTGCCTAAATGGTAGCACATGTTGAGAATCCAGTTCCCATGGGAGAGGAGATGGGTTACAGAGGAAGAAAGGGGATAAAGTGGAAACAGAAGGAAAAACAATTTATCAAGAGTTGGCTTGGAAGGGCTTGCAAGGAAAGCAGTTGGGCCCTCACTGTCCCAGCTCCTCCGAGCAGCCCTGGTTCCTCTACTTCCCACGTGTTCTGGAATCTCTCTCCTCCAAGAGGAGGGGGAAGGTGGCCACTGTCGGGACTTCTGTCTGGGCCAGGCAAGAGGCTGCTTTCTCAGCTGTTGGTCACATCTGTGCAGTATGAGGGGGAGGGAGCCCCAGGCCTCTGGGAGGCGTTCCAGGCAGCTGAGAAGTCATAACACCTTGGTTGCTAGGAACCTTCTGGAGCTGAGGGAGCACGTGTTTGAAACCTTCTGATTGACAAAAGCATAGGGAAGAGCGCACGGAGCCATCCTATAGGGGAGTTGCCGATCAAAGAGTGATGAGCCGCTACAGTGGGTCTTGCCCTCCAGGCCTTACAAGTGGGTTGTACCAGAAGGTCTCAGAATTCCATCCTCCCTGCCTGGACAGGAAAGTCTAGGGTCTATGTGTTCTGGGCAAGGGCTCCTGAATACAACTGCCCTTGCTCCATTCCCTTCCTGAAAGTTTCTTAGCATCGTAAACACTTCCTACAGCTTAGTCTTACTCGGGTTGGTGACCTCCTCACCTGGAACTTTTCAGTGGCTTGCAGCCGGTCCTGCCAGCGGCCCTCCAACCTCTGTTCCAGCGCCTCTCTGCGCTCCTGGAGGCCGTCGCGTTCAGCCTGCAGCTGCAGCAGCTCAAGGCGACCCTCTCGAGCACCCTGCATGGCTCGGGCCAGTCGCTCGCGGGCTTGGCCCAGGGAGCTCTCCATGTGAGCCACGCGTTCCTGGTAGTCGCGCACCGCCCCGCGCCACGCTTCGCCTAGCCGTCGGGCCAGCTCCTCCACCTCCGGGGCCCGAGCGGGCGGTCCGTGGGGCGGCGCGGCGAGCCGGGGTGGCGCACAGGCAGCCTGCGCGTTCAGGTGCGCGCGCTCTTCCTCGTGCGCCGCCCGCACAGCCTCTAACTCTCGCTCCAGCTCCGCAACCCGGGTGCTCAGCCAGCCCTGCGCACTCTTCTCCGCCTCGAGCGCACGCCGGCTGCAGGCGACCTCCTCGCTGGTCCGGTCCCGGGAGAGCCGCACCTGCTGGCACCGACCCGCCACGCCCTCCAGCTCTTCAGCCAGGTTGTCGCGCTGCATCTCGGCCTCGTGCTTCTCCCGCCAGCGCTGATCGACGAGGACCCGCAGCGCTGCCAGCTCGTCGTCGGCTCGGGCCCGCCAGGAGGCATCCCCGGACTGCGCCCGGAGTCCCCCAAGCTCCGCGCTGAGCAGCTGGTTCTGCTCCTCCAGCGTCTTTACCCGGGTCAGGTAGGCCTCCAGGCGGCGATTGAGCTCCCACAGCTGGAAAGATTCCTCCCCTACACAACCCTCCATGTCGCTGGTCTGACCCACCGAGTGCGGGCGGACGTGCAGCACTGGAGAAGGGAGCGGCCTTCGGAGCTTTTAGGGGGAGAGAGTGGCGACTACAGTGACCCAGCGGAAGTGGAGGACTCCCGGAGGGAGCGGGAGCGAGGGTATTCATACTCCCGCCAGTCGGGCGGGAAAGGGGGCGGCACCCGGGTATTAACCCTTTAGGGTTCAGTGTGACATGCAGACCAAGCCCTGCTTCACTGGGGTACATGAGAATGGAACCAAGGAGGCCGCCCGGCCCTGAGAGATCCCGTCCAATGTGGGTGATTTTCTGAGGGAGGCTTGAGGAGGAACAGCCAGACTCCACATGAACACCCTGGATAGACAGAACTGGGCTTGCGGACTTCCTTTCTCCACACACATTCAAATCCTCTGAGACACAACTTCTCTACTACAAAATGACTTTAGTGTTGGAAACCTCGTGAACTGTTGAAAAACGGATAATGCAGTGTTCTGTGTAAAATAGTGAACACTCACCCCCATAGAGGCAACACTGCAGAGACACACACCCAGCGCAGAAAGAACCCACTACTAGGAGTAGCCTCCCTGTGGTCCGATGGTGGAGGTGGGATGGAGGCTAGCCTGGGCTATCGACACCCCTCTCCCCACATTTTTTTTAAGATGGTCGATCTCGCTATGTAGCTCAAGCTGGTCTGGAAATCATGGAGATCCTCCTGCCTTAGCTGCTGCAGCTGCCTGCGCCAGCAACCCCTGCCCAGCCAGGCCAGCTGATGTTAACAGACAGAGTGTCCATTTCTTACCCTCACAGGGACACGGGGACGTCCTGTTGCCTCCCCCTGAATCAGGAAAAGGAGAATGGGAAGGGACACCATAGGCTCAAGAAAGTTTTTCTCTTATGTCGATCCTACGGTTGTCATTACTCATTGGGAAGTTACGAAGCTCTCAGAGGTGCCCCCTGGTGGCTAACAGTGAAGTCTGGAGACAAAGGAAATAAAGATAACGAACTTAATTACAAGAGACCCTTAGTCTCAAATGTTTGAACTTCTGCCCTAGTTGATGGACCTGTTTGAGGAGGATTGGGAGGTATGGCCTTTTTGGAGAGGGTGAGTCGCTGGGAACAGGTGAGAAATTGAGGTTAGCCCCCTCTCTCTGCCTTGTGCTTGTAATTGAGATGTGTACCCTCAGCTACTGCTCCAGTGCCCTGGTCATGTCTCCTGCCATGATGGTCAGGACCCACACAGTTGTCCTCTGGCCTCCGCATGCATACTGTGGCATACATGTACCTGTACATACACACACAGAGTAAGAAATGTAATTTTTTAAATAGCTGTTTGAGTTACTGACGTGATTTTTATAAAAACTCATTTTCAGCGAGGCCAGTTGGGGGCAAATGCCTTTAATCCTGGCACTTAAGAGACAGAGCAGACCTGTCTCTGAATTTGAGGCCAGCTTGATCTACATAGCGAGCAAGTTTTAAGCCAACCAGGATTACATAGACCCTGTAGCAAAAGAAAAATTCCTTCAGTGAATTTTAGCTTAGGACTAAATTGCCAACAATTTCTGAAATGGTCCTAAGCTTACTTCTGCTATGGGCAGTCATTCATACAAATTGGCATTCTCAGCGTGGACAACTACAAAATCAAAATATCTGGGCTGGAGAGATGGCTTAGTAGTTAAAAGACCCACAGCCAGCTTTAGGGTCATCAAAGCCTCTGCGTGCATCCACACAAAGGTGTGCATACCCATGCACAGACATGTACACATAAGAAACAATGATAAACAATTTCCAAATCGAAGTATGGATCAACTCTGAAAATGCTGAAGATGTTCCATCATGGTCCTGAAGTACCACCAACCAGCTCCCAAATCATGACCTTTGGTGTGAATGTCCAGCCTCAGTTTATGCTTGTTTCTGGCTAGTTTTTTTTTTTTCTTTAACTTAAGTTAACCTGCTTTTCTTCATCTACGTTTTGCCTCAAGGTTTTTACTTACTGTTCATTCTTTATGTCCTTCTCCATTGTTAAGTGGTCCCAGGAAAACATGGGGGGGGGGAGCCAAAACAACTACCGGAGAGGAAAAGGGGAGACCACCTTAGAGCTCAGGCATCCAATTAACCTGGGTATCTTTTAATTCGGTTTGATTTGGTCTGATTGGGATTATTTGTGTCAGTGGAGAGGTTTGTTGGCAAAACCTTACTTAACATTTGGAGGTCCCACGGGGGTGGGGGCTGTTTTTCCCACGGGCCCAGGGCCACGTGTTGGAAAACACCCTCCTTGAGCCAGCTCTTCTTCACCAGGCTAAGATCAGCTTCGAACTTCGAGTTCCCCTTTTGAGTACATGCCAGTAGGGCCCGGACCCATTTACGTTTATTTATCTTTGTCGATTTTCAGGCTTTCCTGTGAGAATCAGGATCATGCCATGTGCCTGATTCAAGCAGCAAGTCAGATCTCGCTGAGGTGGGACCGAGGGGACACAGACGTCTGCCACTCACTTCTCACAACCCCCAGCCCCCCAAGGTGGGACCAAGGGGACACAGATGTCTGCCACTCATTTCTCAAGACACCTGCCCTCCCTCCCCGTTTTTGAACCAAGAGCCCTGTCCCAATGGATGCGTTGTGACAGGCTTGAGTCCCAAGATTTGGCATAGACTTTTAAATGGGCTTCTGCAATTCAAAGCCAGATCCTCTACCGCCCTGGGCTGCCTTTTACAAAATCTTTATGAATTGGGACGTCCCGTACAGTCTGAACCAAACAGCTTTCTCTATGCTCTGAATTGGCCTCAGTATGACCTTGACAGTGGGACACAGTGGCCACCAGAGGGAACTCTTGGCTTTTCCATCCTCCTAAATGACCATTTGGCACGATATTGCCCTAGGCCTCTGCCACCTACGAGGCCATGCCCTATCTGCCAGCAGCCTGGACACTGGAAATCACAATGCCCCGTGCGGGCTCATCCTCTATGCCACGCCATGGAGGTCCAGCCTCACCAACATCGGCAAGGGAGACTGCAGCCTTCGAACTACTCGCCTTGCAGAGGATTGACTCCCATCACCCTCTCCAAGCCTAGGGTAACGCTCCAGGTATCTGGTAAGTCCGTTGCCTTTCCTTTGGACATGGGAGCTACCTACTCTGTTTTAACATCTCACTCGGACCCTACGTTCTCCTCACCACTTGCAGTCATGGTGGTAGACGGGACCCGCTCTTTCCCACTTAAGACCCTGTCACTGTCCTGCATTCTTGCAGGCGATTCTTCTCTCATTCTTTCCTAGTCATACCTGCTTGCCCTGCACCTCTGTTTGGTTGAGATATTCTCAGCCATTTCGGGGACACACTCACTTTGGCCCCCACACACTCTCCTGAGTCACACTTTCTTCTCACTTTAACAGCCTCACAGGTTCCTACCCCAGACTGTTCTGTCCCTACACTCCCTTACCCAGTAGATCCCCAGGTATGGACACTTCTACTCCTGTGACTGCTACTCACCACCAGCCAGTGCTAGTTCGCCTCAAAGACCCTTCGCCCTTCCCTTCCAGACCCCAGATTCCCATTCCTGAAACCCACCACCAAGGTCTTAAGCCTATTACCACCCACCTCCTATCTCAAGGACTTTAAACTCCTATCGACTTGCCCCTGCTACATTCCCATCCTTCCTGCTTACCCCTTGGTTCATAAATGAGGCCGTTATTCCAATTCATCCACTGGTTAGCGACCCATAAAATCTCCTGTCTAACATCCTTCCTGCCACCTCCTACTCTACAGTTCTAGACCTAAAAAGATGCCTTCTTTACTGTCCCTTTACACCCTGACTCATACTGATGCCTCTTTGCCTTCACCTGGGACGACCCTGAGTCCCGGTCCTCCAGACAGCTTATGTCGACTGTTCTCCCTCAAGGTTTTCAGGACAGCCCCCATTTCTTTGGCCAAGCTCTGGCTTGAGTTCTCTCAGACTTTGACCCAGGTCCTGGCACCCCCTCCAGTGCATTGATGATCTCCTTCTCTGTAGTCCTACATTGTCTCTGTCCCAAAAGATCACTTCTGCACTCCTGAACTTCCTCGGATCCCTGGGATATCGAGTATCACCAGCTAAGGCTCAGCTCTGCTCTCCTACAGTGGTATATTTGTCTAAGACCCTCACCTCTGACAGGGTCCAGGCCCTGCGGGATTTACAGCCCCCAACTGTAGGACTCAGATCTTCTCATTTTGGGGCCTGTTAGGGTTCTCCAATCATTGAATCCCTAACTTTGCCATTACAGCCAAGCCTCTGTACCAGGCAGCCAGAGAGACTCCCACAGGGCCTCTCACCCACCCAGCCATCATCCGCCGCCACTTCTCTCTACTGCGAGAGGCCCTTCTAACAGCCCCTGCTCTTGTTCTTCCAGACCACACAAAGCCTTACCATCTCTATACAGATGAGAGGTCAGGAGTGGCCACGGGAGTTCTAACCCAACAGGCTGGGCCTTCGAATCAGGCTGTCATCTTTTTATTCAAACAGCTGGACCTCACCGTCTGTAGATGGCAGCCATGCTTAAGAGCCCTGGCAGCAGCAGTTGAACTCACTCGGGAGACTCTGGAGATCACCCTGTCCAGGCCAATCACGGTATATTCCACCTCTCAGCTCTTCTGAGTCATTCCTCTCTCTCTCTCCTTGAGCCTTCACAAATCTATGTTTTTCACTTACTGTTTTAGAAAACCCCCAAATTACTTAGGCCTCCAGTCCCTCCCTAAGCCCCACAAGTCTCCTTCCTGTCCCCCTGCGCCCCCATCCCCTCCCTCTGCCCCATACCTCCTCTCACTCTTGCCCAGAGGCTGTAGAGGCCTTAAGTTCACCTTGGCCTGCAGGCAAATCCCCACTCACTCTGTTTTTTGATGGAAGTTCCCTTAAAGACAAATCAGGAAACCTCCAGACAGCTCAGGCAGTGGTCACTTCCAATAACTCATTGAAGCAACCTGCCTGCCAATGGGAACCTCCTTACAAAAGTCCGAATTAATTGCCTTGACTACAGCACTTCAAATAGCCAAGGGCCAACGGGCTAATATCTACATTGACTCTAAATATGTCTTCTTGATAGTCCATATCCATTCTGCACTCTGGAAGGAAAGTGGCTTCCTTACTACCAAGGGCACTCCCATAGTTAATAGACCCCTTATAGCCAACCTCTTGGAGGCCATCCAGCTTCCTGCAGAAGTAGCCATTATTCACTGTCGGGGACACCAGTCCTCCAAGGACCCAGTGGCCCGGGGGCTGAGACCACAGAATACGGACCACATACCACTACAGTAGCTAAGTACAAAACAGGTCAGCAGCCATTGAGAGAGAGAGACAGAGACAGAGACAACAGAGAGGAATAGAGATTAAGAAAGACAGGGACACATAGAATCTAAGACAGTAAGAGACAGAGGCAGAGAAAGACAACAGAGAGGAACAGAGATCAAGAAAGACAGGGACACAGAATCAAAGACAGGGAGAGAGGGCTGGAGAGATGACTCAGAGGTTAAGAGCATTGCCTGCTCTTCCAAAGGTCCTGAGTTCAATTCCCAGCAACCACATGGTGGCTCACAACCATCTGTAGTGAGGTCTGGTGCCCTCTTCTGGCCTGCAAGCATACACACAGACAGAATATTGCATAAGTAATAAATAAATAAATATTAAAAAAAAAACAAAGACAGGGAGAGAGGCAGAGGCATGAAAACAGGGATAGAGAAAAGCAGCAATCTATAGAGACATATTCCTAAGCAAGTCAAGAGCTCAATGGGCAACCCAGAAAGGGGCCTGCCCTTGTTTCTGACTATTAAAATGGGCAGGGTAGGGTGTTGCTTTTTTTAAATTGGTATTTATTGAGCTCTACATTTTTCTCTGCTCTCCTCACTGCCTCTACCTTCCACCCTTCCGCCCCTCCCCCAAAGTCCCCATTCTCCCAACTTACTCAGGAGATCTTGTCTTTTTCTTATTTCCATGTAGAATAGATCTATGTATGTCTATCTTAGGGTACTCATGTTGCCTAGGTTCTCTGATACTGTGATTTGTAGGCTGGTTTTCTTTGCTTTATATTTAAAAACCACTTATGAGCTGGGCAGTGGTGGCGCATGCCTTTAATCCCAGCACTTGGGAGGCAGAGGCAGGCGGATCTCTGTGAGTTCCAGACCAGCCTGGTCTACAAGAGCTAGTTCCAGGACAGGCTCCAAAACCACAGAGAAACCCTGTCTCTAAAAACCAAAAAAAAAATAAAAACCACTTATGAGTGAGTACATGTGATAATTGTCTTTCTGTGTCTGGGTCACCTCACTCAAAACAATGTTTTCTAGTTCCATTCATTTTCCTGCAAAATTCAAGCCGTCGTTATTTTTTTCTGCTGTGTAGTACTCCATTGTGTAAATGTACCACATTTTCCTTATTCATTCTTCAGTTGAGGGGTATTTAGGTTGTTTCCAGGTTCTGGCTATGACAAACAAAGCTGCTATGAACATAGTTGAGCACATGTCCTTGTGGCATGATTGAGCATCCTTTGGATATATAACCAAAAGTGGTATTACTGGGTCTTGAGGAAAGTTGTTTCCTACTTTTCTGAGAAATTGCCACACTGACATCCAAAGGGGTTTTATTAGCTTGCATTCCCACCAGCAATGCAGAAGTGTTTCCTTTTCCCCACAACCTCTCCAGTATAAGTTGTCGTCTGTGGTTTTGATCTTGACCATTCTTTTTTTTTTTTTAAGATTTATTTATTATGGGGCTGGAGAGATGGCTCAGTGGTTAAGAGCATTGCCTGCTCTTCCAAAGGTCCTGAATTCAATTCCTGGCAACCACATGGTGGCTCACAACCATCTGTAATGAGGTCTGGTGCCCTCTTCTGACCTGCAGACATATACACAGACAGAATATTGTATGCATAATAAATAAATATTTAAAAAAAGATTTATTATGTATACAACATTCTGCCTCGATGTATACCCGCACACCTAAGGAGGGCGCCAGATCTCAGTACAGATGGTTATGAGCCACCATGTGGTTGCTGGGAATTGAACTCAGGACCTCTGGAAGAGCAGCCAGTGCTCTTAACCTCTGAGCCATCTCTCCAGCTCCCGATCTTGACCATTCTTACAGGTGTAAGATGGAATCTCAGAGTTGTTTTGATTTGCATTTCTCTGATGACTAAGGATGGTGAACATTTTCTTACATGTCTTCGGCCATTTTAGATTCCTCTGTTGAGAGTTCTCTGTTTGGGTCTGTACTCCATTTTTTTTTTATTGGATTATGTGATCTTTTGGTGACCAACTGCTTGAGTTCTTTGTATATATTGGAGATTAGACTTCTGTCTGATGTGGGGTTAGTGAAGTTCTTTTTCCATTCTGTAGGCTGTCATTTTGTCTTGTTAACCGTGTCCTTTGCTTTACAGAAGCTTTTCAGTTCCAGGAGGTCCCATTTATTAATTGTTTCTCTCAGTGTCTCTGCTGCTGGGGTTATATTTAGGAAGTGGTCTCCTGTGCCAATGTATTCAAGTGTACTTCCCACTTTCTCTTCTATAAGGTTCAGTGTGGCTGGCTTTATGTTGAGGTCTTTGATCCATTTGGACTTGAGTTTTGTGCATGGTGATAGATATGGGTCTATTTTCATTTTTCTACATGTTGATATCCAGTTATGCCAGCACCACTTGTTAAATATGCTTTCTTTTTTCCATTTGATATTTTTTGTTTCTTTGTCAAAAATCAGGTGTTCAAAGGTGTATGGATTACACCTTTGGGTCTTCGATTTGGTTCCATTGGTCCTTTTGTCTGTTCTCATGCCAATACGAGCCCCAAGATTTAAAGTTCTTGTCAAAGAAGTCTTTCACTTGTTTGGTTAGAATTATTCTGAGATATTTTATGTTATTTGTGGCTATTGTGAAGGGTGTTCTTTCTCTGATTTCTTTCCTAGCCCTTTTATCATCTGTGTGCAGGAGGGCTACTGACCTTTTTTTTTTTTTTTTTTTTTT
>NW_026068045.1:1062176-1067380 GCF_014885135.2 Alexandromys fortis | reverse complement strand
TTTTTTTTTTTTTTTGGTTTTTCGAGACAGGGTTTCTCTGTGGCTTTGGAGCCTGTCCTGGAACTAGCTCTGTAGACCAGGCTGGTCTCGAACTCACAGAGATCCGCCTGTCTCTGCCTCTCGAGTGCTGGGATTAAAGGCGTGCGCCACCATCGCCTGGCCTGTCAAATGCTTTTTTGGCATCTAATGAGATGATCATGTGGTTTTTATTTTTCAGCTTGTTTATATGGTGGATTACGTTGATAGATTTTTGTATGTTTTATCTGTGGGATGAAGCTGACTTGATCATGGTGGATGATGGTTCCGATGTGTTCTTGGATTCCATTTGCCAGTATTTTATGGAGTATTTTTTGCATCAATGTTCATTAGTGAGATTAGTCTATAATTCTCTTTCTTAGTATTGTCTTTTTGTGGTTTGAGTATCAGGGTAACTGTAGCCTCATAAAAAGAGTTTGGCAATGTTCCTTCTGTTTCTATTGTGTGGGATAATTTGAGGAGTATTGGTATTAGTTCTTCTTTGAAAGTCTTATAGAATTCTGAGCAGAAACCATCTGGTCCTGGGCTTTTTTTGGTTGGGAGACTTTTGATGACTGTTTCTATTTCTTTAGCAGTTATAGGTCAACTTAATTTGCTTATCTGGTCTTGATTTAATTTTGGTAAGTGATATTTATTCAGAAAGTTGTCCATTTCCTTTAAGTTTTCCAATTTTGGGGAGTACAAGTTTTCAAAATATGACCTGATGATCCTCTGTATTTCCTCTGTGCCTGTTGTTATGTTCCCCTTTTCATTTCTGATTTTGTTAATTCGGATATTCTCTTTCTGTCTTTTGATTAGTTTGGATAAAGGTTTGTCTATTTTGTTGATTTTCTCGAAGAGCCAACTCTTTGTCTCATTGATTCTTTATATTGTTTTCTTTGTTTCTATTTTGTTGATTTTAGCTCTCAATTTGATTATTTCCTTCCATCTAGTTCTCTTAGGTGAGTTTGCTTCTTTTTGAAAACTTTTCTAAAGTTTTCAAATGTTCTGTTAATTCACTAGTGTGGGATTCTTCCACCTTCCTTATGTTGGCATTTAATGCTATGAGCTTTTCTCTTAACACTGCTTTCATTGTGTCCCATAAATTTGGGTATTTTGTGTGGTCATTTTCATTGAATTTTAGGAAGTCTTTAATTTCCCCCCCTCTATTTCTTCCTTGACCCCTTTATGATTCAGGTGAGCGTTGTTTAATTTCCATGTGTTTTTCGTTTTCTGGAATTAGTATTGCTGTTGACTTTGTAGTTTTAAAGCATGGTGATCTGATAAGGTACATTGGATTATTGCAAGTTTTTTGTATTTGTTGAGGTTTGTTTTGTTACCGAGTATGTGGTCAGTTTTTGAGAAGGTTCCATGATGTGCTGAGAAGGCATATTTTTTTCTGTTTGGATGGAATATTCTATAGATGTCTGTTAAGTCTATTTGAGTCATAACATCTGTTAATTTCCTTATTTCTCTCTTCATTCTTTGTCTGACTGACCTGTCCAGTGGTGAGAGGGGAGTATTGAAGTCTCCCATTATTAGTGTGTGGGGTTTAATGTATGATTTAAGCTTTAGAAGTGTTTCTTTGACATATGAGGGTGACCTTGTATATGGAGCATAGATGTTCAGTATTGAGATTTCCTCTTGATGATTTTTCCTGTGACTAATATGAAATGACCTTCTTTGTCTCTTTTGATTGATTTTAGCTTGAAGTCTATTTTGTTGGATAATAGGATAGCTACACCCACATTTTTCTTAGGTCCTTTGACTGGAATATTTTTTTCCCAACCCTTTACTCTGAGACAATATCTGTCTTTGAGGTTGAGATGTGTTTCTTGTATGCAGAAGAAGGATGGACTCTGTTTTTGTATCTATTCTGTTAGCCTTTGCCTTTTTATAGGTGAATTGAGTCCATTTATATTAATGGATATTAATGGCTGTTGCAATAGGAGCGGCGGGGCTGCGTCCCCAACACCCCGGCCGCTTGGCTAGCTCATGCCCGAAATAACAACACACAAACTGTATTCATTTAAGAACTGCTTGGCCCATGAACTCTAGCCCTTACAGGCTAATTCTCGCACCTGGACTAGCCCATTTCTAATGATGTGTGTAAGCACCCCAAGGTGCGCTTACCGGGAAGATTCTAGCCTAAGTCCATCGTGGGTTGCAGCTGCCTGGGAGAGCTGAGCATGGCGTCTCTGCTCCAGCAGAGCTGTCGGGTCTCTCTGGAAGCAGCGCAGAGTCTGACCTCACTTCCTCTTCCGCCCAGCATCCTATTCTGTTTATTCCGCCCACCTATCTTTTAACCTATCAGGGCCAACAGTTTCTTTATTGCTCAGCCAATGAAATCAACAGATTGATATGACACTCCCACATCAAATGGCCAGTGATTGCTATCTCCTGTTAATTTAGTTGTTATTGTTGGTGATCTTTATTTGTGCTTTTTTTCCCCTTCTTTGGGATTTGCTGTAATGAGACCATCAATTGTCTGTGTTTTGTTGGTGTAGGCAACTTCCTTGGGTTGGAGTTTTCCTTCTAGTATTGTGTAGGGCTGGGTTTGTGGCTAGGTATTGGTTAAATCTAGATTTGTCATGGAATATCTTGTTTTGTCCTTCTATAGTAATTGAAAGTTTTGCTGGTTATAGTAGTCTGGACTGGCATCCGTGGTCTCTTCATGTCTGTCTGCATTAACACTTGACCTGGACCTTCTGGCTTTCATTGTCTCCAATGAGAAGTCAGATGTAATTCTGATAGGTCTACCTATATATGTTAATTGGCCTTTTTCCTTTGCAACTCTTAACATTCTTTCTTTACCCTCTATGTATATTATTATTATTATTATTATTATTATTATTATTATTATTGTTATTGGACTTTTTTGCATCCAGTCTATTTGGTTTTCTGTAAGCTTCTTGTATCTTCATAGGCATATCTTTCTTTAGGTTGGAAAAGTTTTCTTCTATGATTTTGCTAAATATATTTTCTGTGCTTTTGTGTTGAACTTCTTCTTCTACACCTATTATTCTAAGATTTGGCCTTTTCATGGTGTTCCATATTTCCTGAATATTTTGGGTTAAGTTTTTGTTAGATTAATGTTTTATTTACCTGATGAGTCTATTTCTTGTATTGTATCTTCAGCGCTTGAGATTCTCCCTTCCATGTCTTGTATTCTGCTGTTTATGCTTGTGTTTATTGTTCCTGATCATTTTCTCATGGTTTCTGTTTCTATGATTCCCTTGGCTTGTGTTTTCTTTATTGTCTATATATCTGTTTTCAAGTCTTGAATAGTTTCTTTCAAATGTTTGACTTATTTTTCTTGGTTTTCTTTAAGGGATTTGCTGCTGTCTTCCAATTTTTTTTTTGTTGTTGTTGTCTTTTCTTCCATTTCTTTAAGGGAATTTCTTATTTCCTCTTTAAAAGTTTCAAACATACTCCTGAAGTCATTCTTTAGGTCAATTTCTTCTGCTTCATCCATATTTCGTTGTTCATGTCTTTAGGTTTTACTGGTGTTGTGTTGCTCCTTACAGGGTTGTGTGTGTTCTTACCTTTTCTACTCATCTTTTCCTCTGATAGGTGTGGTTGGGGCTGTCTGAGATTCTGTTGAATAATCATCTAGGTGCCAGTGAATCCAAAGCTCAAATGGTTGATCCTCGTGGTACAGTCAGTGTCACAGTTCTAGTTACCCCCTTGGTTACTCCGTGTTCCTGGAGATAGTTCAGTGCTCCTGGGCTTTGCTCCACTCTCTTGGAGTTTGCTGTCTCAGGCCTACTTTGGTCTAGGTTACAGGCTTTGCCCAGTTTCTCTAATTCCTGGTCTGGATCCCCTACTACAGAGGTCCCTGGCTTGGAGTTGGTACTGGGAATGTCTCTGGCTCTGGTCTACTGCTTCGGAGTTCCCAGGCTCGGGTGTGCCTAAAACCACAGAGGACCTGGCTTAGCCTTACTCCCTCAGAGGTTTCAGACTCACACTCGGATCCGCAGAGGTTTCAGGTTCCTACCTATTCCCTTTGATGTCCCAGACCAATGCCTGGACCCATAGAGGTCCTGGCTCAGGCCTACTCCCTCTGTGGTCACAGACTCATGCCTGGCCCTGCAGAGATCTCTGATTCCTGCTTTTCCCTCGGAAGTCCCAGATTCATGCCCAGACTGGCAGAAGTCCTGGCTCAGGCCTAGTTCCTGGGAGGTCCTAGACTCAAACCCAGACCCACAGGGGTTCTGGCTTAGGTCTACTCCCTTGAAGTTCCCAGATTCATGTCAGGACCCTCAGCAGTCTCTGGATCTGGCTCACTCGCTCAGCGGTTACTCCCCTGTTCCTGTATGCTGTCTCCTGTCTGCTCTGGACCAGGTTACTGGCTCAGCATTTTGTAGTGCTGGGGCCTAAACCTGTAGTGATAAGGAGTGGGGGGGCTGGCACCCGGCCGCCCGCATGGCTAGCTTATGCCTGAAATAATTACACGGAAATTGTATTCCTTTAAACACTGCCTGGCCCGTTATCTGTAGCCTCTTACTGGCTAGCTCTTACATATTAATCTAACCCATTTCTAATAATCTGTATAGCCCACGAGGTGGCTTACCAGAGAAGATCTTAACCTGTGTCTGTCTGGAGTGGGAGAATCATGGCGACTCCTGACTCAGCTTCTTTCTCCCAGCATCCTGTTCTGTTTTCTCCGCCTACCTAAGGGTTGGCCTATCAAATGGGCCTAGGCAGTTTCTTTATTAATAAGAAATTATTCCCACATCATTTCCCCTTTTTCTGTTTAAACAAAAAAGAAAGGCTTTAGCTTTAACATAGCAAAATTACATATAACAAAACAGTTATCAAGTAAAAATTACAATAATCTTTATCATAACTAAGGAAAACTATAACTATAACTAACTATTCTTCAATTCCATCAAAGACTCCAGAAGGATATAATATAACCTAAGCAAACAAGAAGTCCAAAGCTCTAGAAATGACAGAGACATCTCGCTATTTGGACAGTCACCCAAAGTTCTCTTGTACCGTTGGGGCATCCATCTCCGGCCTTTAGGCCCATAGTATCCAGCAGACACCTCCACGAAGCAGGAAATTGCAAAGACAGTTTAGTCACTTTCTGCTGTATCCTGCAGAATGTCTCGCAGACTATTTCATGAATCAGGAACCCCGAAAGACCATCTCACCTTTAGGCAAGTTCAGCAGTCCTCTCTCTG
>NW_026068045.1:1007236-1060252 GCF_014885135.2 Alexandromys fortis | reverse complement strand
CTTTAAACACTGCCTGGCCCGTTATCTGTAGCCTCTTACTGGCTAGCTCTTACATATTAATCTAACCCATTTCTAATAATCTGTATAGCCCACGAGGTGGCTTACCAGAGAAGATCTTAACCTGCGTCTGTCTGGAGTGGGAGAATCATGGCGACTCCTGACTCAGCTTCTTTCTCCCAGCATCCTGTTCTGTTTTCTCCGCCTATCTAAGGGTTGGCCTATCAAATGGGCCTAGGCAGTTTCTTTATTAATAAGAAATTATTCCCACATCATAAACCTAGTGTTTCATGCTTGCTAGGCAAGCACTTACCCATGCTAAATGTTTTTATTTCAACATTGAGTAAAGTAGAAACCATGTTTATAAGATTTATATATCATGAAAAAACTGAGAGATCTTGACAGAGTAGGAGGGAAATAAGCTAGGTCTAGTAATACATCTGTAACCCAGTACACAAAGAGTTCAGTCAGGAGGTCAAGACATCACAAACATGTCTGGAGAGATGGCTCAGCAGTTAAAAACACTGACTACTATTCTAGAAGATCCAGGTTCAATTCCCAGAACCCAGTTACAGCACCTTTTTCTGACCTCCAAAGAGGCCATACAGGCACATGGTACATATAGACAGGCAAAATACTTATACATATAAAATAAATAAATATACCAAACATAGTAAAAGCCCACACGTTTTAGCCAGGCTTGAGGGTGAACATCTTTTTTTTGGGGGGGGAGGTCAGGTGTTTCAAGACAGGGTTTCTCTGTGTAGCCCTGGCTGTTTTTGTACCAAGTGGGCCTTGAACTCAGAGATCTGCCTGCCTCTGTCTCCAGAGTGCTGGGATCTGCTCTGCTTGTGGTGTACATCTTGAATTCCAGCACTCAGCCGAGGCAGGTGGATCTCTCTGGATTTGATGTCATCCTGGTCTACAGAGTGATTTCCAGAGCAGCCAGGGATACACAGAGAAACCCTGTCTCGAAAAACTATTAAAAGAAAAAAAATAGTTCAAGGGCAACCTGGGTTGCGTAGTGACACAGAGTTCAGAGCCAACCAGGCCGCTAGGTAGACAAGTCGATAAATAGCAACAGATGGTACTTAAACTTGACGTCTGCATCACATCGTAACTTATGCTGCGGATGCGTGTGTTAGAGAGTGCATGTGGAGGTCAGAGGACATTTTCAGGATGGGCACCCCTCCCACCATGGGTTCCAGGGTTTAAACTCAGGTTGACTGGCTTGGTAGCAGGCACCTGTCCTCCCTGAAACATCTTGCAGACTCCCAGAAGTTATTTAATTGAGACAAAATGTAAAATTTTGCTTTAGTTTTTAAAAGTCAATCGCAAAAGAGAGGAAAAGCAAAGAGGAGGGGAAAGAATAGCAGCTCTAGTGAAGAGTTAGAATTGTGGGAGACAGTCCAACCTCACACAGGAAAATGGCTCTCTAAGCTGAAGAAAGAGCATAAATTATACAAGATACCCACATAGAGATGCTGACATTGTCTTCCTGTGGAGTACGGCTCCAGACACTAAGGAAGGGTCTGAATGGGAAGGTTGCATCCCAGATGAAGATGACCTGGGGGGAACTTGGAATAATGTTCAATGGCTGAATCAAGTGTGTCAGGGCTGTGGCCAAACTCTAGACCTGAATATGGTGGCCACCAAGCACCACATATACTGTTTGATTAGATTGTTTGTTTGTTTGGGGGTTGTTTGTTTGTTTTTATTGTTGGTTTTATTTGGCTGAGTTGACACAAGCTAAGGATCATCTAGTGAGAAGGATTGAGGAATTACCATCCGATTGGCCTGTAGGCAATTCTGTGAGGGCAATTTCTCTTCTTTCTTTGTTTTATTTTTGAGGCAGATCTTGCTATAGAGCCATGTTTGAGCTGGAACTCACCATGTATTCCAGGATCCAACTGCCTCTGCCAAGTGCTAGGATTTAAAGTGTGGCCCCCATGCCCAGGCCACATTTTCTTGATTAATGATCAATGTGGGGGAGGTCAGCCCACAGAGGAGAGTGCTACACCTGGGCAGGTGATCCTGCGTTGTACAAAATAGCGCTAAGTGAGCCACGAGGAAGCAAGCCAGTAAGCAGTGGTCCTCCATGGCCTGTGCTTCAATTCCTGCTTTGAATTTCTGCCCTGACTTTCCTCCGTGATGGAGTTATAAGATGAAATAACCCTTTCCTTTCCAAGTTGCCTTTGGTCACTGTGATGGTTTGAAAGCAAATGGCCCCCAAAGGGAGTGGCATTATCAGGAGGTGTGACTTTGTTGGAGGGCCCTGTCGGAAGAAGTGTGTCACTGTGGGGGTGGGCTTTGAGGCCTCATATCTGCTCAAGCTACATCCAGTACACAATTGCTTCTGTTGCTTATGGGTCAAGATGTAGAACTCTCAGTTCCTTTTCCAGCACCATGTCTGCCTGCATGCCACCATGAAAACAATGGACTAAACCTCTGAACTGTAAGCCAGCCCCAATAAATGTTTTCCTTTATAAGAGCTGTTGTGGTCATGGTGTCTCATCACAGCAACAGAAGCCCTAACTAAGACGGTCATGGTGTGTATCATAACAACAGAAACCTCACTAGGACGAACATCCTCAAAGAAGTTCCCAGGCTTCCCCCACCAGGCACACGAGGGAAGACTGGAAGCGCAAAGGGGGCACAGTAGTGATGCTGGGGCACAGAGTGACTGCTGGGTCAAGGGTGGGCTTTCCACACCTGCCCATAGGAGTGGGCAATCTCCTATGGCTGGGGCAGGCTGGTCTGGAGGACTCAAAGGCACAGGCTTGCTTCCCTGCCCCCTGGGCCTCATCCCAGGAAGACCACAGCCAAGAGAGACCAACCACAGTGTCAGGAGGGAGACCACCAAAGGGTAGTCCAAAGGCAGGAGAACCTTTTCACAGAGTGAAGCCAACATTCACTCTGCCGTCTCTCTCCCGGGGCCCAAGCCTTGACTAGCAAATAAAGAACTTTCTTTTTTTTTTTTTGTTTTATTTTTGAGACAAACTAACCTCTAACTCACTGTCCTCCTGCCTCAGCGTCCCTAGGGCTGGGATTACAAGGGTGCACATCACACCTGACTCTGGGGAAAGTGCTCTGAATGGGACTGGAGACCACGGTGTCCTCTTCATTTGTAGTGTGGGGGCGCACACATGCTAAACCACTACACATTACTTTCCTATATCCCAAAGTGTCCAGAACGTTCTGAAAAATGCCATGAATGATATCGTGAGACAAGAGAAGGTAAAATAGCAGGGCATTATTGCAGGCAGTGGGCAGAGATGTCTGAACCTGGTATGACCTTATCTGCTCCCTAGTGCTCAGTCTCTTCACCCAGAAGTTAAGAGCTGGGGGCTCCGGAGAGGTGGCTGGTTCGTAAGAGCACTTGCTGCTTGGATTCAGCTCTCAGCACCCATGTAATTCACAGCTACCTGTAACTCCAGTGCCCCTAGAATTTGACTTGCAGGTAATTGTGAGCCAGTCACTATATGGGGTGCTGGGAGCAGAACCCAGGAAGAGCAGCCAGGGATCTTGATTGCTCCATCCCAGCTGATCTTTTTTAATTTGTTAGTATACAAAGACATAGGTTTTGTTGAAAGATTTTGAAAAATATATATCATTATATTTTGTTCTCATTTGTGTGATACACACACACACACACTGTTCTCCTCTTCTCCCTCTTGCCAGTGCTAACTTCATTAGCTTGATAGATGCTTGGGAGTTAACTAAAGCATTCTTCCAGGTGTGTCTGGGAAGAAGCATCGTACAAGAAAAGGCCAGGTGGTGGTGGCGCACGCCTTTAAACCCAGCACTCGGGAGGCAGAGGCAGGTGGATCTCTGTGAGTTCGAGGCCAGCCTCATCTACAAGAGCTAGTTCCAGGACAGGCTCCAAAGCTACAGAAAAACAAAGCTGTCTTGAAAAAAAAACAAAAAGACTCGGGGCTAGATGGGACAAAATGGGAAGGAGAAGGAAGCCTACTGAGCACTAAATTCTATCCTTTCTGTGTGGGTGCCTTGGTTACAGCTGTCACTCAAGTACATCAGCCTAGCTCCTTCTACCGTTTAACCTGGACTGAACCTATGCCTATCGTTGCTGTGTGTGTGAGAGACTTTTTCATGTGTATGAGTGTTTTGCCTGTATGTATGTCTGTGAACTGTAAGCACACCTGCTGTCTGAAGAGGCTGAAAGAAGGCATTAAATCCGCTGGAACTGGAATTACAGATGGCTTTGAAACTCAAGTCTTCCGGAAGAGCAGCAAGTGCTCTTAACCAATGAGGCATTGATACAGGCTTACTGGCTTTTGTTTGTTTTTAGGCTTGTTTGTTTGTATTTTGAGACAGGATCTCTGTGAGTTTCAGGGCATCCAGACTACATCTAGCTCCCAGCTTTTTGGATAGTGCCTCCTTCCAGACAGACGCGCCTGGAAGTGTGCTTTAGTTAACTCCCAAGCATCTCTCGCGGTAATGAAGTTCAGGAATTGGGCTGGCAAGAGGGAGCAGTGGAGGTGGGGGCACGACAAATGAGAACAAAGTATAACGATATATCTGTGTCAAAATTCTCAATGAAATCTATTTCTTTGTATACTAACAAATTTTTAAAAACAAACAAACAAAAAAACCCAGTTGTGTTTTAGAGAGCTGCCACCAGAGGGAGGGAGAAGCCTGTTTGGAAATCGGTTCAGGGAACGTGCATCTTTCTTGCCGGGAGACTGGAGACACTCTATTCTCTCTCCGTCCTGGTCCCGCCCCGGGCAATCCTCAGAGCAGGCTTTAGACCCCAGCAAGACCGGAAGCTGCAGGAAAAAAAAAAAAAACGGGCGAATAGCGAGGGTTGAGCCGAGGGCTGCAGCCAAGCCCAGTGGCTTACTCTGCTGGCCTGCAGAGCCTCGCTCAACTAACTGGGAGACCGGAGGGCCGCTGGGTGCCGAGCAGCTGAGGGGAGGGGGCGTCCCAGTTACTTCCCGAGCTAATGGCATTCGGAATAAGTGGGGCCATGAGAAACCTAAACTCACGACTTTCCAGGCCTGGGCGGGGCCAGCAGTGGGGACTGTGCCCTAACCCGCAAGGGCTGTTGTGGGTCCCCACCGAGGGGTGGGAAGAAGGAGGGAAGACCGGAGTCGGCAGGAACAATGCTGGCTCCCTGCCAGGAGCAGTGTATTGAATGGGGATTAAGTAAAGAGTAGGGCTGGGAAAGAGAAGACAAAGAGAAAAGGGAAAGTGGAGAAAATATCTAATCGTCTGCACGCCTTTCTTCCCGGCCCTCCCTGTTTCATCCCGCTGAGGAGCTGAACCTTTGAACTAAAGTTAGTCTTTAGAAAGGACTGCAAACGTTTTGGAAATTTCAAACACTTTGGAAGGCGGTGGAAAGTCCTAGGCATCGGCTGAACTATGGGGCTTGTTCTTGCCCCAAGATGGAGTGCTAGGTCTGACTGGGCCTTTCCGTCTGTTTCCACCGTTCTTGCTGATCTCGGAGAGTCGGGTCTGTTAATGAGAAAGATGCCTGTAAAATGGTCTCAGTGAAAGACTTAGCCTCTATCCGCCGCTGCGAGGAAGGGGCAGGCATGGCACGGGGAACTTATCAGAGGCTGGCAGAGCAGAGAGGGGGCTCTCGGTTCAGCAGCACCAGGTGCGCGCCCAGCAGGCACCCGGGAGAGGAGAGGGCAGGAACTCTTGGTGGACGTCTTTGCC
Source organism: Alexandromys fortis (assembly GCF_014885135.2). Classification (NCBI taxonomy): domain Eukaryota; kingdom Metazoa; phylum Chordata; class Mammalia; order Rodentia; family Cricetidae; genus Alexandromys; species Alexandromys fortis. The sequence continues at coordinate 1,054,573 of NW_026068045.1, read as the reverse complement.
AGGCCCTCGGGAGCCATTATTTCACAGGGTAGAGGAAAAGTCGAGTCAGCAAGTGCCCGCTCTGACACCAGAGCATCAGGCTAGCCTTCCCCAGTCGTCCCTCTCAGGCAGGGCCAGGGAAAGGTGGCTTTTGCTTAGCAGAAGTCAGTGCCAGCTTCAGATTCCTCCTGAATCATCAGCTGGGTGATTCCCACTTCAGCACAGGACTGCACGTGTGTGGCGTCCACAGTCAGGGACTTGCTAAGAATGACCAACATGCCTTTCCACCCCAAAAAAAGTCCTCCCCTTGTTGGAGGGGAAGGAGATGGAGGGGGGTGTCTACTGCATCTTTGGAACCAAGCTGGTTTATTCTGGACCATGTAATATCACCCACGTGACCCAGGGTTTTCCTGACATCTGAGTGACCCCACCACACACTGGCTGTGTCCTTAAGTCCTTACTCCTTTTTTTTTTTTTCCAACATGAAGGAAAAGCAGAATCCTGGGATCCCTTTCTTCTGGGACTCTGTTCTCTGGTTCTCTGACCCCACTGCTGGGAACAGGATCGGCCCAGTACAGCCCAACTGTGGGCTGCTGGGATCTGAGTCACCAGCTGGAGCCCCAGCCTAGCCTGACACACTGGCTTACCTCAAGGGGTGGAGTTGGGACCTGGCTAGTCACTGCTCAACACCTAACACCCCCAGATGCTTCCAGAGCATCCTCTGTCTCTTGCTCTAGTATCCCCCCCCCCATGATGGCCAGATCCCTAGGGGAAATTGAGAGAGGAACAAGGAGGGGGGTCCTGAGGTTCTAGGTGCCTGACAAAGTCAGGGGCTGGAGAGATTTTTGACGAGGAAGAAGAAAACCCGGAGCTGACCTTTTCCCTGAGGAGTGAGGGGTGGTGTTCCAAAGGCTAAGAAAGAGGCCAGGGTGTCATGGGAAATGAATGGCTCATGAAGAGACCAAGGGGGCTGGGGTTAAGTGAGGTCATCTCTTCAGGCCAGCGGCTGTGCAAGGGCGCCCTGCCTGCTCAGGGGAGCAGTTGATTGGAGCAGCTGTGGGGAGCTGGGAAGGGGCTATAAGGAGGTCAAGCAGCTAATGAGGAAAGGGGTAGCCAGAAGCAGAGCCAGAAGCAGCTTCTGGGCATCAAGGGAAAGCCGAGGGAGGGCGCTGCCTTTTCCCACCTGCTCTAAAGAGAATATGGGTTCCAGGAAGAGGCGAGGTACTTCGGTAGTAGAGAAAAGGGCTTACCCTGAGCAGGGCACTATGGGTAAGGTGAAGTAAGTAAGGCCACTGTTGGGTGGAGTGTGGTAGGAGTTCTCACAGCTGTAGGGTGCTGTCACAGGTGCAGTTGACCTGACTGGTTTCTGTGGTGGCCTGGAAAGAGCCTAAGATCTTTATCCAGTCAGGAACAGAACTGGTTTCTCGACTAGCAGTGCCAACAGGGAAAAACCAAGAGGAAGCCAGGAGGTCAGAAGGGCAGTGCCAGGCCCAAAGGAGGCTGAGAAGACCTGCACAGGGCACCCTTTCCAGTAGCCTCTGCAGGGGCTTCTCTCTGCCTTACTGGCCCCTTCATCCTATAACTGAACACTTTCTCTGTAGCCACACCCCCACCCTGTCCCCTGTCCTGCTCAAGCAGGACAGATGGCCCAGCCTGGAGAAACACCTGGTTGGACTCAGCCCATTCCCCAATTCTCACCAACACTAAAGCGCCTTCAGAGAAGGAAAGAACACCTCCACCTCCACCCCTTCTGGACCTCCTGAGAGCAGTGCCCTTTCTTCTAAACCACAAAGGCTCTGACATCCAGTCCCATCCATCTTGGCCAATAAGGGCCATAAGCTCTTTGTCAGGCCCTGGAGGTCATAGGACCTGGCCCTTCCTTCCCCCGCCTGCCCCTCTGGAAAATCTCAGTCCTCTGCAGGCCAGATCCCCTTACTTTCTCTTACCCTCACCCTCCTGTCAAGTTTTCTCTCTTATTCTTTGATTTTTCTCCCTCTCCTTCTATTTTCTGCTTCTCCTTCTAGGAGCGGTCCACCAAGCCCTGTTCTGGATCTTCTCTGGGCTCTTCATCTGTGCCCACGATCTCTAAGTTTTGTCATTAATGGAGCCCTTCCTTAATTTCAAGCTCCTGTCTCGTGGAGGGCAGAAACAAAAGGGATTGGCTCCACTTCTCGCCTGACTGCCAGTGCCCGGCAGTATCCCTGCCATCTCCTCACACAGGCCTCTTTCCCTTCCCTTGTCTCTGTCCTTTCTCTTTCTGGCTTCCTGGATGCCATTTTGTTTGAGGCACTCTGCTGTCTTGGTCCTCCTATGGTTAAAGTCTTGGAAATTTGGGTTTCAGAGAGAAAAGGCCGTACCAGAATCTCATCTCAGAGATGTCGTAGTGGAGGGCCCCTTTGAGGGCCTTGTTCCCAGCAGCTCTGTTGAGTAAGAAAGACTTACTCAGGTAAGGTGGGGAAAAGAGGCTCTGCGGCTGCAGCAGGGCAGGAAGCTGGAGCGGCAGGGAAAACACCCTAACCAGGACTGTACCGTCCCTGTGTCCCTAGTTGTGACAGAGCCCTGGGAAGGGGCCAGAGGGACAAACCGCATAGCTCTCAGGAAGTGCATGACCCTGAGGAGCCTATAATCAGACCACTGAGCTCCAGACCCCAGAATCAATGGCAGGCAGAGGAAAGGCCATGTTGAAGGCTGAGGACAAGGTAGGAAGAAAGAAAGAAACTAAAGCTTGGAGCTGAGCTGTGAACTCCAGCAAGAAGCCAGAGGGAGAAGGACCCTATTTGTTTGTTTGTTTGTTTTGTTTGTTTGGTTTTTGAGACAGGGTTTCTCTGTACAATCCTGGCTGTCCTGGAACTCACTCTGTAGACCAAGCTGGCCTTGAGCTCACAGAGATTCCCCTGCATCTGAGTGCTGGGAGAGAAAGATCCTTTTTGCAGCCAGTTCTCAACAGAATTTTTTTTCAGTTTGGGAAACCGCGAAAGACAGGTGTCCCAAGGCCATCCTCAGTAAACACACCTCTCCAATTCATCCCATCTGCAGAGAGAATCCACATTCTCTACCATACTTTTCTCTACCTTGGGCCCAAACATCGCACCAGGCTCTTCCATTTCTCTAACCTCCAATTCCTCCTAGGAGCCAAATCAAACACCTAAAACCCGTTTCAAAGCCTGTACCTGGCCCCAAATCACCCTGACCTTCTAGGAAAGGAAGCAATGGAGATTAAAATGACAATACCAACTGAAAAGAAGGCTGTCGCACTACCCAGAACCAAGCTAGGGAGACACACAGAGGTACTACAGGTGGATAAGATTACAAGCCTTCTTCAAGGAGCTGAATGCAGAAAGGGTAAGGGCCACTTAAAGGTCATCTAATACTGGTTTATATTTCCTTTTGGACATGAAGAGGTAGCTACGGTAATTATTGTTTTATTTAGTCTGATTTGCTTCTGGTTTTGGAATGCTGGTGATGGAAGCCTAGGCTTTGTACATATTGAATATGTTCTCTGTTGACGACCTGCATCCACCCAACCCCTTGCTAAAATAATAACATTTTGAAGATTTCCATAGAATTATGCAGAGTGAATCAGAGAAGTAGAAACCTTCTCTTTTGATGTTCTGAAAAATATGATATTCTTCATTCAGTGTTAGTGTATGGGTTGCCCAAAAGAGCAGTGTTTCGTGTATTTATTGGTGTGTGGTGTGAGCAAGGTTTGAGCATCCCATGCACACAATGTCAGAGGACACCATTCAGAAGCTGGTTCTTCCACTGTGGGTTCCAGGGACCAAACTCGGGTTGCCAAGTTTTCCCGGCGATTGTTTTCACCTGTTGAGCTTTCTCATTAGCCTTTTCTGTTTGGAACGTTTTTGAGACAAAGCCATTCTGTGTAGCCCTGGCTGTCCTGGAATTCCCTGTGTAGCTGCTGGCCTTGAACTCACAGAGGTCAACCTGTCCCTGCCTCCAAACATTGGGATTAAAGGTGTAGACTCACACGCCTGACCTTTTTTTCTTTCCCAGTGCTTTTGAGCTAAGTTTCCTTGTGTAGAGCAGGGTGGCCTCTGACTCGGAGTCATTGCTTCTGCCTTAGCATCCCATACACCAGGAACTCAGCTGTGCATTGTTAGGCTTAGTTGAACTCATCATTTTTGGTTTAGCTTTATTATGGCCGAGTTTCAAGTATCCTAAGCTGGCTTCCAACCCCTGGTCCTCCTGCTGGCACCCCCAGCACATCAGGTCCGGCTCTAAACCATTGTTTTTTTTGAAAACTTTCCATTGCTAAGCGCTTCATGAGATTTTTTTATACGTTTTTTATTGATATTTATTGAGCTCTACATTTTCCTCTGCTCCCCTCCCTGCCTCTTCCCTCCCCCCTTCAGCCCTCCCCTAAGGTCCCCATGCTCCCAGTTTACTCAGGAGACCTTGTCCTTTTCTACTTTCTACTTCCCATGTTGATTAGATCTATGTAAGTCTCTCTTAGTGTCCACATTGTTGTCTAAATTCTCTGGGATTGTGGTTTGTAGGCTGGCTTTCTTTGCTTTATGTTTAAAAACCACCTATGAGTGAGTAATTGTGATAATTGTCTTTCTGTGTCTGGGTTACCTCAATCAATATCATGTTTTCTAGCTCCATCCATTTTCCTGCAAAATTCAAATTGTTGTTATTTTTTTCTGCTGTGTAAATACTCCATTGTGTAAATGTACCACATTTTCCTTATCCATTTTCCGATCAAGGGGCATTTAGGTTGTTTCCAGGTTCTGGCTATGACAAACAATGCTGCTATGAACCTAGTTGAGCATATGTTCTTGTGACACAATTGAGCATCCTTTGGATATATACCTAAAAGTGGTACTGCTGGGTCTTGAGGAAGGTTATTTTCTTATTTTCTGAGAAATTGCCATACTGATATCCAAAGGGGCTGTAACAGCTTGCATTCCCACCAGCAATGCAGAAGTGTTCCCTTTCCCCCACAACCTCTCCAGTATAAGTTGTCATCAGTGTTTATGATTTTTGGCCATTCTTGCAGATGTAAGATGGAATCTCAGAGTTGTTTTGATTTGCATTTTTCATGAGATTTTCTTTAACTCTAGCACCTTGTGAGTGTTTATAAACACTGCTTTGTGGATTAGAAACTGTGGAATCATAGTGACCTTCTTCATTGAAACAAAAATGCCTTTCTACCCTTTGGGTTTCTGAGGAATGATCAGTATCCCACCTGTTCCTTGGCCGTGTGTGATTCGTGTCCAGCTATGACCCACCACTAGACCTGTGCCCTGTTGATAGCGACTGGCCCCAGGACAGTCCTGCAGTCTAATCAGAGCCTAATCAAGGCTTCCGATGTGAAGAGATGAACCCGGTAGAGAATGTCTCTGTCTGTGTCCCAGGCTGTGATTCTGTAAGCTTGGCTGCATCTGGAGCTCATTTTGATGAGGTCAAGGTTGAGTGTGGACAGTGCAAATACTCAAGATAGAGGAATAAGGAGGGCAGCGACAGTCTTTGAGACTTTGGACCCAGGGAGAATTTACTAGTACATAAGCCAGACATCATGCGAGTTTGTGGGGTTTGGTTTGGGCTTTGTGGTGATGGGGGTGGAACTCCAGGCCTAGCACATGCTAGGCAAGTGTTCTTCCACTAAACTACAGTGTGAACCTCAACTGTACTGGGGATAAAACTCAGGGCATACTACTAGGCAAGTATTCTAGTACTATGCAAGCTATGTCCAGTCCTGAGTTGTTTTTGTCTTTGGTGGCGGTGGTGATGTATGTTTGTTTGTGTTTGAGCGTGTGTGTCCGCACACGTGTGTATGAAAACAGACACATACCATGTCACAAGTGGAGGTCAGAGGATAACCTCAGGTGTCGGTTCTTGCCTTCCGCTTTGTTTGAAATAGGTTCTCTTGTTCATCACTCTGTCCACCAGTCTAGCCCATGAGCCCCCAGGGAAGCCTTTGTCTGTCTCCTACCTCCCTGAAAGAATGCTACTACATCTAGCTATACCATCCCCAGCTATGCCATGTGAGTTCTAAGGATCCAAACTTCAGTACTCGTGCTCGCTTCAGCAGCACATATACTAAAATTGGAATGATACAGAGAAGATTAGCATGGCCCCTGCGCAAGGATGACACGCAAATTCTTTAACTGGAGAGATGGCTCAGAGGTTAAGAGCATTGCCTGCTCTTCCAAAGGTCCTGAGTTCAATTCCCAGCAACCACATGGTGGCTCACAACCATCTGTAATGAGGTCTGGTGCCCTCTTCTGGCCAAACTTGAGTACTCATGCTTGCATAACACGCACTTACCCGCTAAGCCATCTCCCCAGCTCTGTCATTGTTCTTTTGAGATGGGAGTCACACTGTACTAGGCTGGCTTTGAACTCACTGACTGCTCCAGTCTCCTGCATGCTGGGATTAAAAGTATAAGCCACCATGCTTTAAGATAGTTTTGTGTTCTAAAAACAAAAGATGCCCACAGATGTTTGAGTAACTTGCCTGTGACCACACCTTTGGAACACCTGAATATGTACTCTGCAGGCTCAGGAGCACCTCAGGAGCTTGGGAGATGGGGAAGCCAGGAGCGGAAAGGGTGTGTGAGATGTCTGGAGGTGAAGAGGAAGGACACTGGCAGATACAGGGTGCTGACTGGCAGGAGAGCCCTCTCTGAGAGACTAGATAAGATCAAGGTCAGCCTGCGAATGGTAATGGCTCATCTGAAACCGTGTGGGAAGCCAGTGCATGTCGCCACTCTGAAAAACAGGTGGAGAGAGTGCGAGTCACTGCCCTAGAAGTCTGGTTAGGGGGCCAGGGCTGGGGAAGAGAACAGAGGAGACACTCATGGCAGGCAAGTGAGGCTGGCCTGCTGGGACAGCACCCTCTCCCACTGCACTTCAGAAAGGGAAACAGGGCCCCTTGTTGCCACTGCCCAGGGAACCACAGAATTTACTTTTTAAAACATTTTAATAAAATCAACAAATAAATATACGGACTACAAGGATAAAGAGCTGAGGCCAGAGAGACAATCTTCTCCAGGAAGGACCCTGGATGGAACTGAGCCTGCTGACCTGGGAGGGCTCAGGCGGTAGAAGGGGTTTAGGGCTTTTGTAGTCAACTCCTCTCTGGCACAGAAGAGGCAAAGAACAAAAGGCTGGAGGAAGGGAGGAAGAGTGACCTTCAGGAGTAAGGGGAGAGCTAGCTGGTAAGATAGACAAGGGAGGGAGCTTAGGGGGCCCGTAAAAGGAGGAGAAGAAGTTTCTCGCAGCTCTTGGACTGATAGGCACTCACTCTCGGACGTAGACCCTGGTGCACACAACGTCCTCTGCCGTCATGGTCTAGAAGGATAGAGGTGGTTAGCTGGTGAGGCACCTGGAGCCTTGGTTTTGTAAGGGAGGGTTGAGAAGCAGACAGCTTTACTTCCAAGCCCAAATAGGTAAGAGCAGATGCAAGACTGCTTGGGCATCGTTGCTAGGGATCAAGCAGAAACCCACTTCCTCCTGGAGTCCAGAGGCAGTCAGGGACAGCCTGTTGGGAAACTGTGAACTCCCCTGGGCACACCTTTGTTGCACAGAAAGGGTTAGCATTTCCAAACAGCCCCTTCAGGAGGCTAAGGAAAGTGACCACAGTCACTTTTGAACCTGCTGTAATCTGGGACCTGACAGAGAAGGCTGAAGGCAGCAGGGGTCTTCCAGGGGATGGGTGGGGCGGGGCTCACCAGGATCAGCTCTCCATCATTGGTCAGTTCTCTGGTCCAGGAGGTCTTGGGGCCCTCTCCCTTCAGAAGTCTCTGATCACACACCATTTTGTTTTCACTCTCCCATTTTACCAAACTCTGGAAGGGATCAGAGGCCAAATGAGTTGAGCTCACAGTAAGGGCTAATGCAAATGGAAGGGAGACTAGAGACCCCTTTCCAGCACCCTACACTTCCTAGAGACTCTCTGACGAGAGTCTAGGGAAACTGGACACTGAGAAGCATAAGTAGGTGCTGGGATGGGGGCGGGGCTCCCTCTTCCTCACCTTACAGGCTCTCCCATCCACAGTCTGCTCCTCGAATTCCTCCCCAATCTTGAAGTTAATCTCTGTGGTTCGTACAGTGGTGGAAGTTTTGATGTAGAAAGAGTCACCCTCCTGTTTGATTTCTACTGTTGGCTTGGATGCTGCAGCCACGGCGATCTTCCGCAGCATCACGTTCACCCCTGCAGGGAGAGAAGAGTGGCCCTGTCGCACCCTGCCTGAGACAGTGAGCCCTGATGGTATGGGAGGGGTAGGTGAGGGGGTTGGGGATGGTGATAGAGGCGGCAGTGGTGAAAGGCTAGAGGTTGAGGGAGGAGAGAGAAGAGAGAGAGGAGAGGTAGAGAATACTACCTGGGCTACGGCCAGTAGTGGATGGGACTTACCAAGTCTCAGCACCCCACTCCTAGCTTCCTTAGGGCAGCTTCCCCCATGGGCTTCCTGACAAGAATTCAATTTACCGCACTCTGGCCTTTCAACACCTGACTCCAGAGACTGGCCCAGGTAGTCTTATCAGAGTTACTAAATGTCCTGTGCCCATGTGCAGTAAACTAGGCAAGCAAGGTTACTTTCCTCTCTGTCCCAGCTGTCCACCCTGTTTGGTATGAGGTTAGGTCCTCATTTGCAGTCTCTACCCCTCCCAAAAATGAGGAACAGAGTCTCAACTGAGAAAGATACTTCTCTCTGTAGAAAGCCAGAGGCTTGGGGAGTAAGTTCCAGAAGCTGAGATAATCCCCGCTCCAAGCTGAGTGACTCTCAGCAGAAAGCTTAACTTTCTTCAGCTTCATACCCCTTAACTATCAAATGGACAGTAGCTTCTTTTTTTTAATAAACTTTTATTTATTTAATTATTTATTTATTATGTATACAATATTCTTTCTGCGTGTATGCCTGAAGGCCAGAAGAGGGCACCAGACCTTATTACAGATGGTTGTGAGCCACCATGTGGTTGCTGGGAATTGAACTCAGGACCTTTGGAAGAGCAGGCAATGCCCTTAACCGCTGAGCCATCTCTCCAGCCCCTGGACAGTAGCTTCTTCAAATGGTCCTATGGCTCCGTGTTTAAGAACTTAGGATTCACAAGGTCAGGTACAAAGGTGGTGATGACACATACCTTTGATCCCGGCACTCGGGAGACAGAGCAATGCAGATCTCTGAGATTGAGACCAGCCTGGTCTCCAGAGCAAGAAGACAGTCAAGGCTATACAGAGAAACCCTTCTGAAAGAAAGAAAGAAAGAAAGAAAGAAAGAAAGAAAGAAAGAAAGAAAGAAAGAAAGAAAGAAAGGAAGGAAGGAAGGAAGGAAGGAAGGAAGGAAGAAAAAAAAGAAAGAAACCAGAACATAGTGAAACCCATTATTTTGTGCAAGTAATATATGCAAACAAACAAAAAGTCGAAACTAGGCTTGGACAAGGGTCCCTGTGCCAGACAGCCTCTGGGGCTTCTGCGACATTTCCAGGAGGTCTTCAAAGGAATGCTCTGTTGTCCTGAGAAGAGCAAGGGGGAAGAAAAGGGTAGCGTCCCCTTCCTCACTCTGAGGTCTCAAGCCCCACGATCCTCTAGGCCTTCCCACTTGGCTTCTGTATATTTAGGGTCTCTATGTCTTCATATACTGTCCCTTCCTTGTCCCCAGTTATGAAGAGGCCTATGTAGATGGAGAACACCCCTCTGCGGACACAACCAGAAGGTAGGGGCACCAAAACAAGGCTCTACCCCAACCTCTCCAAGTCTGTTGGTGAAGAAGAACCAACCCTTCAAGGGTACATCAGGGGGCAAGACACTGAAACTGCCATTGCTATCACACACACACACATTCCATAGCTCTACAACAGTTTCTGAGTGGAAAGCTGGCACTGCCCTCCGTCCCAAGGCCGATTCATGAGTCTCAACACAAGACCCAACACAAGACCTGCTGTGTTGCCCTGACTACCATGGTGAACCAGGAGCGTCCTCCGTAATATCAACCATTGAATAGCATTGCCAGGTGGTGGTGACACACATCTTTAATCCCAGCACAGGGAGGCAGAGGCAGTTGGATCTCTGTGAGTTCAAGACCAGCCTGGTCTGCAGAGCGAGTTCCAGGACAGGCTCCATAGCTGCTGAGAAACCCTGTCTGTAAAAACCAAAGCGGGGAACAAAAGAGCAGGGACTGAGGAGTCTGCAGAGCCTGGGTTCAGAAGACACTGCCTTCCACCCAATCCTTGGTGCCTGCAGAGCTGGGGGCCTGACTCAGATGACCTGGGCTGACACAGGACAGTTTGTATAACAGGTCTGTTTTCAATCTGCCCCCTAGCAAGTCGCGTGGCTCTAAGAGACCCTACAGGGAGGACAAACAATCTGAAGGCAGATAACAGGGTTGGGCCTTTCTCTCTGCTGGAACCTGGGGGTGATGCCAGGCTCCCACATCCACCAGGGAGGGGGTCCAGAATTTATAGCAAATGGGGAGGAAATGGCAATAGATTTTCTGAAAAGAAAATTTCTGTCCTTTGATCTTTAATTCCAGCAAGGGAGAAGCAAGAAAAATGGGTATGACTCTAAGAAACATTGCGGTTAGCTGACACAAAGAGCTGACTAACAGTAAGGAAAGACGAGAACTGAGGCCCTGCTGCCCTCCCCTCGCGACATTCCTTTTAGCCCCAGACTTGCTCTTGTACAGTCCCTAGCTCTTCAAAGGGTACCCCGCCCCCTGCTTCCCAGCTCAACCGGGGTTCCTCTCCAGTCAGTCCAGAAATGGAAGGCTCTGGAGCTGTTTCCACTCCCTGGGGTGGCTAACTCCATCTCCCCTCAGAAGTCTCTCCTTTCCTTCACCTTCCAGGCCAGTCCTGGAAGGGCAGCAGAAGTGGGCAGGTTAGGTCCGAAGGGCCCGTCTAGTGGAGTCTGTGTTCCCACCCTTGGCTAACAGCCCAGCTGCTCGGGGTGCAGCTGGTCCCTGACTAAGGAACTTTCGGAAATGGGGATTGGTGTTCCACACGATAACATTTGTTGAAATCTAAGAAAGTGGTAATTGTCCAGAGCGAATTTAGGGCTTTGGAGCCATTTGCTGTAGGAAAATATTTGTCTCACAGGTGGGGGTGGGGTCGGGAAAACAGAGTGGAAAGTGCAAGCAAATGGGGGAGGGTCAGGGAGCTAGAGCGGTGGACCACCTGGTGGGCGGGGCCAAGTGTTGGAAGTCAGGGACCTGTCGCGGGGATTGGGTTACTGTTAGAGTACGAGGAAAGAGCTTGGAATGTCTCCTAGGGCTCCCTGCCTGTATACCGGATTCTCAGAGCTGGGCCAGGTGCCCTCCCTGGTCAGCAGGTCAAGGCGGCGAGGCTAGCCAACGCCCCTCCCCAACCCCTACACACAGTCTAATCTCGTGCTTCTGGTTTCTACTTGATTCACAGCCTCTGAGTCACTGTTGAAGCTGGCACTGGTGGGCGCCCAGCCTCAGAAAATAGGATTTCAGAATCCCGGGCCTGATGCTCCAGACACTGGATATCCGACACGCCCCTTTTCTGGGACGCAGACTCCCAGGCACCCACCCCTGATTAGTCCTCCTTTTCTTTGAGGCCTTCACTTCCTCAGCTTCAAGGATTCCAACGCCCTTCTTGCCCCCTTCCCAACGCTCGAAAACCTCCTTACCCAGAGCTTTGAGTAATTCCTCAAAGTTTTCTGATCGGATGATCTTCCAGTTGCCAGAAAAGTTAGGCATAGTGGCAGCAAGGTGGCTTTCTCTTTAGATCCTCAGCTGGAGCACTGGACACTGCGTTCTTTAGCCCAAAACTACTTCTCTGTTCCCTTTACAAAATTAATCCTTCCACCGGGGGTCCGAGCCGCGCGGAAGACAATCGCACAGCCGCTGGGCGCGGGTGCTCTAGCCTTTTATACCCAGCTGGTGCATAAGGCGGCCCCGCCCCCGCCCCGCCCTCCACCCCACCTGGGGGCCCTGCTCTGTGGCCGCCTCATCCCCATCCATTCCCGAATCCGCCTGTTTCTAGAACTGTGGGTGGGTCTGTGGTTCTCTAAGGGCCAAGATACCCTTCTCCCGCATCAGTAGGCGGACAGGGAAGCGTCAGAAGACAAGCACAGGGTTTATGCTATGGCAAGAACAGGGCACGCCTCGCCTAGTCATGGATGCTCCGCTCTCACGGCCTGAAGGACAAACACAGGTCCCGTTTTTGCCAGTTCCTATGAGCCCTCTACAAACTCGGTGCTCTGGACAGCTCGGCGCCAGAAATCTGGAGACCCCACTTGAGCAGGAACTGGGGCCCGGCAACTGGCAGTCAAACTCGGACCCCATAGGAGCCTGAACTGGATCAGGCTTAGAATTCAGGCGTTCCTTTGGGTGACTGGGAGGTGCCGCTCTCTCCTCCACCCCGACTCAGCTCTGGGTTCGAGTAGTACCTGGTAACGCCTGAAGTGAGCACAAGGCAACTCATTCATTCCTCCTCAAGCACTGGACGGACAATGAAGGGTTAAACTGGAGCCCCCGGGCGCGAGGCTAGGAGGGCAGAGGTCACAGCCAATCACTTGACACGACTTTTTATTAAGGAGCTTTCTCCAGGGCTCCGCTCCCCCGGCCCCCTGGGCCACAAGGAGGCGGAGGAGGACGCGGAGGCTCCTGTGCTGGGAGATGCCTGGGGTTGGGGAAAGGCTGGCTGCGCAGGGAAGGGGTGGGTCTCGGTGTGCGACGTCCCCACACTGAACAGAAAGCCAGGCGGGCCTGGCCCCTCTGCGGATGGTTATTAAGTGGGTGAAGCTCCAGTGGAAAGGCCTAGAAATCAGGAAGCAGAGACGACAGGCAGGGCCTGGAGGCACGCGGGAAGCTCTCGCCCTTGCTTCAGATCCACCACTAGCCTCCCAGGGTCCTTCCTACATGCACACACACACACACACACACCCGCCCCCAGGATCTTAAACTAGGTCCCTGCCTGGCCCCTCCTCGTCAGCGTGGCCAAGGTTGGACCCGGTGAATCCGAGACTAGCAGGCTTTCGAGGGAATCAAATTGAGCTGCGGACTGGGCCTGGAGGATTAACCTCAAAGCCAGGCCAGACGGTGTCCAGCCACTCAGGCCCACGTCGAGGCAATCCCCAAATAATGGTGTGTTGAAAACTTGGGAGGATGAAGAAGAGAGGTTGCCTATCAGAAGGGCTTCTAGACCGCCCCCGCCCCCGAATTCTCCACCACCCAGAAGGGAGTGGGACACTTTGGCCTGAGTCTCAGGCTACAGATTTTAAAAGGGAGCGCTCATTGGGGTCGGAGGGGACGACATAGGGGGCATAGGCTTCTGGAAGAAAGAGGACACCGGGTCGAGAAGTTTCACCGCAGACAGCTGCAGAGCTGGATTGCCCCACCCCACCCCCACCCCCGCGCGCGCCCTGCCCCCAGTGTCGCCTTGCTGTAGGTACAATGAAGGAATTTTAAGTTCTGACAGTGAAATATGGCTTCTGGCCCAAGAAATGAGGAGAGAACAAGGCAGAAAACAGGAGCCTGTTGCCCTCCCCTCCAGTGTCCCTACCTCTTCAACTGGTCATTGTGTTCATCTCCAGACTCCTGGAGCCCATAGGCAGGAGAGCCCATTCTCTTACTTGGGTGGCATTCTCCCTCATGCAAAAGAAAAGGGCAGGGCAAGCCCTCGCTCTTTCCAGGAGCCTTGAGAACCTTACTGCTGGCCACCAGGGTCAAGACACCTAGGTAGCCTAGAAAGGAGGCCTGGGATAATTCTGAGATGAAGAGCCACAGAAGCTGGAGCTTGGGAGTGGGAGCCCTGGGCCCACTCCCTATACTTCTTCCCCACCACCCCCTCCTCTAGCAACTGGCTAGGATTTCCAGAGACAGAAGTAAGACAAAGGGAAGTGGGACTGGGCGGGGAATTCTTTCCAGATGTGTTTGTGGTTTGGCAGCTTAGGGCCAGAGCTCTAAGCACCCCAACTTTGCTGAAGGAGAGTGAGGGTGGGGACATATGCCAAGTAACTAGGGCTGGGGGTTTCAGTCTCCAACAGCCCTTTATTCCAGGGGAATAGCTGGGGTACTCAAGCGAGCAGCTGGGGACTGAGGGGGTCTGGAAGGCACTAGGAGGGCTGGCAGAGATGGATGGGGGATGCAACCAACAAGGGGCAGGGGCTAGGTCTCCAGAGCGGTTGGATGGGAGGAGCTGCAGCCAATAAGAGTTCTATGCTCCACTACTGGCTTTAATTTCCCACTGGGATCAATAAGGAAAGGAATTTCCCATTGCCTCTGGCTTTTCAATTATAACCAAATCTGCTGCAGCTCTGCCCCTAGGTGACCCCATTCTCATGATTACACCCCTCTTGGGGCTCCCTCTCCCTCCAAGAGTTTGGAGATATACTAGGAAAGCAGGAGCAAGCTGAGGGAGAAGTGGGGGAAGAAGCAGGCAAGCTCAGAAGAGTGAAGGAACACTCTGCGGCTAGGAGGAAGGAGCGGAGACGGGCTGACCGGCTGCAGGGAACAAGTGTAGGTCAGGTAGAGTGTGCTGGAGGACTGCAGCGCGGGCCTTGGAACAGGAGACACCTCTGTCTGCTACATCTCTTCCCATGAAGCTGTGTGGAAGAAAGTAACCACCTAGGCCATCATGGATGGGGCCATGGCTGACTGGGGGGTGGAGTAGGAAAGTCACAAAGTCCCTACACTCACCCCCAACCAGGACTACAGAGATTCTCTGCCAAGATTAGTACTGGTGGATGACTTCACTCAGAGCCGCTATTAGGTCAGTGTTTGTCCACTTGGACTTCCAAAACGAAAGTCAGCCGGGCTGGGCTGAGCACTTGTACAGCGGTGGTGGTGGGGTTCTGTACCAGAAGAGAGGCCGTGTCTCCTGAGTCCTCGCACCCTCAGGACTCCACTGCACAGAGAGCTTAGATTCAGCATTCTCTGTTCCATTAGAGTCCTCCATGCAAAAGGGACTCTTGTGCCTTCTGTCTCCTGGCTTAGAGACCAAGCCTTTGTCATTGTAGCAGAATGGAGGGCAGTACAGCCCCAAAGCTGAAAGACAGGGTCAGGAACCTAGGAAGGAAGCAATTCACCTCCCAGAAACATTTGGGTGCAGGAGGGAACTCCCTGAGAGCTAGAAACGGAGGACAGAAGACCCTGAGGAAACTGAGGTTAAGGGAAGGTCCTGCCCAAAGGCAGAAGATGCAATGACTTGCGGGGCTAGCCTGGGGTCTGGCAAAGGGAGGAAAGTAGGGCCTGAGAGGAAACAATAGGAAGGGCTCGGGCAGAAGGAGGGGCTACCCTGAGCCAGAAGAGGGTCTGTGCTGCACCCAGGCGGGGCCTCTATTGTTCTTGGCTCTGCCGTGCTTTTCCCAGCTCCAGCTGCCAACGCTCTCCTCAGGGCTGGGCTGGGTTGGGCTGGCTGAGCCAGGAAGACAAGAGGGTGGGGTAGGGATGCACTGGCTGAGGACGTGTCCAGACTGAGTCTTGGTCCCCTGCATGGAGACTGACCTGCAGTTACACTTGGGTTGGCCCTGAGGGCTGGTTCCTAGTACTGTATCCATCTGCACTAACACCGTCCTACACCCAGTCCTAGCAGCCAGGGTAGGGGGATGGGTTATAGCCATGGGCAAGTCCAACAGGATGGGTGGGTTTTATGGCATTTGGGGAAGTGACCTGTTCTGAAAAGGACACACAACTCTGCCACTTTGCCCAAGAGAACCCCAATCCTGTCACTTCCCTGGTGCTGTTTTCCTGCCCTCTGAAAGTAGGAAACAGAAAAAGAGCTGGGACCCGGGACCCTCCTCTGGTATCCTGTACTCTGAAATTATCTGGTTCCTGGAGGCTCCTCCTCCCACCCTGTAATCTTAGACAAGCAGAGATTAGCAGGGTTACCCGACTTTAGTCTGAGCGTGAAAATGGCTAAGAGCACTCACATGGTGGCTCACAAACTGTTCTAACTCTAGGTCTAGTGGATCCGATATCCTCTTCTGACCTTCCTGGGCACCAGGCATGCACAATATACATGCAGCCAAGCACACACACAACAAATAAGTAATAATAAAGGTTCAGATTAAAAAAATAGAATTCAGAGTCTGGTTCCTTAGACAGGCCAGGGCCTTGTTCTTCACCTGACCTGCACTCCTATCCCTTCTGAGAGCAAAGTCAGAGAGCTGGTAAGTAGGCAGGGGTGGGCGAGGAGGCTCCATACTGACCTACATCTAATAGTTTGTTCTGGGCAGCATGAACAAGATGGGGGAAAGATGTTTGAAGTGGCAAGTTCTGATTTTCCTCTCTGTGGGTACCAGTTTTGGAAATGCCAGCTGTCAAAGAAAAACTAAACTGCGCCAGAACCAGCCGTACCTCCTCTGGTCCCTCACTCCCAGAGGGCATGGGCCTGAGGCCTGTGAACTTGTTAGCCTAGCAGAGCAGTATGCTGTCCAAATGATGTTCCCAACTTTCTCCTGCCTGCCACTCCCCTACTGACCTGGGCCAAGCCATAGCGGGAGCTCTGGAGCTTGGGGATTGGCAAGAACATGTCCCTGGGGAATCAGAGAGGCCAGTATTTTCTGGATTTCATAGTTGCTAGCTGTTATGGGTTAAGTAAAATGCTGCAGGTACCCGAAGGGGCGGCAGGCTGCGGGTCCCTAGAGCCGCCAGTCCCAGACAGGGATAGCGCAGTTCCCCAAAAGGCTGCAGTGGTCCAAGAGGCAGGGAGTCCCAAGCAGGGAGCTGCACGGTGGGTGGTGGATGAGAGATCTCGATGGGGCAGCCAACCCCACGAGGAGAGACAGATGGGCCACGCAACGAGACCGTGCCGCAGGTCTCAGAAGGGGAGAAGAGCAGAGGAGAGAGAGAGGCAGAGAGACAGAAGGGGGTGTCCTCTCGCCTGCCTGCTGCTTGCCCTTGCTCGGGGACCTGCACCAGTCCCTGCTCTCAGGCCCAGCTGCCCACTGCCGCTTTACGTGCAGCGTTTCTGCTGCTGCAGCCGCGGGGGATCCACGGCATTTTTAATCAGTCCATTACAAAGCCTGTAAAGCATTTTCTTAACTAATGTTTGACAGTGGAAGGCCCAGCCCATTGTTAGTGGGGCCAGGCCTGGTTGCCCTGGGTTCTATAAAAAGGCAGACTGTGGTCAGGCAGTGGTAGGACATGCACTTGATCTAAGCAATTGGGAGGCAGAGGCAGGAGGATTTCCAAGTTCTAGGCCAGATTAGTTTACAGAGTGAGTTCAGGACAGTCAGGGCTACACAGAGAAATCCTGTCTCAAAAAACAACAAAACAAGCAGGCTGAGCAAGTCACAAAGAGGAAGTCAGGAAGCAGCACCCCTCCATGGCTTCTGCATCAGCTCTTCCAGGTTCCGGTCCTAACTTCCTTCAGTGGTGGACTATGGATATAGAAATATAATGCAAATAAGCTGGGCGGTGGCGGCGCTGCCTTTAATCCTGGCACTCAGGAGGCAGAGGCGGGCGGATCTCTGTGAGTTCAAGGCCAGCCTGGTCTACAGAATGAGTTCTTGGACAGGCTCCTTGTGGAGGCATGGAAAGTGAGCCTGTTTCCATGTTGACCAAAGGTCAGAGTTTGGAACTTTCTAGTTCCTTTAAGGTTAGTGTGCTTTTACCTCTAAAAGGTCCCACCTAGTGTTGGCCAGAGTTCAGTTCTCTCAAGGTTATTGTCAACAAGTGTGGCTAATTGCCAGATCTTATGCTCCAGGAATAGAGTAGATCTGTTCCTACCTCAAACAAAAGTCTAAGGATCCAACTAAGTTCCAGTTCCTTTACTTCCACACAGGGAGTGGTCTGCCTACAGAATGTTTTGGTCTAGGGTGTGTGACTTGTTTTGTTCTAGAAAACAGAAAGTTTAACTGTTAATGTAGCCCATGACCTTAAATGGGTATGTTTATTTCCTTTTGTCGTGTTAATGCAGTTTTTTGCCTTACTCCTACCTTTTGGGGCCAGGAGTATTTTATGCGGTGGGAAATTAAACACAGGCAAATTTTCAGTACTCACTGGAACTCCCTCCCGATACTATCCCATGTGTTTCTCTGTTTTATCTTCATTCATGTCTTCATATCCTTTACTATATTTCTAAATCCCTATGCCCTTATCCTGGGGAAATGTATTTTTGTCATGGCTGGTCCCCAACAGCTCCAAAGCTACAGAGAAACCCTGCGGGGAGGGGGGGAGTGAAAGTCAAACAAACCCTTTCCTTCCCAATTTGCTTTTGGCCGTGGTGTTTTATCTTAGCAGTAATAACTCAAACTGAGACAGCAAGGAGCAGGATTCTGTTGTGGAATATTTAACCAGACAAAGATGTGTTACATTTGTTTATCTATGTAAAGATGTGTTGCGTTTGAGCTAGTAAAATTAACTGAGCTCAGAGATGCGGGGCAGTAAATAGGAGGGAGGAGCTTAGGTGGGTGTTTTAGTTGGGGCAGTGTGGAAGGAGAGGCTTCCCCCCCCCAGACAGGGTTTCTTTGTAGACCAGGCTGGCCTCGAACTCACTGAGATCTGCCTGTCTCTGCCTCCTGAGTGCTGGTATTAAAGGCGTGCACCACTGCCGGGCTACTTTAACTCTTTGAGCTAGCAAGTTTTCACCCTAGCCTTTGAGTCTTGTTAGAATAATAGAGATTTCGTTAAAGCTACAGAGCCACTGTCTGGGGAACAGAAAACCCCAGGCTATAATGGCCTTAGAGCCAGTCCACTAGCAGTTTAAAGTGCAGCCACTGAGACAAAGGTAAAACAGCAGATCCACACAAACTGTTGCAGCGGGCGGATGCCACTTGCCAGGACTCCTGGAGAAGTTAGCAGATTTGGTGAGATACCTGGGAAATCCTTTAGGAGACCCTTCCCACATTAAGAATGACGACCATCACAATGCAAGGTGACAGCACCCTGTGTACGCTACCATGAAAAGAGAGAATAAGTGACCTGGCTTAGGTTACTATCAGTTTGGTCATTAATATTTTCTCCTTAAAAAAGTGGTTTGATGACTGTCAAACATAATTTGATTGATAAGATACAAGCCTTAGAAAGACCTACTAATGAAAAAAATAAAAATATTCACACAGACAGGAATTTAGAGTAGAACATACCACAATATTACATTATGAGATTGAAGAGGAGTGGCCTAGGGTATTAGAATACCAACCTGAATATAACTGGATATATTGTACAAGAACCACCACCAGATGATAGGAACCCTCAAGGCTGTGTAGAAGTTAATTGGAATCCTGTAGAAATGCTAGATTTGAAAAGATTTAAGGAAGCAGTCATTTCATAATATGCAAAATGGAATTCAGAAAATGTATTGCACTGGGGGAGAGGTGGTTTTTGTTTGCACAGGAAATGAAAGGCCGTGGAGTCCTTCAAGATTAACAGAGATCAGTTTGATCGGAGAGACCTCCTAAGTCTTGGCTGCAGACATAAGAAATAAAGCAAGAACTACAAGACAGGTGGCATATACATTGTTCCCTCTGCATGGGAACGATTCTGAGACTGACAATGTTACAACTAGTTTTCCCAGGACTTCACCATTGTCTCAATTTTCTCAGGGTCTCCTGGAGATGGTATAGCCCTCAGAAAACAAAAAGCAGTCTAGAGAACACAAGGCCCACATTCCCAAGACATGGGGTGGGTGGTTTTTTATCATTTAATGGGTTATAGATATTTATCATTATTTAGGGGGATATAGGAATACAAGATAAAAAGACAACTATTAACCTCAAATATTTATATTGGTATGGATTTTGATATATTGATATATAAAGTTCTTTTTGTTATGTTGTATGTTTCTTTTGTTTATGGTATTGTGCTTTTGAAGCTCACTTAAAAATGGAATGTGCAAGCTGGGTGGTGGCGCACGCCTTTAATCCCAGCGCTCAGAGGCAGAGGCAGGCGGATCTCTGAGACCAGCCTGGTCTACCAAGAGCTAGTGTTCCAGGACAGGCTCCAAAACCACAGAGAAGCCCTGTCTCGAAAAACCAAAAAAAAAAAAAAAAAAAAAAAAAAAAAAAAAAAAAAAAAAAAAAAAAGGAATGTACAATTGAATGTAGGTTAGTAGTCATCTATAATAATCAAGCTTGTAGTCATGTTATGTTTTCAAGGTTAAACAGATATATTTTAGATTGATCTTTAAACACTTCAGAGACCTATAGAATATGGCCTTTTAGATGTTTGATAATCTAAGGCTTTTCATAACAGTGAGACATGTCTGTTCCTGGCACCAACTTATTTCATAAAAGGATGATGGATGGAGATCAAAGAACCTCCATAGGGAGCTTGCTTGCATTGTGGCAAAGCTAGCCATCTGAGCAAGAAGCTGCTCGTCTTTTTTAAAATTTTTTTATGGTTTATTTAATGTGCATTGGTGTGAAGGTGTCGGATCCCCTGCAACTACATTTTCAGACATGTACGACACAGAGGAAAAAGACCACTGAATTTTGCCAAGACAAGATGGGATAGTCCTTCAAAATTCCTGCTTCATAAAGTCTGACAGATATTCTAAGCCTGTAGGCCAAAGATGGATGCCCCAATGTTGCAGAGGAATCTTGGGTAACTATCCAGGCAGCTAGATGTCTTTGTCATTTCTACAGTTTTGGAAGTTGCTTGCTCTGCACTTCCTGTTTACTCAGGTAATATTATATCTGACTCAGGTCTCTGATGGAGTTGAAGACTAGAGACTAGATATAGTTTTCTTTAGTTAATATAGAAGGTAAAGGCCTACCTTTAGTAGCAGCAACTGAACCACTGTGAGGGAACAGTACTCCTCAGGCTATGGCCTGAGCAGCCTTGCTGCTGGTAGTTTAAAGCACATTCACTGTGAGGTCAGACAGCAGGGATCCACATGGTGCACAAGTAAAGCATGCCTTTGGGGAACTAGACACTCTGGCCCAGGTGCACTGTGCTGCTTGCTACTCAGAAGGGTTGGGTCCTATTCTGAGAGCTCTTACTCTAGGGTAGACAGTGTACACAAGTCTTTCAGAAAATGTCATGGATCTGTCTACCCTAAAGTATAGTCAGACTATTTGTTGGCTCCCCAATAATGACTTTCACTAATTATGAAAGCTTAACTGATAGCTTACACTTGTTTCTTTCTTTCTTTCTTTCTTTTTTTTTTTTTTTGGTTTTTCGAGGCAGGGTTTTGCTGTGGCTTTGGAGCCGGAGCCGAGTGCTGGGATTAAAGGCATGTGCCACCATCGCCCAGCTTACGCTTGTTTTTCTAACAAGTTTTGTTTGTTTTGTTTTCTGGGACTGGGTTTCTCCGTGTAGCTTTGGTGCCTGTCTTGGAACTAGCTCTTGTAGGCCAGGCTGGTCTCGAACTCACAGAGATTCACCTGCCTCTGCCTCCCAAATACTAGGATTCCTCATCCCAACATTGCCTATGCTTCTTTCTCTGTGTCCTCAGTGTCTCCCTTTCTTCTCAGCATCCTCCATGCCCAGGAATCCTGCCTAGCTTTTTATTAAACCAGAGTGACTTATCTTCACAACACTACAGCATCATTCTGGTGTGCTGAAGGGTATGTGGGGCTTCGACACTGAACTTCTATGCACTTGTGTGTGTGCGTGTACATGTTCATGGTGTATATGCCTGTCCATGTTTGGGAGCCACAGGTCAATCATGGGTATTTCTGTTTTTGAGACAAGGGTCTGTCTCTACATAGCCCTGTCCTGAACTAACTGTGTAGATCAGACTGGCCTCGAACTCAAGAGATCTGCCTGCTCTGCTTCCTGAACATGTGCTACCACACCCAGCTTTACCTTATTTTTGAGACAGGATCTCACACTGAAACTGGCTCTCACTGATTCAGTGAGGCAGGCTGATTGTACTGTCTCTGCCAACACTAACCACAGGCATATGCTGCCAAAGCTATCTTTTCATTGGTGCCAGAGATCCAAGCTCAGGTCCCAATGCATGTACGGCATGTGTCTCACCAATGTGCTTATGGACCCTCTGTGGAAGTCCTTGGATTCTGTGTACCTAAAAAGGGCATGGGATGACAATGTCTCTAATAAGCCCAATGGCCTGGCCCTGTTGTCACTTATTATAGTACTCACAGGCTCCTCCCTCTTCAGATACTCACCTCTTGGCCTTTCCACAATCCAGCTTCCACACAGCAGCCAGCATAGTCTTCCAGAAACCCAGATCTGTTCACATTACTAACCAGCATGGTACACTGAGGATTCCTGGCTCTTCTTAGCCAAAGACAAAACCATTTCCAGTGTCTAACACACTGCCTGGTACGGAACAGACCCCAGCCAAGGATGTCCTGTCAGATACCACTCAGATGCTACCACAAGGGCAGGGCCTTCAGGCATACTCAGCAAATCTGGAGCCAAGCCTAGGGAAATTTCTTACCTTCTTGGTTAACCTCAGTCTCAACCGTTGAGACTGTTGCGATGGCGGAGCAGTTAACCCTGGCTGCTCTTGCAGAGAACCAGGGTTTGAGTCCCAGCACCCACATGACAACTCTCAACTATCTGTAAACCTGGTTCCAGGGGAGCTGATACACTCTAACGGCCTCCTGCACCTGTCAGCCACCCCATATTTTCTTTTATAGTTTATGAGCTCACCAGGCACATAAGCAGTGCACAAACATACATGTAAGCAAACACCCAGCTTCCAGTGACACAGTGTACCTTAAGGGCTCAGTATAGTGCATATTGCGGTGTGGTTGTACTGTAACTACAAACACCACCCCTTAAAAGTCAAGAGTAGAACTCAGGATGTGGGACAAAAACCATTAAAACACCAAGAATCAAAGTAACTTCATTGCCACAAATAAATGGCAAAATAAAACCATGAAGATAGGAGAGATACAGGGCGGTTGTGGTACACGCCTTTAATCCTAGCACTCGGAGGCAGAGGCAAGCTGATCTCTGAGTTTGAGGTCAGCCTGGTCTACAAGAGCTAGTTCCAGGACAGGCTCCAAAGCTAGAGAAACCCTGTCTCGAAGAACCAAAAGATATGGAGAGACGGCTCTGAAGACTAGGGACAGAAGGCTGCACAGACACATGACTCACCTTTAGAGATGAGGTGTGCACCACTACGGAAGAGCTGGCAGCAGCTGCCTGGCTGGCATCACCAAGCACCCTTCCTCCCCCACTGTCCTCCTTTATGCCCCCAGATTCATTCTATCTCACTCTGGTCACACACCCTCTCCATGAGGGTGCCTGCCTGGCTTAGGCTGTCACTTCAGGTGTGACTGCTGGATTGGTAGCAAACACAAGGCACTGTCTGTGTCACAAAGGCTTACCAGAGCTTCAGACAACCCAACAAACAAGGTCTCCAGTGACCCTAGAAATCCTCTTATACAACTATATAACCCTCTACACCTTGTGAAGTTATTTAATATGAAGACAAAAAGAGCTGGAGAAATGGCTCTTTTCAGAGGATTCCAGCTTGATTTCCAGTACCCATTTTCCAGAAACTCACAATATCTAGAACTTCAGTTCTAGAGGCTCTGACACCCTCTCCTGAACCCTTAAAGGCCATACATATGTGTTGTGGAATAAATTTTTTAAAAACAAAACAAAACAATGGGAGGTGACTTATGCCACAAACTGAGAAAAAAAAGAGTAAAGATGTGTTAAAATTATTTAACATTTGTTAATGTTGCAGAATAATTGTTTAACTATGAAAGATGTGTTGCTGTTTTACCTTTCCTGCCCAAGGCACCTGACTGATCTAATAAAAAGCTGAATGGTCAATAGCTAGGCAGAGTAGGGATAGGCGGCAGGCTGGTGGGCAGAGAGAAAAAGAGAGAAGGAGGGAGAAAGAGAAGGTGACGCCTGGGGCCAGCCAGGCAGACAGACATGAAGGAAGCAGGACAGTAGGGCATATAGAATGAAAGAAAGGTAAAAAGTTCCAAGACAAAACAGACAAACAGGTTAAATTAAGTTGTAAGAGCTCTACTGAGACAAGCAAAATCTAAGACCAACCATTCATAACTTAGTAAGTCTCTGTGTATTGATTTTTGGAGCTGGTTGGTGGTCCAAGAAAGTCTGCTACACATAAACATGAATAAAATAAAAATAATCTTTATGAAAAATCCCACTAGTTTTCTATTATAAAAATTCATAAAAAGAATCATTTGAATTTTTAAAAGATTCCATTTGCAAGGTGAAAGATTGAAAGACTATTAAAACAATGTAAATTCTTTGTTAACTAAACAGAACCTAAATCAAGTAAACGTGGCTATACAATTTAGCATCCAGCCACACAATCCATTTCTTCTCTTCTCTACTTCTATGAGCCAGAGCTTTTCTATGTATTCAGACTGGCCTTGAACTTTTGATCTTCCTGCCTTGGCTTCCAGAGTCCTGGGATCACAGCCCACCATGCCTACCTCCATAGGACACTTCTGAAGTGAAAGGATACTATTAATTACCTTATAACAAAAAACATAAAATTCAAAGACCCAGGCACAGAGGTGAACACTCATGTCCCAGTTACTCAGGGGCTGAGGAAGAAGTCCTTTGAGCACACTGAGGCCAACCTTGGCAATACAAGAACCCCTTTAGTCCGCTCCCCACCAAAGGGAGACACATCTATGTTATGTGTCCCATGGATAAAATAATGTGAGAATCTGTACTCTATGGTGTGCCTTGCTTCCTCAAAGTCAAGAAAGCTGATCGGCACAAGCACTCTGGGACATTTGGTTAGCACTATTAAAAAAGTAAGCCATCTGTAACACATCATGTCGTATTCCATCCTTCCCACCCTCTCCTACTCCCCTGTGGATACTGAATCCAGGGGCTTGTGTATGCTAGGTACACGCTCTAGCACCAAGCTTTACTCCTGACCCTCTTTTTTATGTCAGGACATCTTGAACTAATTCTGTAGCCCAGGCTGACCTTAAATTTAAAACCTGTCTCAACCTCCCAGTATCTGAGATGACAGGCCTGTGCCACCCGACTGGATGGAAGGTGGGTTTCCCCTTCCATCAGGCACTTAACCACACAGTGACCACAGCAGTGGAGATGAAATTTCAATGGGTATTAAGTCTCTGGTGAAGTCCCTCTCTTCAACAATTCTAACTTCTGCAGATGTGCAGCTGGCAGAACTGTGGTTTGGGCTACTGCGTGTGTCTCCCCGGGATTGCTAATTTTCTGGAGGATTCTGGGCCAGGTGCTGTTCCCATTCAACTTCAACCAACTTGTACAGCTCCATGGTGGCCTGGGCATCTTCCACTGAGGAATGTCCACTTTTTCCAGCCTAAAAAGGAAAAGAATATGAAGAAAATAAGAACTACTTTTTCTTTTCCCAGTCAACACTCACTCTCCCCCCCCCCCCCTCTCTCTCTCAAGACAAGAAACTTGCTCTGTAGACCAGGATGGCCTCAAACTCACAGAGATCAGTCTGCCTCTGCCTCCCAAGTGCTGGGATTAAAGGTGTGCCACCACTGCCTGGCTAATCCACTCATTCCTGTAGCAATGTATATGTATCACATTCTGCAAAGGCAGGACATTCCAGGTCACAGATAGGCCTTCTGAGTCTTGTTTCTTAGATACTCTCCATGTGACATGTACCCACAACTCTGTATTCTGGCCACTGTCCTTGACTGCCAAGCATGTAGCTTGAACAGTCTTCTGATCTCACTGTACCATCTGGTAGTCTACGAGGTACACAGAAATTATTATTTCTCCTCATTGACAGAGACTACTGGGACCTGAACTGTGTGTGCTGGGCGCACTTGGAGAGAAGTTACCTGGATGTCCCGATGCAGCAGTTTCTTGGTGAGGTGCTTCAATGACAAAGTGACATTCTCTGGGCAGTCAGCCTTCCGGTTGAGGAGTGGTATTTGGGAAGTGTCTCGGGTGAGGGACTTGGGATGAAAGTACTGTAGGGCTTTGTAGTCATTGTGGATGGCATGTCCGATCACTATCTTCCCCTTGAGTATCTTCAGGATCTGGAATGAGCACGCAGAAGATGAGGGATGTTCAAGGTGGAGCTCCTTACACAAGGCCATCATCAGCATCCCACCCTACCCTTTTGAAAGGCCCTCTTCCACAAGTGTTCCTCTTTCAGAAACCCTCCTCCTTTCCCTACAGAACTGCTATGTGGAATCCCATTTGGAACTACATCACCATAGCCTCCTCATGTTTATTAATTTCCACCCCAACTGTGGTCTTCATTATTCTCCCCCGCCTCCAGAACCTGAGGCCTTGTATAGCCAGGCAAATGTTCTAACACTGGCCTCTACCCCAGTTGCTTCCTTCAGTCTTGGATAGCACAGACATTAAAGATGCTGCTCATGGGGCTGAAGAGATGACTCAGCAGTTAAGAGTATGCACTGGTCCAGGCTCCTGGTACCCTTCCTTGTAGGGTGACTCATCAATGCCTAAGTTCCCAGTTTCAGAGGATTTGACACCCTCTTCTGGTCTCTGCAGGCACTGTACTCACATATAAAAATGCATATACACATAATTAAAAATAAATCTTTACCAAAAAATTAGTTACTAGGCAAGGTTGTATAAACCTACAATCCCAACACACAGAAAGCTGAGGCAGGTGAACTGTAAGGCACAGCAGAGACTGAGCCACATGAGACCCTGTCTTAACAAACAGTGCTGGATCTAGGGGCTTGGCTCACAGTGCTTGCCCAGCATACACAAAACCTGGGTTGGAACCCAGCACTACAATAATTGGGCATGCTGGCAAAGGCCTGTAATCCCCACACTTGGAAGGTGAGGTAGGAAGAACCAAAGTTAAAGGTCGTCCTTGGCTCCATAGCAATTCTGAGGTTGGCCTGGGATGACACCCTGCCTCATGTGGGGACGATGATGACAGTGAAACGACTCAGAAGGTAAAGGGTCTTGTCATCAAGCTTGATGATCTGAGTTTGATCCCTGAGACCTACATGGGAGGTAAGAACCAACTCCTCCTCACATACGCCATGACACACCACTATCTTCACCGAATAAATGAGAAAAAAAAAAAAACTTAAAAGTAAAGTTGAAGATGAGGTTTTCTGCATACTCGTATTGAAACCAACTAATGTCTCAGCATTTAAAACCTTCAAGACCGCCAGGTGGTGGTGGCAGTGTATGCCTTTAATCCCAGCACTTGGGAGGCAGACAGACCTCAAATTGCAAAGCAGATCAAGGGTGCCCTCTGGTGGCCTCCCAATACCAGCAGGCTCTTTTCAATTTCCCCCCTTCATTTCTCTCACCCTGCCCTCTACTCCAGTTTATTAGTTGTGCTCTCTAGCTTGAGCCTAGAACAAGTAGGTTTGCTAAGGGAGGGATGAGAACCCCTTACAATCATGTATCTTTTATGCCTTTTACTACAGGCTACCTGGATACCCCCCAACCAATACAGCTTTAAAACAAATTGTTTTTATTTTATATGTATGTATACCAACCACATGTATGCTTGATGCCCAGAGACCAGAAGAACATCCCTGGAACTGGAGTTACAGTTGAAGAATCGTCACATAGGTACTTGGAATGGAACCCACCAGGTCCTCTTTAAGAACAGCAAGTGCTCTTTATTGCTGAGCCATCTCTTCATGCCATTTTTATTTTGTTTTTGTAAAAGTTCTGTCTCCTGCTCCAACACTCAGCACTTGCCCTAAGCGACTTTCACACCTGCTGTTCAGCCCACTTCTATCCCCGGCTGGCTGTTAATTCTTGAGGGCAACTCCACCACACACTAAGTGGATCTCAACTAGTAAAATTACCTTCACCACCTAGTTATGGCTAACTGTCTTTAGCATTCCTACGGGGTTAATCTTGTCAATCTGACAAGATCTAGAATCACAGAGACAAACTTCTGGCCATAACTGTGAGGGAGGGAGGTTCTAGACTAGTTAACTGAGGTAGAAGATCCACCCTAAATGGTAGTAACCAGCTACCTCACACTCCATGCCATGATGTAGTAAACCTTCACACTTACCCCAAATAAACCCTTTCTTCCTCAAACTGTTTTGTCACAGCGATAAGTACCTAAGACGGAAGAACGGTAATGAGGTGGTGGCTTTGCTGTGATAAACCTGACTGTGGTGGCCACCATTTGCCCATAAGTTTAAGTGCTTAGTCCCTAGTTAGTGGGCCATATAGAAAGGATTAGGAGGTGTGGGCTACATAGAAAAGATTAGGGTGGGTAGGCTCTGAGGTTTCAAAAGCCTCATGCCAAACCCAGTGTCTGTCTGTCTCTGCCTGCTGTCTGTGGATCGAGATGTAAAGCTCTCAGCTACTGCTCCAGCACCATGCCTGTCTGCTTCCGGCCATGATGGTTATAGACGTACCCTCTAAAACTGTAAGCAAGTTCCCAGTTAAAGGCTTTCTTTTATGAGCTGCCTTGGTCACGGTCTCTTCAAAGCAACAGAACAGTAACTAATCACTCACCAAGTGATTCTCAGGCCTTTGAGCTGGTTTTAGAGGAGGAAAGTGGGAGTACGGAACTGAGGGTTACAGAGCCCTAGATGTTACACAGAGCTCAATGGACTGTTCTGGTGGGCTCCTAGAAGAGAATGCAGAAGAAATGCCAGCCATGGAAGCCTGGCTAAGGAGTCCAGAGAACTGAAGTGAGGCTGAACTAAAAGGCAATGGTCTACTTTGTATGGCAGAGGGTTTTCCTACAAAGGCTGTGTGAAGATGACTGCTCACTGTTCTTACCCAGGTCTACCATGAAAGACAGCAAACAGGACATTAAAATATGAAAAAAAAAATACAGTTTAGCAGGGGAAAGGACCATACATTTAAAGTTACAGGCTACAAAATATGATACTTGCATCAGGATAGGGGAAAGTTAAGAGCAAGGCCCCATCCACAGAAAGCTCCAAACTGTGAAAATACACAATTCATTTGAATGGAAAAAGCTGCTAGAAAACAAGCACTTAGGAAAGAGTTCTGTGATGTGGAATGTCCTTCTGTATATGTGTTGCTTTTATTGGCCGATGAATAAAAGCTTTTTCGGCCAGTGGCTTACCAGAGTAAAGCCAGGCAGGATATCCGAACAGAGATGTAGAGAAAGAGTAGGCGGAGTCAGGGAGACGCCATGCAGCTGATGAAGGAGAAAGACACTGCTGGAACCTTACTGGTAGGCCACAGTCTCACAGTGATACACATATTAATAAAAACAGGTTAATTTAAGATATAAGAGCTAGCTAGAAATACGCCTAAACTATTGGCCAAACAGTGTTGTAATTAAGTTTCTGTGTGATTACTCCAGTCTGGGCGGCAGGAAACAAACAAGTAATCCACTTACAGTCTTCAACTAAGCTCTCATCAAAGCATACAGCTTTAAGGGAACTAGACTACATTTTGAGCTGGAAGCAGAAACTTTGCAATATGTACTGAAAACAGCCTGTTATTGGCATAAGAACAGACAGGAAGACCAATGGAACTGAATAGAAGACCTGGGTATTAATCCACACATCTTCAAACACCTGATGTTTGACAAGGAAGCAAAAAATATCAAATGGAAAAAAGAAAGCATATTTAACAAGTGGTGCTGGCATAACTGGATATCAACATGTAGAAGAATGAAAATAGACTTATATCTATCACCATGCACAAAACTCAAGTCCAAATGGATCAAAGACCTCAACATAAAGCCAGCCACACTGAACCTTATAGAAGAGAAAGTGGGAAGTACACTTGAATGCATTGGGATGGAGAAAGCCCGAGCCTAGGAGAAAAGCTGTATGTGCTGTGACAAGCCTTCTGGAGCACGGAAGATCCTGAGTTTCAGAATGTGACACTTCAGCTTCATACCATTGGATTTCAGCTCTGTTCTCCTTTGGTTGTAACTGTGTCATGTCTCCTTCCTCTTGAAATAATAAAGTATTTAAACTTGGTTTTGATTTTTACAGGAATCCATAGTTATGAGACCTCAGAGAAACTTTGGAATTCTAAAGAGACTTTAGGTATTTTAAAGAGATTAAACTTTTAAAGTTGGAATTTTTAAAGACTACGGGGCTTCTAAAGTTTAGAATATGTTTTATATTGTGATGTTGCTATTAATATGACATCTTGGGGACAATAATAAAGAAAAGGTTACTATTTAACAATGATATGTTTTTATGTCAAAGTTGACAAGGGGTCAGTTGTGCTAACTAGTTTTATGTCATCTTGAGACATGTATCTGGGAAGAGGGAATCTTATTTGAGAAAATGTCTCCGCTGGATTGGTGTGTAGGCATGTCTGTGGTGCATTTTTTTTTACGGTGACTGATGTGGGTGGTGCCACCCCCAGGCAGGTGCCTGGATGTTGTAAGAAAGCAGGCTAGCAGGCCAGGGGAAGTAAGCAGCGTTCCTCCACGGACTCTGCTTCAGTTTCTGCCTTGACTTCCAGCTCTGAAGTGCCTCATGCTAGATTATAACTCTAGCTGGCCTGGAACACACAGAGACTACCTATCTCTGCCTCCTGAGTACTGGGAATAAAGTGTGCTCTGCCTTTGCTTTTGATGTGGCAGGACTCACAGTTAAGAGTCTGCCTATATTTCAGAGACGCTCTGGCCTTATATTTTTGGACAGTGTTTGGACTGTTACAGACTATGGAGACTTTTGAAGTTGAACTAAATCCATTTTGTATTATGAGACAGCTATGAGCTTATGAGGACCGCAGATAGAAGGTTATGACTAAAAAGCGTTATGTTTGGGCATCAAATTGACAAGAGGTGGACTCATGATAGAACTGTCTATTTGAAAGGACCTAGAATTATCGAGAAGACAAATTTATGAGTGTGTCTGTGAGCTTTTATGTTGGGTGAACTGAGGTGGGAAGACCCATAGTAAGTAAAGCAAAACAAAGCAAAAATAACCTATTCATTCCATTAGCCAGAGTCCTAGACTGAATAAGGAAATCAGAGAACCAGCATTCATTTCTCTCTGCTCCCTGATTCCTCAGCAGCCACATCCTGCTCTTGCTGCCACCGTTTCTGCACCATGATGGAAGTATCCTCAAACTGGCAAAGCAATCTGTTAAATTCCCTTGGTCAGGCATTTTGTTGCAGCAAACAGAAAAACAATTCCTTACTGCATAGACAGCCTTCTTCTCATGTGACATCATTCTCCCTCCCTTCACAGCCCTTTGACACCTCCCCAGAACAGCACACACTCAAAGTCCTCACCTGACTCCGAGCAATCTTAAAGGGTGTAGCTTTAGCCATGTGGCACTTTCGGATGCCGCTCCATCTGGTCCGGTAGTCTACGATGTGGCAGGGGGGGAGGACGTAGTCATCATAAAGCACATCCCCATTGTAGTTCACAATGCTGCACCGGGCCAAGGAACTAACACGCCCCTTGGGTCCTGTGCCCACCATTTCACAGTCGACTGCCACCATCTTCCCTGGCAAGTTTTGGGAGACTTTAAGGCACTTATCCTCGGAGCGCGCGTCGGTGGATCTTTGCGCAGCATTTTTCTTTGAGGACTTCTTCTTCTTCTTCTTGGAGCCTTTATTCTCCAGAGGAGCTTGGGTGGAGTTCTGTGCAGCACTCTTCTGTGTGGGCTTCTTGGAGCCCTTACTCTCTGAAGGAGTTTGGGTGGAATTCTCTGTGGCATCTTTCTTCAAGGGCTTCTTCTTGGAGCCCTTCTTCTGAGCGTAAGCTGGGCGGCTCTTAATCTTTGGAAGGGCACTCTGAAACTCCCCTAGCAAATCGATTTTAGCCACAACAGAATCAGTGTTCTTTGAAGGAGCAGGGGTCAGCCAAGACAACGATGCTTTCTTGTCTGTGGACTGCTCTGACTCCCTTTTGGAGGCAGCTTCCTCCTTTTTTGGGCATGGAAGGATCTTCAAAATGCCATCTACTTTTGAAGACGCTTCCCTTTTCTTTAGAGGTTCTGAGTGCAATTTAGACACCTTGCTAGGAAGTTGGTTATTTCTCTTCAGAAATCCTCTCTGTTCCAAGAACCGTCGCTTCTTAACAAAACGTTGGTGCTTGGCATTTCCTCCAAACGCCTTTTTTGGAGGTTCCCCAAAGTCCAAATTCAGGAGTATGGTAGACATGAGGGCAGCGGATGGTAGGAGAGCAGCTGGGAAGAGCGGCTTACTGATGAAAGAAGATTGGGAGGCTCATTCTCTGTGGAATCCCATGGTCCAACAAGTGGAGGTCTGCAATTAGCCCTGGGGACAAAAGTAATCCTGATACCTGCACCATCGGCCTGGGGGCGGGGTAAAGTAAGACCAATTCTAGAAGGCTACAAGCCCAAAGCCTGGGCACTAAGTCTTAGAATTCACCTTTGGGTGAATCTTATAAAGGATGTTTCCACTCTCCAGATTCAGTGTCTTCTTAAAAGATGATACAGAGGCTGGAGAGATGTCTTAATTAAGAGCACTTGTTGCTCTTGCAGAGGCCCAGGGTTCAGTTCCCAGCACGCATGTGGCAGCTCACATATGTAACTCGTTTCAGGGGGATCGGACGCCTTCTGATCTGTGTAGGCCTCAGGCACTTACATTGTGCACACATATATACATGCAGGGCAGGCAAAGTACTCGCACAAATACGTCAAAAGGCTGAAGCTGGGGTAAAAAGGAGTTGTGGAGACCACGGAGTTCTAACTCTGCCAAGTCTATTAAGTCAAAACAAAAGTGTTGTGAGAACAGCAGAGAAGTAGTACTAAGTACTACTAAGTACTAAACGTTTGCTAGCGGTGGGAGGACACAGCACAGATGTCCATAGGATTACCCAGGCATCCTCAGCGTGGCGCCAGAAATGAAGAGCAAATCCAGGCACCGCTCTCCCTCGGCTCCACGTGTGTGTGGGGGGGCAGTCTTCTCACACACCTCACCTGTGGCGTCGTTGTCCCCCTCCCCGCCTAGCAAGGACCTGGGACTCCGGACAGCGCCAGAGGATCTGAGTGGAGGAAACTCAACAAGTCCGGCACACTCTGACGGTCCACGAGGCGCAGGCCATCCCCCGAACACCCCATCCACCTACCTCCAAGTTGGGTCGCACTAAGATCGCAAGCGTCCGGAGCCGGATGCGGACGCAGGTGCGCGCCGACGTACACCGGGACGGCAGGAGCGCGGGTGGCAGCGCGAAGGCGGCCGGCGCACACGCGCCCGCAGTGCCCCCGCCTCAGGCAGCGAGGCCAGAGACTCGGAGTGCGTGAGCAGCGGCAGCGGCGGCGGCGGCGGCGGTGGCGTGGGTGGGGGCGGGGGCGGGATGCGCTCCCCGGCCCCTCGGGCGCCGTGGAGGTACAACTCCAAGGTGGTGGGCCGCCGGAAGCGGAGCAGCGCGCGCCGGAACCGTGGCCCCACTTCCGGGAGGGAAGGCGGGACCTGCAGCTGGCCGCCCGGCGTTGAGCGATTACTGGGCGCGCATCTGTGACGTCACCAAGACCTCTTGCGTCTCCGACGGTCATGGCTTTCCTCAGCGGAAGCTGTGACATTTGACGAGTGCGCCCGGTCATTTCATTCTGGATGAGACTGCGGAAATAGGTGTTGTCGGGCGAGCTCGGAGAGCTTGCTTCGCGTTGGGCCAACAGAGTTGAGCCCAGCTCGGGTCTCACACCCTCGTGGTAGCGACCTTGGATTGCTACACCTCCTTCCCCTCCTTGCACCGCCAGTCTGGCCGCAAGATGCCGGGCGTCTCAGTCCGTGGCCTCTCGCATGAGAAGAGAAGGCAACTGGCTGTGAACCTCACCCGCGTCCTAACGCTCTACCGTTCCATCCTGGACGCCTACATCATCGTGAGGCCACTGGGCTGAGGGCGGGGTGCTTCTGGGGGTGGAATGGTTAGAGGCTACTGTAGAAGAATTCTGGAGACAGCTTTTATCTCTCCACTAAAAGGCAGTAATAAGGAGCATATTGGTAAAGAGGAAGTGCTTGGCCAGCTGTGGTGCAGACCTGTAATCCCAGCACCTCAGACTAGCCTGGACTGGACTACATTACTTTAAAAATGAAAAAGCAGGTCAGGCATGGGTAATGGTGCCTGCCTGTTATCCTACCTCAGGCGGGGCGGTGGTGGCGCACGCCTTTAATCCCAGCACTCGGAAGGCAGAGGCAGGTGGATCTCTGTGAGTTTGAGGCCAGCCTGGTGTACACAATGAGTTCCAGGACTACCAGGACAACACAGAGAAACCCTGTCTTGAAAAACCAAAGGGAAAAAAATAAGTCATGTAGTGCTTTTTCCAAGCCAGTTCTGCAGCCAGTGCTCACAGCCATCTTTAACTCCACGTGCAGGGATTGATGTGCTGCGGGCAGCAGCATTCCCATGCACAGACCCGTCCACAGAGGACACACATACAAGTTAATAGTGAAAGTACTTTGTAAAAATTTTGTCTAGCTTGTATGAAACCCTGGGTTAAATCCCTAAGTACTGCCAACATTTTTTTTAACTGGAGGGTGTTGTGGTTGCACCACTGTAATTGCAGCGCTTGGATTGCAGAGGCGGGCAGTCTCTTGAGTCCCAAGCTAGTGAAAGCTGCATAGTGAGACATGTCTCAAAAACAACAGCAAAAAAGATCCTCCAAACTAAAAAAGTAAATAAATGCTTGTTTAAGTGTTTTCAGAATAGTGCAAATATGAGTGTTTACTTTTGCTTGTGTTTTCTCTATGTGATAACTCTGGAGTGTCCCTCACACATTTTCTCTGTGACAACTCTGGAGTGTCCTCACACATTTTCTCTGTGACAACTCTGGAGTGTCCTCACACATTTTCTCTGTGACAACTCTGGAGTGTCCCTCACACATTTTCTCTGTGTGGCGACTCTGGAGTGTCCCTCACACATTTTCTCTGTGTGGCGACTCTGGAGTGTCCCTCACACATTTTTTTTTTCTCTGTGGAGTTTAAAGTAGTTGTCCTTTTAAGCTCTCTGTTAAATGGTTTTCATGAGCATTTTATCACATGTAGTGTTTATGTTAGCTGATCATTATTTACAGTGCTGGGGATGGAACCCAAGATCTCCTGCATGCTCATCAAGCACTCGTTTTTTGTTGTTTGTTTGCTGTAGCCCAGGCAGTCCTGGAAGTTGCTCTGTGGACCAGGCTGGCCTTGAACTCACAGAGACCCACCTGCCTCTGCCTCCTGAGTGCTGGGATTAAAGGCAAGTGCCACCACGGCCTGGCTCATCAAGCATTCTTAACATTGAGTTAAACCTCTGTTACTGAATTTTATTTTGCAAAGTAAACTCTACACGTACAAGACTCTTGTCTCTCTGAGTTTAGAATAGATTTTGGTGAATAAATAAAACCTCAAAATTTATTTTTCTAGATGAAGTTTGGCTATCCTGGAACACTATATAGACCAGGCTAACCTTGAAAAAGAAATTGGAGAAGGGGGACATTAATAAAATGAAGTGTGTTCACAAAGCATGTCTGTGCCACCTTGGCACTGGTGGAGGCTGGGAGCAGACTTGAGCTGATACACTTGAACAGGAGAGACCTGCTGGTGGCATTTGGTGGTCTTGGGCACTGGTGCCAGAAGAAAGCAGGAGATGAGGTGGAGAGTTAAGATGGGGCTGAGAAAATGGCTGTTTGGCTCCTTCTGCAGGAATTTTTCACCGACAGCCTGTGGGGCACACTCCCCAGCTCATGGCAAGAAGCACTGGATGGACTAAAGCCACCACAGCTGGCCACCCTGCTGCTGGGGATGCCCAGGGAAGGGGAGGAGATTAGGTATGTACAAACAGAGGAGCCCTTTGCTGGGGAATGAGCCCGGAGCCATGTACTGAACCTTAGGTAGACAGTCTCATTGCATCTTCCTGGGCTTAGACACTCAGCATGCGATTGTGGGCTATTCACTGGCAGCCTGGGCTGGACTGTCTCAGGTACAGGTCCGTGTGGCCACTGACCCTGCTGGCCCTGAAGTCCACAGCCTGTGCCCTCGCCTTTACCCGGACACCTGGCTTTCAGACCCCCTCAGAGTTCCTGGAGAACCCCAGCCAAAGCTCCCGACTAGCAGCGCCTTTTCGGAAACATGTCAAGCCCAAAAAGCAGCATGAGATCCGGAGGCTGGGAGAGGTGAGACAGTCTGAGAGCCCTGTGTAGCCCATACTGTAGGAACGAGCAAGTGCAGAAGCCCCTTCCTTAGCAGACATACTAGCATCCTATCTTGGTGCTGGGATACTTTCCCGTGTGTTTCTGGAGTTGACCGGCAGCTGTGTGGGGTGACTACTTCTATTCACTGCGGTCAGTTTTCAGTTTCACAACCTACAGGGTTCTTTCTCCTGCATTGACTTAAGGGGCAAGCGGACTAGGCTAGACACCATCACCTCAGCTCTGGTTTGACATCTGGTATCTCTGTGGCAACCTCAGTGCTTCTCTGTCACCTTGGCTTCTCTACCATCCTTATGACTTCAGGAGTCAGGAGCCAATGCCAAGAAGAGACTTTTGTCTCCTTTCAGTTGGTGAAGAAGCTGAGTGATCTCACTGGCTGTACCCAGGTTGTGGATGTGGGCTCAGGCCAGGTAAGCCAGACTCTCAACATATTGTCTATTTGAGTTATGAGAATAGGCTACTGGGGAAGGCAGATTAGCAGGCCAAATGCCCACGGAAGCAGGTGCTGAGAAGTGGGGGTGGGAGAGTGAGACTTTAGAGGAGCCCAGGACCCAGTTGTCTACACCACTGGTGGGGTGACAGTCTTGAGGGCACTGAACAATGCTGTCTTCCCTCATGACTCCAGGGCCATCTCTCCCGTTTCATGTCTCTCGGCCTGGGGCTGATGGTGAAGAGCCTTGAAGGAAATCAGAGGCTGGTAGAGAGAGCCCAGCGCCTCGACCAGGAGCTCCTGCAGGCTCTAGACAAAATGGAGAAGAGGCACCCAAAAGTAAGCTGCCCTTCTTGCAGCCTGCACTACAGGAGCAGTGTGCTTGGCTGGAACTGCATATTAAAATTCATTTTCTACTTCCAAGTTTCTCGGTTAGAAATGGTTCCCATTTATTTCTGCTACATTTTGCCCCTTCCCCAAAACATCCCCACATCTCAAAGGCATTTTTAGTTTGTATAATTGATTTCCACACCACTATGTTCTCATAGTAAACTATGATGTGGCCAGATGGGTACTATTATTTGCTGTACTAGGGATGGAGCCCATAGCTACTGAGCTATATCCCTAACCCACACCCAGGTATTAGACTCATTATCAACAAGAAATGAAAGGGCTTGGGCTGGAGAGATGGCTGTTGTAATACGAACAGCGGGGCTGCGCCCCCAGCACCCCAGCCGCCTGGCTAGTTTATGCCCCGAAATGACAACACACAAATTGTATTCATTTAAACACTGCTTGGCCCATTATATCTAGCCTCTTCTTGGCTAACTCTCGCACCTGGACTAGCCCATTTCTAATAATATGTGCATAGCACCCCAAGGTGCGCTTACCAGGAAGATTCTAGCCTACGTCCATCCTGGGTCTGTGCTTCATGCGTCTTCCTCAGAGAGCAGAGCTATGGCGTCTCTCCTGGAGAGGGGAGCATGGCGTCTCTGAGCTCACTTCCTCTTCCTCCCAGCATTATGTTCTGTTTACTCCTCCCACCTATGTTTTAACCTATCAGGGCCAAGCAGTTTCTTTATTGCTTAACCAATGAAATCAACAGATTGATATATGACACTCCCACATCAGATGGCTCAGTGGTTAAGAGCACTGCCTGCTCTTCTTAAAGGTCCTGAGTTCAACCACATGTTGACTCACAACCATCTGTAATGAAATCTGGTGCCCTCTTCTGGCTTACAGGCATGCATTCATGCAGAACACTATATACAATAAATAAATAAATAAATAAATCTTTTTAAAAAAGAAATGAAATGATAGAGCTAGGATACAGCTCAGTTGTAGGACAGTTGCCTAAGCATTCATTAGGCCCTGGGTTCCATCCTCAGGTACATGCCTGTAATCCCAGCACTAGGGAAACATGGACAGGATCCATGCAGATTTGCTGGCTTGTTCAACATACTGAACTTTAGGTCAGAAAAGGCTGCAAAGACCTTGTGTCTCCCCCTACCCCACCTGAAAGAAAAATGATAGAAATGAAAATATGAACCGGGCACACACCTGTA
Organism: Alexandromys fortis; assembly: GCF_014885135.2. NCBI lineage: Eukaryota > Metazoa > Chordata > Mammalia > Rodentia > Cricetidae > Alexandromys > Alexandromys fortis. The sequence goes on along the minus strand of NW_026068045.1, from coordinate 1,016,733 downwards.
ATCCCAGCACTCGGGGGCAGAGAGGCAGGCAGATCTCGAGGCCAGCCTGGTCCACAAGAGTTCAGGACAGGCTCCAAAAGCTTCAGAGAAACCCTGTCTCGAAAAACAAACAAAAGAAATGAAAAGGTGTACTGTCTGAAATGATGGTCTCATCTCCTGGTTCAGAGTCGGGTTCTCTAATGCCTGGCTTCTGACTCATAACTCCGAGGATGCCACCCAGCTTTGCATCTGCCTTTGTTTTTGCTCTCCCCACAGGTGGTACAAAGAGGCTCCCGCCACTCCCCCCACCACGTGGTTCAGTGGGTCAGCCCCACAGCCCTGTGTGACGAGCTTCTGCTGCCTTTGGAGACACCATGCCAGGGTAGTACTCGCCTACTACTCACGGGCCTCCATGCTTGTGGGGATCTGAGTGTTTCCTTGCTGAAACACTTCTGCTGCTGTTCTGAAGTGGTAGCCTTGGCCTCAGTGGGCTGCTGCTACATGAAACTCAGTGAGCCAGGCAGCTACCCACTGAGTCAGTGGGTGGCTGGGCTGCCCGGCCATGAACTACCTTACAGGCTCCGGGAGGGGGCCTGCCACGCTCTTGAGGACTATGCAAAGAGGCTACAGAAAGCAGGCCCTGGCCTGCAAACACACTGCTTCCGTGCAGCGCTGGAGACAGTCATCCGACGTGCCTGCCCTGAACTTCGGAGGCCTGGCGTGCAAGGAATCCCTAGGGTCCACGAACTCAAGATTGAAGAGTGAGGTCTGGGGAGGCTCCCCACATATTCCCACCTTTTTTTTTTTTTAAGATTTATTTATTTATTATGTATACAGTATTCTCAGTGCTCTGCCTGCAGGCCAGAAGAGGGCACCAGATCTCATTACAGATGGTTATGAGCCACCATGTGGTTGCTGGGAATTGAACTCAGGACCTTTGGAAGAGCAGGCGGTGCTCTTAACCACTGAGCCATCTCTCCAGCCCCCACATATTCCTGCCTTTAACACAGCCAAAGAAAATGTGTGAGCCCAAAGAAATGGCATAAACTTCGCTAACCAGGGACACTGCTCCAAATTTCTCTGAAAGAATTTGTCCTCCTAGGACTAGGAATGTAACTCAGTTGGTAGAATACTTAATCTCTGTGTCCATGAGCCTAGGTTCAGTTCCCAGCACCGTATAAATTGAAGGTGATGAACACACATCTGCAACCTTATCTTGGGGAGATGGCGGGAGAATTGAGAGTTCAAGATTATCCCAAGTTCTTTTGTTTGTTTTTTGAGCCAGGGTTTCACTGTGTAACTAACTGGCTTGGCTGTCCTGGAAACTAGTTCTGTAGACATCCCCCCCCCCCCCATTAACTCAGAGATCCGCCTGCCTCTTCCTCTGGAGTGCTGGAATTAAAGGTGTGTACCACCACTGCCCATTGCCCAAGTTCCATTTTTTTTTTAACTCTGGAAATCATCAAATCTAGGGCTTTGTACGTGCTAGATTAGCAAGTAGGTCTACCACTAAGATAACTATCAGTCCAATAGTCTCTAATTACTAAAAGTACGGCTAAGTTGTATAAAACTAAATGAAGATAAATTTTGGGACTGTTTGCTATTGAACAGATAGCTCACAGCCTAGGGACATTAGAATGGGTAGTGGCACGTGTCTGTGACAGCTTTCTGGCTCTGGAGCCAAGGAGGACTGCTTCCATGTAGTCTAGGCTACTTTGTCTCAAAAACATAGGCATAGTGCCTCATACCTTTAATTCAAGCACTTGGGAAGCAGAGGCAGGCGGACCTCTTAAATTCAAGGCCAGCCTGGTCTTCAGAGTGAGTTCCCAGACAGTCAAGACTATAGAATAACCATGTCTGGAAAAAACAAAAATAAAAACAAAATGTCTAAGCAAATTAAAGTAGGAACCAGCTTCTAGACAAAACGGTTAAGTGGCAGGTGGAAGTTTCTAGAACTAACTTGTCTTATGGCTGGTCTCACAGATACGTGCAACAAGGTTTACAACGAGTAGGTCTAGACCCCCAGCTGCCACTGGATCTGGCTGCCCTTTGGGCCCAGAAGGCCCAAGAGAATCGTGTGGTGGCCTTCTTCAGCTTGGCCCTCCTGCTGGCCCCACTAGTGGAGACGCTGATTCTGCTAGACCGGCTGCTCTATCTCCAGGAGCAAGGTGAGTTCTTGTCCAATTTGTTGGGCCTGGACACCACCTGATGTGGGGGGCATTTGTTAGCAATTGTGGGTTCCTAGCAGTGCCTCCCACTAGACTGGTTTGGGTTTTAAGATTTGTGTGTTTATACATGTTTTTTTTGGGTGTTTAATTTCCTGGTACTGGAGTTGCAAGCAGTTGGGAGCCACCCAATGTGGGTATTAGGAACCAAACTTGAGTATACTGGAAGAGCAGCAAGTTCTTAACCCTGAGCCCTGTCCAGCACCAGGGAGGGAGATTGAAAGTCCATGGACTGCTCTCAAGCTAGTGTCTCCCCCTTTGGAATAAGATGCTGTGCTATTGGACAGGCAGAAAGGGTCTGGGGTGAACTTCTATTTCCCTTCTAACCAACACTTTGTCCTAGGCTTCTATGCTGAGCTGTTACCCATCTTCAGCCCTGAACTCTCTCCCAGAAATCTGGTTCTGGTGGCCACCAAGACACCCCTGGGTCAGGCCTTCTCTGTTCTTGAGACTGAAGACAGCTGACAGACCAAAGCCACAAAGTGACAGTATGGCCAGTGCGTCTTCCCAGTTAGAGTGCCTGCATCCTGCCGGAATTCTGGCCCTCTGAAACTTCGGATTTATACCCTTTCCTTTCATATGTAATGTTCTGTGTCATTTTTATTTATTAAAACTTTTCAGATTTAACTCCTGCTGTGCAGTAGTAGCCATGCCTTTAACCCCAGCACCTGGGAGGCAGAGGCAGGCAGATCTCTGACTTCGAGGCCAGCCTGGATTATAGAGTGAATTCTGAAAGCTACAGAGAAACCCTGTCTCAAATGTTGAAATAGGAGCGGCAGCAGGGCTGCGTCCCCGGCACCCAGCCGCCCGCATGGCTAGGTTATGCCCCGAAATAATTACACGGAAACTGTATTTTTTTTAACACTGCCTGGCCCGTTATCTGTAGCCTCTTATTGGCTAGCTCTTACATATTGTTCTAACCCATTTCTAATATTCTGTGTAGCCCACGAGGTGGCTTACCAGGGAGGATCTTAACCTGCGTCTGTCTGGAGTGGGAGAATCATGGCGACTCCCTGATTCAGCTTCTTTTTCCCAGCATTCTCTTCTGTTTACTCCACCTACCTAATTTTCTGTCCTATGAGGGCCGAGGCAGTTTCTTTATTATTAACCAATGAAAGCAACAGATAAGATACAAGACCCACCTCCATCACTCAAACAAACAAAAAAACTCCTGTTTCTATAAATAGGGAAAAGGACAGGGGCCTCTTCCTTGTTTCTATCCCCAAACATTGTAGGACCTGCCCCTGGAAAGGCTGCCATCTACCTGGTCTGTCCCAACAAGAGGAAAAGCTGCACTATGCGTGGCCTCCACAAAATACAAACACTTGAAGAAAGGAAGAGAGGCGGGGCAGCAGCTACACTCATGGCTCTTTATTAGCTATTATCGCTGGAGAAGAGGGGCCTCCCCTCTCAAGGTGAAGACAGAGCAGGCAGCAGCTCAGTCTCAGTACCAATAAACCTTCTTGTGTCTTCGAGTCTCTTGGATCCCCATAGCCTCCATCACATCTTCTTCTAATGTCTTTAGCCGGGGCACATACGTTCTTTCTAAAGCGTCTTCCACTGATGTGTCCTTGGGGCCATCTGTTGAGTCAGAAGAAAGGATAATTTGCTGACTGTTTATTTCTTGCAGTGTGGGGATGGAGGCCATGACCTTGCACACAGCTAGGCGAGTGCTCCACCACGCTATATCCCTAGCCCTACCAACTTTGCTTTTCCTCTCACACCTCACATCCCTGCCTTCTTCCTGCCCACCCCAGCTTACCAGTCCATGTTTCAGGGACAATGCCGTCTGCTCGAGGAAATTCAGGTTTGGGGATAATTCTCCCAGATCTTGTAGAGACTCGAACCCGCTCTCCTGCCTCAGTAAATCTCCACTGGATCTCAGTGGGTTTCCTGGTAAAGAGAAAAAAATGAGTCTAGAGCCAGATCCTTGTGCCACTCTCCAACCCAAAATTGAAGGCAATGGTAACTTGGGTTACCACTTTTGTTTCTGTCATGGTTACTGACAATTGTGTGCAAGAAACAGACCCACTGGGCAGTGGTGGTGCACTTTCGATCCCAGCACTCAGGAGGCAGAGGCAGGCAGATCTCTGAGTTCCAAGCCAGCATTGTAGCCAGGACAGCCAGGAGTACACAGAGAAACCCTGTCTCAAACCCCTCCCCTCGCCCAAAAAAAGAAATGGATTCCCCTGAGTTCCAGCATATCTAACAAACCATTCCCATGTGATAAATAACTCGAGTTAGAAACCCCTTGACCAGAGGCCTGTGTGCTTGCCTGTCCACAGGGTCCACTAGCTTGACCTGGTGGTGAAGCAAGGGGGCTTCACTAGGGATCATGGTCCCTCGGTGATCCGTGGTTCTGCCAACATAACGGTAATGCTGTCCGGGAGAAGGCATTATCAGAAAGTAAAGTGTGTGAAGGGATTTACCTACTACTACTTAGCATATTCAGCCCAAGCCCGCTTGTACAGCCTACCCCTCAGCCAGTTTCCTGTCGCCCCATGCTGCTCTTAAGAAAAGAGAGACAGATGGGGAAGACTTCCCAGCCCTCATCATCCTTTCACTCACCGTGTTCAACCCCTCCAGGACAACCCAGTTCCGCTGCCGAATGACTTGCACCACTTTGCCCTGCTTCCCAGCATCTTTGCCTTCTAAGATTTCCACCTGTAAGATGATGAGAGGACAGAGGCAGGAGATTGTTGCCCACAAGCCTTCCCATCACTCTGTCTTGATGTTCTCACCATGTCTCCACAGAATAGGTGCCAGTCTTCATCAGAGATGGGCTCTACCACCACTGGGCGCCGCCTGCTCCATGGAGGATTCTTCCTCTTGTCTGAGAGGGAGCCTGGACGGCTCATCCCATAGCGGTAGTGGGGAGGGAGGGTGGCTTTGGATGCCAAGGCCAGCAGGGCCGAAAGTCGCATGGTCAGATGTAAGAAATCTCACCAGTGAAAGACTCAAAAAGTTTCTTCATCAACTATGAGTCAAGAGAAACAGAATAAAAAGTTGAACTAAGGAAGGAACTTTTGTTTGTTTTTAATCTATTTCTGTTTTATGAGCATTGGTGTTTTGCATGCATGTATAGCTAGGTGATGATGTTGGGTCCCGTGGAACTGGAGTTACAAACAGTTGTGAGACACCATATGTGTGCCGGGAAATAAACCCAGGTCCTCTGGAAGAGCAGTCAATGTTCTAACCACTGGGCCATCTCTCCAGCCCCTTGTTTGTTTTTTGAGGCAGGGTCTCACTATGTAGCTCTGGCTGACCTAGAATCCACTATGTAGACCAAGCTGGCCTTGAACTCTCAAATTCATCTGCTTCCCTAGTACCACCATTCACAACCCAGGAATGTTATTAAAGCATACATTGACTCTCTTGCACAGTGGACTTCATCTCTTCTCACAAGTTGTCTTTACAAATGAGAAAACAATGGGGTTATGTATTATCTGCAGTGATAAAGCTACTATGGGGGCAGTATCAGCATTCAACCCCACCGACTGACTTCGAAGTAAAAAATTCACTTGAGGCAGTCAGACAATAGTGGCGCATGTCTTTAAATCTCAGCACCTGGAAGGCAGAGGCAGGCGGATCTCTGAGTTCGAGGCCAGCCTGGTCTACAGAGCAACTTCCAGGACAGTCAGGCAGGGCAACAGAAAAACTATGTTTCAAAAAAAAAAAAAATTCCCTGAGTCCAGGAGCCACACTATCTAGCTCCTTGCATTGCTGTCTCAGGAGAACTTGGCACTTGAGATACTTAAGACAGTTATTTAGTGAATGCATGAGCAACAGGACCGGGGAAGTAGGTAATGAAAGAAAAGGGCAGAGCCCGAAGGTATGCAGTCACAAGGCAGTAAAGAGAGCCTTAGCAAGGATAAAAACAGCTTAGTGTGCCCATGTAACAGGCCCCAGACTTTCACACAACTGACTCCATTCAGGCCATAAAACTCACCACATAGGGCTGGAGAGATGGCTCAGTGGTTAAGAGCACTACCTGCTCTTCCAAAGGTCCTGAGTTCAATTCCCGACAACCACATGGTGGCTCACAATCATCTGTAATGAGGTCTGGTGCCCTCTTGTGGCCTGAAGGCATACATGTAGACAGACTATTGTATACATAATAAATAAATATTAAAAAAAAAAAAAAACTCACCACATAGACAGCACCACCAATGAAAACAAAAACCCAATCCATCAAAGTCTGCGGTTCTGGGAAAGTCTCTACATGTATTATAACCTTGCTTTTTGGTTTTATAGTTCTGCTTTTGGCTGTGTGTCAACCCAGGGTGTGTTTTTTGTGCCTAAAACCTCCCCTTGAGAAATGCTTGCGGATACACTGGGATCCCCCAATACCCAATGCAGTCGCCAGCCAGCTAATAAGGCCATTTTATTGGCTTGAAACCATGTTCTGTCTTCTAACCTCACACAGGAAAGACTCGCTGCTGTGGGACAATGGTCCTGTGCCCTGTAAAGACATGTCACTGTGCTGGTATACGAAAACACTGACTGGCCAGTAGCCAGGCAGGAAGTATAGGCAGGACAACCAGAACAGGAGAATTCTGTGAAGAAGGAAGGCTGAGTCTGCAGTCATCACCCAGATGCAGAGGAAGCAAGATGGTACCTCTTGGTAAAAGGTACCAAGCCATGTGGCTAACACAGACAAGAATTATGGGTTAATTTAAGATGTAAGAGTAAGTTAATAAGCCTGAGCTAATAAGGCAATCAGTTTATAATTAATGTAGGCCTCTGTGTGGTTTTTTTTGGGGGGACTGAATGGCTGTGGGACCAAGTGGAACAGAAACCTCTGTCAACAGACTGTCAACAACCCACTCCTCCCTAAGAATGGCTTTTCCTCTAAGACTTAAGGACCCCAAGACTCCTAGACTCCCAACTTGGGCAGTAGACTAAATTAACAGATGATCAAATTAACTGATAAAAAGTAAGTGCTTTAAGCCAGGCATTCCAGCTCCTTGGGAGACTGTGGTAGAAGGGGGAGGGGAGCTAAAGAGAAGGCTCAGCACTTAAGAGCACTTGCTCCTTTTCAGGAGAACCTGCATTTGATTCCCAGCACCTTCATGGTGTTTCACACCACCCAGAACGCCAGTTCCAGGGGATCCAATGCCCTCATCTGGCTTCTCTAGGCATCAGGCATGCAAGGAAATGCATATACATACATGTAGGCAAAACACACATTTAAAAAAATTAATAAATCGGGCTGCAGCAATGGCTCAGAGGTTAGGAGCACTGCCTGTTCTTCTGAAGGTCCTGAGTTCAATTCCCAGCAACCACATGGTGGCTCACAATCTTCTGTAATGAGATCTGGTGCCCTCTTCTGGCCTGCAGGCATACATGAAGCAGAATACAGCATATATAATAAATAAATAAATCTTAAAAAAAAGAAAAAATTAATAAATCCAATTTGAAAAAATGGTAAAAGGAGCCAGATGTGACTGTGCACATCTGTAATGCTAACACTTGGCAAGTAAGAACAAAAAGACTAAGTGAGACTTGGGGCTGGGCTACATAGAAAAACCCTGACTTTTAATTTTTTTTAAAGATTTATTTTATATATATGAGTGCTCTATCTGCACATAAGCCTTTGTGTCTGAAAAGGTGCCACCTTAGATGGTCATGAGCCACCATATGGTTGCTGAGAATTGAACTCAGGACCTCTGGAAAAGCAGCCAGTGCTGTTAACTGCTGAGCCATCTCTCCAGCTCTCAACTTTTAAATATTTTTAATGGTAGAGGGAGGGACAAGGCTCTGCAGTCAAGAGCATGTGTTGCAGCCAGGCGATGGTGGTGCACGCCTTTAATCCCAGCACTCGGGAGGCAGAGGCAGGCGGATCTCTGGGAGTTCGAGGCCAGCCTGGTCTACAAGAGCTAGTTCCGGGACGGGCACAAAAGCTACAGAGAAACCCTGTCTCGAAAAACCAAAAAAAAAAAAAAAAAAGCATGTGTTGCTCTTATAGAGGACCATCCATAACTCCAATTCCATACCCTATTTTGACCTTAGTGGGTACCAAGAACATACATGGTGTACATATACACATGCCCACAAACACTTCTACATATTAAAAAAAAATCTAAAAATAAAGGATCAATGATGAGTGCAATAGGACAAACCCTTTATCCCAGCACTTGGGTGGCAGATCTCAGCGAGTTCAAGGCGAGCCTAGTCTACACAGCAGTTCTGGGCCAGTCAAGACTACACAGAGAGGGGCTGGAGTGATGGCTCAGTGATTAAGAGCATTGCCTGCTCTTCCAAAGGTCCTGAGTTCAATTCCCAGCAACCACATGGTGGCTCACAACCATCTGTAAAGAGGTCTGGTGCCCTCTTCCAGCCTGCAGGCATACACACAGACAGAATATTGTATACATAATAAATAAATTAAAAAAAAGACTACACAGAGAGACCATCTCAACAATAACAAACAAAACCAAACTGCTAAGTGAAGCTGACTCGAGCCTTGAAGTCAGAACCATCATAATTACTGTGAGTTCAAGGTCAGCCTGTCCCATACAACAGCTACAGAACAGTCTGAGCTACATACAAGGTGGGACCTGCTCGAATCAAAACAACCAAGTCAAAAGGCCCAATGCAGAACGCTAGCCTAGCCTGCAGTGAGCTTTCTAAATAGCAGCTGCTAGCCTGGTACCATATTAAGTAGCATCTCACAGAAGCCTAAGGGCAGCGATGAAATTGCTCCTAATCTCGTTTTTTTGTTTGTTTTTGTGGTGGGGGACCGGAGTGAGTACTGGTGATCAAACTCGGGGATTCACATGTAATGGGCAAGTAATTCTGTATAAGTGGGGTACTCTTCCCTTCTTTATACACCTCAGGATAGGAGACGCGGGGGTTGAGGAGCCCAGTGTTATCCATGATGCTAGATGAATACAAGGGCTTAAATATTTTTTTAAAATATTTATTTATTTATTTATCTATTATGTATACAATATTCTGTGTGTATGTCTGCAGGCCAGAAGAGGGCACCAGACCTCATTACGGATGGTTGTGAGCCACCATGTGGTTGTCGGGAATTGAACTCAGGACCTTTGGAAGAGCAGGCAATGCTCTTAACCACTGAGCCATCTCTCCAGCCCCATGGGCTTAAATATTTCTATTCATATCCAACATACTGATTCTAAGCACCTGGCCAACTCGAAAACTGAGGATTTCAACGTATTTGGTCTTCTCGGTATCCAGGATGTGCTGCAATTCTCATTAAGATCCTGTTCACTAGTACGAAAAACGGGCCTGAGGCAGAGAGGGAGGGAGGGAGGGAGGGAGGGGGAG
>NW_026068045.1:982855-1005630 GCF_014885135.2 Alexandromys fortis | reverse complement strand
AGTGCTGGGATTAAAGGCGTGCGCCACCACCGCCCGGCCTCAACTGTTTTCTGAGTCTCATGTAGCCCAGGCTCACCTCAAACTTGCTAGTTTCTGCCCTCACTTCCTAGGTGCTGGGGTTCATAATCAAGCCTGGTTTATGTGATGCTCCAGACTGACCCGACCCCTAGTGTTCACTGCATCTTTCTTCTCAAGATTTTATTTATGTTTATGTACCTTCCTAATTTTTTCCTGAGACAGGATTTCTCTGTATAGCCCCTTCCCCTTCGTTTTTTTTTTCTTCACATGCTTTGGTTCTTTGCCTGCATGTATGTCTGTGAGGGTGTCGGGTCCCCTGGAACTGGAGTTACAGTTGCGAGCTGCCATGTGGGTGCTGGGAATCAAACCTGCATCCTTTGAAGAAACAGTCAGTGCTGAACCATCTCTTCAACTGCCCTAGCCCTGGATATTTTGGAACTCATTCTGTAGACCAGGCTGGCCTCGAACTCTAAAAGACCCGGCACTCCCCACGACGGCTTAAGTGTAGGAAATGTGCGCTGGTGCCTGTGGCAGCCAGAAGGTGAAAATATTGGGTGCCCTTAAACCGGAGTTACAGGTAGTTGTGAGCTGCCTGACGTGCTGGGAGCCCAACCAGCTTCCTTTGCAACTGCCAAGCCATCTGCAGACCTTCAAGTGAACACTGAAATTGTCATGAATTCAGCACTCGGGAGGCAGAGGCAGGCGGATCTCTGTGAGTTCGAGACCAGCCTGGTCTACAAGAGCTAGTTCCAGGACAGGCTCCAAAACCACAGAGAAACCCTGTCTCAAAAACAAAACAAAACAAAAAAAAAAAAAAAAAGTCATGAATTCAGTCTGGCAGTGGTGGCACACACCTTTACCAGGAAGGCTCCAAAGCTACACAGAGAAACCCTGTCTCAAATATCCAAGGGAAAAATAAGTCATTAATTCTTGAGTTTAGAGCCAGCTAGCTGGTCAAGTGAGTTCCAGGACAGCCAGGGCTGTTACACAGAGAAACTATCAACCTTTTTGGGAAAAAAGAAAGTGGTAACTCTTGCCTAGAAGCCTTGTTTTATTATTGAGACAGGGTCTCATGATGTAGCCCTGGCTGTTCTAGAACTCACTATGTAGACCAGGCTGACCTTGTGCTGAGAGATCCCAGGTGTACACCACCCAGCTAGCTAATCCAAGCTGAAGCGTGGTTAGCAACCTAAATAGCATCAAATGGTTAACTTATCCTCCCTAAACTGTGGCTTGCTCTTGAAGGTCCAAGACTTTTCTAGAACCAAACCAAACACTCACTTTTTCCCAGACTTTAGAGACTAAGACAAGAGGATCATGAGTTTGAGACCAACAGGGAGACCCTCTTTCAAAAACAAAAACCAGAGATGGCTAAGCAGACCTGAAATCTCAGCACTTAGAGATCACTTTAAGGTCATCCTCATCCATAGTTAAAATGTATCCTGGGTTACATGAGACCCTGACTCAGACAAGTCACACACTTTCCATGACCATTTGTGGATCCTCTTCACTCTTTCTCTTTTTTGAGTCCTCAAGCATCTCTATATAACCAACCTCATGAATACCCACACAAAAGCTTGCTGCACACCTGCAGATGATCTTGCTTTTTGAGACAGGGTTTCTCTGTGTAGCTTTGGAGCCTGTCCTGGTACTCAGTTCTGTAGACCAGGCTGGCCTTGAACTGGGAGATCCACCTGCCTCTGCTACGATTAAAGGCGTGCACCACCACCGCCTGACTTTAAAATAATTTTTATATTTATTGGGCTGGTCAGATAGCTCAGTGGGTAAAGGCACCTACCTGCATGATGACCTGGGTCTCACATGGTAGAGACGGATTCCTGAAAATTGTCCTTTGATCTTCACAAAGGCACACAAAGTAAAATGTAATAAAAATTTAGATTTAGGTGTATGAATATTTTGCCTCCATGTATTGTATGTACCACATGTGTGCCTGGTACAAGGTAAGTCAGAAAAGGGTATTTGATCCCTTGGAGCTGAAGTTATGGATGGTTCTGGGTCAGTACAGGTGCTGGTAACTGAACCTAGGTCCTCTAGAAGAACAACTACTCTGTTAAACCAACTCTACAATTACCATATAGTATGGGTTCTTGTTATTTTATTTTTTCTACTTTCTTACAAATTGTCTTTTAAAGTTTTACTTAGTGAGATTAGAGATTTAACTTAGCAAGGCCCTGGTTGCATTAGTGCAGGCAGGCGCCTGTGCCACCACACCCCTGTGGAGGTTAGAGGACATCTTCTAGATTGTTGAGGCAGGTGACAGATGACCAGATGAGTCTCTTTTCTGTGCCTAAGAGCACACCCAGCTTTTCTGGTCTCTGGAAGAAAAGTCAGGTCATCTGGCTTGTGTAGAAAGCATAGACTTCTGACCCCCTCCTCCATCTTCGGTGTGCTGGGGATTATAGCCATGTATCCATCACACCTGCTTTTTGCTGTGGCTGGGGGCCAAATCCAGGGCTTCTGATTTGTGAATACTAGGCAATTTACCAACTGAGGTATGTGTGTCTTTATGTATATATCCTTAGCCCCTTAAAACCTATTTCTTATTCCATTTTTTTAAATGTGTACATGGGGGAGGGGGTTGAACATGGGCTTTTTGTACAGCCCAGGCTGGCACTGAACTCATGATCCTCCTACTTTCCCACTGGTGAGAATACAGATTTGTGCTATCACATCTGGCTCAAAAATGTTAGGCTAGTTGCTGAAGAAAAGACTCAACAAGCAGTTGCTGTTCTTGCAGAGGACTTGGGTTTGGTTGCCACAACTCCAGTACCAGAGGACTCAATGGCTTCTTTTGACCTCCTCGGGTACCAGGCTTGCATGTGATACACATACGTAAATGTGGGCAAAACACCTATAAAATATACCTAAAAAAATTATATAGATGTTTTTGACCCTCCCAGACACTTGCAAGAGTAGAATGGATGGTGTCGGTTTGTGTAGTCTCGTGTGGGAATGGACAGCGAGGAAGGGGTCGACTTGTCTCCCTTCCCCTCTCCAGTTAACTCAAACACTCAAAAACAATTAGTCAGGATCCAGGATAGTAATCAACGGCTTTATTTTCCTAGAATTCAAATTGTCTATGGTTCTCAGAGCTACACTTCCAAAGCTACAGTCAGCAATTTTTCTTCAGAGCCCAAGGGAGGGATAGGAACAAAAGAAGGAAGGGGCGTAAGAACCCCATAAGAGGCTGGGAGAGAGCACTTTCCCTGGTATTCAGTGGGCTACAAGCTGGATGTGTGCCATCACCAGAGGACCAGCTCCAAGGAGTCATCAACTCGAACAGAAAGGGAGCCTCCCAGTGCACCCCAGAAACGGGTCAGTAGTGGGGGGCACACAAAGGGTTGGGATTAACAGGTTGGGTTTTTTTTTCCTTTTTGTAATTTTCTTTTATTAAAAACATTTCCTAAAAAATTTATCTTTTCCTTTCTGTCTGGGTGATGTATCTGACTAGAGGCTGGCCTGGAGCTCAGGGGGAAGAAGGCAGCAGCCCCCCCCCCCCCCCCCCCCCCCCCCCCCCCGTTACCCATCTCTGACCTGAGATCTAGAGAGACTACAAATGATGAGTCAATCTTTCAGATCATCAGCTCTCCAGGTCCTTGACCCTAACCATGTGGAAACCCCAAAGTCTTGATGTTAAACTATAATTCCTTGAACCCTAGGGTTCAGGGTGAAAAAAAAGTTCTCAAAATCATCAAAGGATGTATAGATGGGAGCCTCTTTCCCAGTGTCCCCTTTTCTTGAATTTGGGCAGATGGGCAAATAGGTGTAAGAGCACGAGCTCAGGAGATGCCACCCAAGAACCCATACTCAAGTTAATATTCCATTACCCCTCTCCTGCCCCGCCCAGCCCAAAGGTCTAGAGTACCTGCAAGGAGGGCAAAGGTGCCAAGAGGTGGAAACAGCAGCCCAGACCCCAACGCAAGTCCTAGGAGACAAATCTAAGGAGATAACGGCCTCATCTCATTCCAGAGCACATGGCCCTGACTCAGGTCACAGGGTACAGGGAACTGGAGTGAAGATCAAGCCAGTCTCCAGGAGGTGGGCTTAAAAAAGGAGAAACTGAGTGAAGGAGGAGAGTGGGTTGGGTGGGAAAAGGGTTCCCAGTTTGTAGGCCATGGCCAGTTTCCCCAGTAGCACCCAGACAGCAGCAGGAACGGGGCAGGGGCTCCTCTTGAAACATTGGTGGCTACAGGCTGCAGGGGAGGGTTGGAGGGAGAAGGGTTAATGGTATGGCCTTGGCCTGGCCTTGCCCCAGCCAGTGCAGGTCTTCTGGAAGAGCCCCCCCCAGCCTCCAGACAGCCTGACTACTGCACACCCTCTTCTATGTCCTCCTCTCCAGGTGTGGCTGTGCCCTCCCAGCCCACCGCCAAGCTAGCTCACCCACCTCTCATGGTCTCTGGCACCCTGGGCTTCAGCCTCTTCCTTGGTAGCCTCCTCCTCGTCTTCCTCTTCCTCTTCCTCTGGAGGAGGTCCCCGGCCAGAGTCTGGCTCAGAGGGGGTGCTGTTCTCCATCTCTACGGGTAGGGGCCTCTCACCCTCCAAGGTAGCCACCTCCTTTTCTTCCTCTTCATTGTCTCCTGACTCCTTGGGACGTTTAGGGGAGTCCTAGGACAGATTGCCAGAGGACATCAACTGAGACTAGAGACAGTTAATCTCCCTGTGCCTACACCCCTCCTCAGGGCCTCTTTCCAGAGTGCTACTCACTGTCCAGCTACCTTCTGCCACCCAGAAAACCTGTGCCCCACTCTTCAGTTGGATCCCCAGAAAATGCTGCAGGCACATCCTGACAGTTACCTCTAGCATGTCCCCTGCTCTCCTCTTCAGCACCCCCTTCTCGTTCTTCTCCTTAGCCGGCTCATCAATGACCAGTTTCCCTTCCTCATCGCTGCTGCCCTCTGCGCCGCCTTTCTTGTCCCCGTCGCCCTCGGGGCCTCCAGGCTCCAGCTCAGCCTCTTCCACACAGCTCTTTTTCTGGGAGGACTGTGAAGACATCAGGGCGGAGTGGCACCGGAGACTAGTCCCTCCCCAACCACCCCCTAGACACTCACTCCTTCTTCTGCCCACCTCTCCCCCACCCCCACCCAGGTGCCCAGTCTCACAAGTGATTTGAGACCCACCTCTGTTGGTTAGCCCTGGGGTTAACCCACAGGCCGGGCAGGCAGGGCTCTGTGCAGGAGGGGGGAGGGCTGGAGCAGGAGGCAAAACCTCGGGTCAACTTCTCCCAAAGGGATCTGGGACCCGTTCCCCACGACCCCGCTCCCCCTGCCCTCCCGCCTTGTCCTGCCCGGCTCACAAGAACCTCCTCTTGGAAGGTTGTGTCCTCTTATTAACAATGGGCCCAACAAAGGCTTACCCCACTTACCGCGTCCATCCTATTCTTGTCCTCAATGCCATCAGCAGTGGCCTCTAACTACAAGTAACCCCACACCCTCCAGGTCCGTCTCTCGAGAAGTCCTATCGCGACCACCCCAAAGGCCTTTAGATTCTAGGCAAGGCTCCTGGACCCACATACACCTGCCTTCCAGGGCTCTGCTCACCTGGTAGCCAGAGGCTTTGACTGTAGGGTTGTTCTCGATCTCCCACAGCCCCTCGCTGAACCCTTTCCTCTTGTTGGGCTTGCCAAACTTCTCCTTGGATTCCTCATAAGGGAAGAGGTCTTTGGGGCCCAGGAATGCCCTGGGGAGAGATGGGAGACTGTGCTCTCAAGCCCCAAGCTGCCACCAAGCTAAATGCCAGACACGGACAGATATCATCACCCCCCCTTTCCCCACAATGGTATTCCCACAGTGTCCCAGCTGCACCCCACTGTCCCCTCACTCACGTCTCGTGGGTTCCAAAAAAAAAGACTTGGTATTTGTTGGCTGTTGATTTCACAGCAGCCTCAGGCATCTCATCAATCTAGGGCAAGAAAGGAAGAGAAGATGTGAGTTTGAGTCCCAAGGCCTCATTCTGGGCAAGGTGATGTTTGTATAAAGCCAGACAGAACAGGACTCCAGAGAATACCCAATTTGCAAAACATGGCTAGTAGTACAACTTGTCCAAATTAAACTAACGGGAAAGTCTAACAAACCCAGGGCGACTCCACTCTCCTTCAGAGAACATCTCCAGTGTCCAATCCTGGCCAAAGTGCCATTCTCTCTGCCACTCCTAAGACCAATACTGTTACTTCTTTGTATTTTGAGACAGTGTCTTTCTTGCTATGCAGTCCAGCCTGATCCTCCTGCCTCAGTCACATACCCATCTCCAATTATAAAATGTCAAAGAATCTCAACTCTCTCATGATCTCTGCCCACTCCTTCTCAATGCAAAGTCGGAACTCCCCACTACCAGGGGTTCCTCTGTGTAGCCCAGGCTGGCCTCAAATTCACTGAGATCCACCTGCCTGTCTCCCAAGTGTTGGGATTAAAGGTGTGCGCCACCATATCCAGCTAAATCTGAATGTCTGCTCAGCTACATTTAGAAATTGGCCTTAGATAGATTGGTGAGCCTCTGCCTGCTTCCCATCTGTAAAATATTGAGTCACAATTTAAGTCACAGGGTTGGGGGTGTTTAAAGAGAAGTTAATACTGCCCTTCCTGTCGGCCTGTCAGGTTTACAAAATTCTTTCTGAGCAGCTTCAACCCCACCATCATGCCCCCCAGAAAGCTTCATCTCTGACCAGGGGACCCCTAGGACACACCCTGTACAGTTCCCATTTTACAAACACACTCATTACTTGGTGGATATTTTTGTGAGCTATCTGTTCTTCTTTTCTTTTTTTTTTCTTTTTTTTTTTTGGTGACAAGATCTCACCATATATAGCTCAGGCTAGAACTCATGATTCTGCTGTCCAAAGTAGTACCCACCACACCCAGATCAGGTCGGCTTGCATCTCCAGCACACGTGAGTCAGGCCTGGTGATACAGTTCTGAAATCCTGATAGGCATTGTGGTGCCCACCTTTAATCACAGTACTCTGGGAGGCAGTGGAAGGCAGATCTCTGAGTTCAAAGCCAGTCTTGTATATATATTGAGTTCCAGGACAGTCAAAGTTACATAGTGAGACTCTGCATCAAACATAAACAAACCACCAAAACAAATAAATATAAAAGTTTTATTTTATTTTTATCTACATTTATTTATCTATTTATTTATTACATCTATATCTATCTATCTATCTATCTATCTATCTATCTATCTATCTATCTATCTATCTATCTATCTATCTTTCGGGTTATTTCCCAGACAGGGTTTCTCTGTGTAGTCCTGGTTGTCCTGGAACTCACTCTACAGACTAGGTTGGCCTTGAAAGCCAGTTAAAATAATTCTGAAAACTTTGAAAGTCACTAAAATAAGTAAAATCTTTTTTACAGATAGGGATGCTGAGTCAAGAAAGACACGCCCTTCCCAAGGAAAAAAAGACACATTATAATAAGGACCAGACTTCAAGCCTAACCCCCCCCCTTTTTTGGGAGAGTGTTTGTTTGTATAGTTTTGGCTATCCTGGGATTAGATCAGGCTAGCCTTGAACTCAGAGATCCCCCTGCCTCTGCCTCCAGAGTGTTGGAATTAAATGGTCTGCACCACCACCAGGTTCTAATTTTCTTTAAACACACACACATACACACGTTTTCCACAATGTTATTCCTGTATACCTCATGAATGCCTAAGGAAGCCAGAAGAGGACAAAAAGGACAGGTTTTTTGTGAGCTGCCACGTAGACGCTGAGAATAGAATCCCAGGTCCTATGGAAGAGCAGCCAGTGCTCTTAACCACCAAGGCATCTTTTCAATCTAGACCTAATTTTTTGAGATTGCTTGCCCGATGACCCAGGAGGAATTCTGCAGTGAAGGTAGTAAGTGATGAGGTTAAAGTCTGAAATCAAGATAGAACAGTTGGCCAGCTTAGCCTCGGATTGTCCTGAAGTTCAGGCCAAGCCAAACTGTTGGGGCAGGGACTACAACTCCCAGCAATCCTTGCAACACTCCCAAATGCCCGCCCTCCTCCAGAGGCCAGGTGGCCATGTTGGCTGAGGCTGCAGACACAAACCTAAAAGGAAGGCCAAGGCAGTGGTTAGAGAAAGAGGGCCCACTGGGAACACTGAGGAGACAGGGAGGCTGTGACTAGAATGAGCTGAGTGGTATGACTCGGAAGGTCATCTTGCCCCAGACTTGAAAGTCTTTAGGCTTCTGGGCCCCTCCCCCTTGCCCCGTGGCCTCTGGGGACTTCGGCCAGCCCCTCCCCCTAGGAAAGCACAAGTCAAACTAGGCCCAGCCCAAGAATCAGGAGATGCTGGGGTGTGGGAACCTGGTGGAAAGGCACGCAGTTCCCCCACAACCGTGATCCCCATCACTATGACAACTCAACTCCGCCCCTCCGGGGCCACTCAGCCACCAGGAATGTGACCACCCCTCCCCCCAGGCCTGCCATCCAGAATTGGGGAGGAGGGGACACTAAAGCCCGTAATCTGGCACGCAGGTCTTGGGCTGTACGTGAAACTAAGCTAGGACTAGAAAGCAAAGGGGGAGGGGGACATGTTCTAAGGGGTGGGGACGGGGAGGAACTGGACAGGATACCTGACTCAGTTATCAGCCAGCCCCCCTCTCTTCTCAGAGGAGGTTTGCGCGCGCGCGCGCGCGCACACACACACACACACACACACACACACACACACACACGCACGCACGCACGGGGGGGGGGGGGGTGGCCTCCAGGGCTTAGGAAATCCCAGGAGACAAGTAAAGGACAACGATAGCAAGGCTCTCACAGGCCGGACACCTATGCGGGAGTGGGGATCCAGGCTGAAGTGCTGGGGAGCCCACACCCACGTCAGGGCGTCACTGTGCTTTCAGCCCGGTAATCCAGTGTAATGAAAGGGAAGAGAGGAGACTCTAAAAGAAAGAGGGTGGAGGAAGGGTTAGGAGACTCCAAGAACACCGACTGAAACGCCTCATCTTCCCATGGAGAGCAAACAACAGGCACAATCTAATCGTGTGGCAGGGGACCCAGGAGGCCTCTAGCCGCCCAGTCCTAGACACAAGGCTGGATGGAATTGGACACACCAACTCCACCAGTCCTGCCAACTTACAGCTACATAAAGGTTGGGTGTGGAGGAATGAGAGCAGATAGGCCTCTTCCTTAAGAGGCTCATTTCCGAACAACCCTATTATACGTAGGTGTAGCAGGTAGGATTGGGGGATGGGAATGCTTTCCGCTCAATAGCTTTTCCAATCCCCCCCCCCCAAAAGAGGAGAAATCACTTCTGTGGCAGCACCCCTACCCTCCAGCTACAAAGGAGCAACTGTCTTTCCTGGGGCTTGGATGTGCACGGCAGCTCTTCCATGTCAGTCTCAAAGAAGTCTGTCCTGGATCTGCCTCCCAGGTGGTGACTAAACTCCCTGAGTCAAAGGAGAGTAAACCAGGGTGGGGCCAGATGTGCTGGGAACCCTACCACACTTCCTCCTCTAGCCACCTGGAAGGAGATTCTGAAACTCCTCTGCATTTCCATCAGACAGGCCCCAAACACTAGAAACCCCACCCTGTCCAGGCCAGAGGCCTTTGAAGCCATTTGCAGTGTTCACAGGAGCAGGGAGAACTGAACACCATGCCCACAGCACTCAGAGCTGGTCCAAGATCACCGGGCATTTAGGAAGGCTGAGGAAAGCTAGGAACACACTAGCTCATCTGGCTGACTTGACCAAGGGAACCAGAATGTCCAGTACAGGAGGCACTTCAGTGTGGCAAGGCCAAAAGAGTCAGGAGGGAGGCTCTAGACTGCTCGGAGCGTGCGTCTCCAGGATTGGGAGAGGAGAAAGGCACCCAGGGTGGACTGGAGATCCTCCAGGAAGTCAGGCGGAAGAAGAGGGAAGAGGGTAAGATGGAGTCATCCATCAGGCATTCTTCCAGTCAGGCCTGCTACCATGTGGCCCCTATGACTTCAATCTCAAGCCCTTTTAGTCTTTTCCCAGAAGCAGAAATGAGGGAAGCAAGGTGCAAGAGGCGACCTGCATCAGGGCTGAAGATTCTGGCTACACCTCAGAAAGAGCTAAGACAGGTTCTAAGGAACTGGGATTTGGGAGACAGACTGCTTTCTCCTTTTGGGAACCCCTTAAGTGTCACAACCAAGCCAGCCAAGTGTTAGGGTGCCTATCTCTGAGACACACTTACAACTCTATCTCTATTGAGGTTGAGGCCTCAATAGAGAAAGAAATTGCCTCTCTGTCCTACCCTTCTGTCCTGGAGCTCATACGGATGGTACGGATGGTATCCCTGCTCCACGGTGTCTTCTAGCCAAAGGTCACCAGAAATCAGAGGGGCTTTCTCATAGAGCAATAGGTCTCAAGGAATAAGACATACCACAAGATCCCTAACTCTACACTTCATAAGTATTTCTCCTTTCTCAGGCATAGCTTACCACTGAACCGCCAGCAAGGGGAAGCAGTAGTAGAGACCTGGGTTCAATTCTTGCCCTGCCCAAGAAGCCAGTGCAGGGTAAAGTACATGACTGTTCACATCTCTCTCTCTCTCTCTCTCTCTCTCTCTCTCTCTCTCTCTCTCTCTCTCTCTCACACACACA
Source organism: Alexandromys fortis (assembly GCF_014885135.2). Classification (NCBI taxonomy): domain Eukaryota; kingdom Metazoa; phylum Chordata; class Mammalia; order Rodentia; family Cricetidae; genus Alexandromys; species Alexandromys fortis. The sequence goes on along the minus strand of NW_026068045.1, from coordinate 995,037 downwards.
CACACACACACACACACACACACAGAGAGAGAGAGAGAGAGAGAGCGAGCGCGCACCTAGCTTCAGTCAAGCCCTTCTAAGGCTCTGGAACCGAGTCTGGTTTCTCTCTGCGCTTCACTCCCAAGCCAGAGGCCAGGCCTTATTTGACCCACTTGAAAGTTTGAGAGCAAGGAGCTCAGGCAAATGGGATTGGACACACTCTGCGAGGGGGAAGAGTATGGAGGACTACTTGGGTTTTCTCAATCATCAAGCTGGCCCAACACCCTGAATAGTAACCAAGAGAGCATGGAGGAACTTCCTGAGCCAGATGATCAGTCAGCCATGCTGGAAAAGCAAAAGCCTCAAAGCAATCCTGCTTCGGGACCCCTCCTTCAGGCCTTTCTGCCCTAGGATTTCGCTTTACACAAACTCCACACCCTAGGGGCTGAGTCATGTCTTCAGCCAGTACCAAGGGCCCCTCTACATTCACTTTGAAGTTGCCAGAAGCACCCACACACTCACTTAACCTTTCCCTTGGAGGAAAGGTGATCAACACAGCAGGCTTTCGGCCCCACCCTCCCACCTGGCCAGGTGCTGGAATGGGGAAGGCCCTTCTGTTGGCGGGTTGCAACAACCACATGGCCGACACGGGCCTCTGGGAGAGGCTCGCTGGAGTGCTGCGGAGGCAATCCCCCGCCTCACCAAAGTGATCTGTACTGGTCTTCCCAAGCACACGAGGCCCTGCTGCCTACAGTTCCAAATCGGAGCTGGCGGCATATGGAGGGATGTTCTCGTAAAGCTGAAGGCTAACGGGTTGTAGCAGAGTTACACATAGGCAGACCATTTCTTAAGTCCCCTCAATCACTCCACGACCTCCCAACTTCAGATTTCCTACAAAATACTCGAAGAAAGTTTGCTAGACGACAGCTCTCCCTCCACTTAACCCTTTGTGGACTGGGACCCTTCGCAACCGTTTGCCCAGAAAGAGAAATCCGAACTGAAGGCAACTATCAATAGAGACTCGGGGCTCCCCGAAGGGGTTAGGAATCGCGCCAGAAGAAGCGACTCACCACCGGGCCACTCCCCGACCGTGCGCCCAAAGCCTCGGCCGGTAGGAGAGTTGCGGGCGGACTGAGCACGCGGCGCCGCCGGCCAGGTGCTGGCCCCCGCCATCTCCGTTATGTAAGCGGTGGAGGACTCCCACCAGGGCGAGCAGGCCCGGGGCCCCTGCCCCTCCGCCCGCTCTGCGCTTGGCGACCGAGCCCTCCCGATCGTTATGCAACCGCATCAGGGCCCGCGATAGCCCCACTGCTCACCCGGGCCGGCCAGTGTGGGTAACCCTTCATCTTCGCGAACACCAGGTCCCCGCATTTGTACTCCTTCTGCCGGTTGGATCGCGACATGGCGGGGCCGCGGGCGCCCCGGGCTCCGCGCCGAGCCGGGAAGCGCGAGCCCAAGTTTGCGCGTGCGGCGGTTGTGGCGCCGCTGCGCTCCGGCCCTCGCGCGGCCCCCGCCTCGATGGTGGCCCCTGGCACGAGCTCCGGAGCAGCCACGGCGTCTGCGCCCGCGCGCCGCTCGGACGGGGCGGGCGCGGTGGGCAACGCTCGGCTCGGGGCGCGCTCGTGCGCTTGTTTGTGTTTGAAATTCAATTGCTCCCTCCTCAGCTCGAGGCCGCTTCCTCCACCCCACCCCCCGCGGCCCACTCCTCCCCTTGCACTCCCGCCCGCGGCGGTTCGATGCGCGCCGAGGCTCGACGCCTGATGCCTGCCCGGGCCCGGCGCCCAACCTGGAGGCCTCAGGTTGAGAGCGGCGGCACAGGCCTGAGGAGCCGAGCGCCGAGCTCGCCGAGTGGGCTTTGTGTGCGGGCGGGTGGTGAGTGCCAGCTCCCGAGGTGCGGGCGCCTGCTGGACAAGCTGCACGTGCCCCTCCCTCCTGCTCCACGGGGCGCTGCCAGCCAGCCAGGCGGGGCCTACTGTTGCACCCTGTCCCCCTACCCACGTATCTGGTTCGCCGCTGGCTTCTAGCAAGACGGCCAAGGCGAGGGGCGTGGGTAACGCATGGTGTACGGGCCATCCTGGGCTTCCACGTGCTTCTTTTGGGGATGGAGTCGGGGTGATAAGAGTTCGAATCTTAGTAGGGCAGCCTAAACAGCGGAGGAAAGGCTTGAAACTGGTAGTCCCATGGTGCCCAAGAGATTGTGGGCATTTTCGGGGTACAGTAGATGCTCATAATCTATGCTGCTGCTTAGTAAATTATCTGGACTTCCACCATCTTGTTGGTTCTTTTTTTTATTCTTTGGACTCTTTGGGGGGCCTGCTACCCGGCTGCCAAATAAACACATATGGAGACTTTTTCTTACTAATAAATGCCTGGCCTTAGCTTGGTTTATTTCTAGCCAGCTTTCCTTTTTAAATTATCCTGACTACATTTTGTCTCTGAGATTTTCCTCTTTCTTAATCTTACTTCCACGCTTACCCTTTGGCTGAGGTAGTAGAACCCTAACATTTTCCTCTCCGTGCTCCTGCCCCTCCCTCTTTCTCCTTTTATTTATTCTCTGTGCCTGCCTGTCCCGCCTATCGTTTCTCCTGCCTTGCTATTGGCGGTTCAGCTCTATAGTAGTCCAGTCAGGTGTTTTAGACAAAGTAACACAGCTTTAACCCCGAGTTAAACAAATGCAACATAAAAGAATGCGACACATCTTTGCATCAGTAAACAAATGTTCCACAGCATAAACAAATGTAACACATCTTAAAATAATATTTCCTAATACCAGCTAACCTCACAAAATGAGAAGGTCCTAAAGGGTGAAGACTGGACTATCACTAAATCCGGTGTGGGGATTATAATCCTGGTAATCTGAGAGGACTTTGCCAAAACCATGTCTTTGAGAAAGAATATGATTTTATCAAATTCTGAATACTGTCCTGAATATATTGGTGGTGGGGAGTCCTTGAGTCAGGGCTTCTCCGTGTAGCCCTGTCTGTCCTGGAACTCATGCTGCAGACCAAGCTGGTCTTGAATATAGGTACTCCTGAGTGTTGAGATTAAAGCTGAGCACCACCACAGCATGGCCTGGGTTATCTTCTTAGATTATGATGGGAATGATGGACCCAAAACCTGCTCTCACAACCCAAACAAGAATTTTGTTGTACCTACATTTCTATTTGTTGGAATGGGTTCTTTGTTGTTATTTGGGTTCTTTTTTGTTTTGTTTTGAGACAGTCTTACTTATAGCTTTGGCCTGCCTGGAACTCACAGACCAGTTTGCCTCTTCTTCCTGAGTGCTGGAATTAAAGATATGCATCCCTATTGTCCTATTGTCCGTTTCAAAGAGATTCGAAGTTTGTTTTTGTTTTTTTTTTTTTTTAATTTGTGCTTCTAAGTGTGTGCCACACGTGTGCAGAGGAGGGCTTCCGACCCCTGAAACTGGAGCTGCAGACTATTGTGAGCCCATTAACGCGGGGGCTGGGGGCTGAACTTGCATCTTCTAGAGGAGCAGCAAGTGTCCTTAACCACTGAGCCACCTCTCCAGCCCTAATCACTTCTTAAAGAAGTTTCTTGAGTGAGTCCAGTGTAAACAGGTTTTTTGGGGTGTCTACCAACCAGCTCCCAAATCATGACACAGAGACTTATTATTAGTTTTGAGTAACTGGCCTAGTTTAGGCTAGCTCTTTTAACTTAAAATAACCTGTTTTGGGACTGGAGAGATGGCTCAGCAGTTAAGAGCATTGCCTGCTCTTCCAAAGGTCCTGAGTTCAATTCCCAGCAACCACATGGTGGCTCACAACCATCTGTAATGAGATCTGGTGCCCTCTTCTGGCCTTCAGGCATATACACAGACAAAATACTGTGTATATAATAAATCAATAAATATTTAACAAAAAAAACTGTTTCTTTTTCATTTGTTTTTTGTTTTGTTTTTCCAGACAAGGTTTCTCTGTGTCACAGTCCTGGTTGTCCTGGAACTCACTCTGTACATTGGTGTACAGAGTGATCCCCCTGTCTCTGCCTCCCAAGTGCTAGAATTAAAGGCGTGTGCTGTTAGGAATATTTACTAATGCGAGCTCCCTGCTGACGCAATATTTCCAATCAAGCCAAATCAAAACAAGCCGAATTAAGAAGTATCCAGGTTTAATGGAAGTTCTGTGCTCTTGGGTTGCCCCGAGGGGGAACCAGGAAGTCCGGGCAGAACACCCAGGAGGAAGAAAGGGAGACCATGTGTTCCTCTTTGGGGGGTGGGGAGAAATCACTTAAATACCCTGGGGAAAAGTTGCCCTGTCCCCACCCCCAGGGAGGGGTCAGGACCTGGCCTGCTGGGATTTGGAGTCCAGACCAGGCCGGTGGCTGGAATAGATGTGAGGGGCAGGGGCCTATGCTCCCAACTTGACACTAACATATTTCTCTTTATCTACCTTTTGCCTTGGGACTTTTTACCTTTACTTACTTTCTTGTCTCTATGTTTGGTTGGCTAGTAGCTGCCTGACTTCTTGCCCTGAGTGTGTTCTACTTTCTCCTCTTTTTTAACCTAGATTTCTCTACCTAGATATTGACCAGTCAGCTCTTTATTAGACCAATTAGGTGTGTTAGGCAGGCAAGGTGAAACAAACGCAACACGTCTTTTCTTTCTTTCCTTCTTTTTTGTTTTTTTTTGAGACAGTTTTTTTTTTTTTCTGTCCTGGAACTCGCTCTGTAGATTACAGAGATCCACCTGTCTCTGCCTCCCAAGTGCTGGAATTAAAGGCGTGCGCCACCACCACCCGGCGGAAGCAACACATCTTTACACAGCTAAAGTAATATTCCACAGCACAAGCAAATGTAACACATCTTTGCCTAGTTAAAATAGTATTCCACAACAGTTTTTCTTCATGTCCTGCTAGTATGACATTTTATTGTGTTTAAACTTTTCAGATCATGCACATTCCAATGTACTTAGAATTCAGGTCCTGCCCTTTTCTCCACTTTGTTAAAAGTCAATAAGGGGGCTGGAGAGATGGCTCAGAGGTTAAGAGCATTGCCTGCTCTTCCAAANATACATTGCAGATAGCACAAGAGGGCTTCAGTGTCAGACTTATTTAGATTTAAAGTTTAGGTTTCTTGATTCTCTTACTTACCAGAATAGGAAACTCTGGCAAGTCATTGTACTCAGCAAGGCTTACTTATCAATAAGATTTCTTTTTTTTTCACTTTTTTTTTCGAGACAGGGTTTCTCTGTGTAGCCCTGGCTGTCCTGGAACTCACTCTGTAGACCAGGCTGGCCTGGAACTCACCAAGATCTGCCTGCCTCTGCCTCCTGAGTGCTGGGGTTAAAGGCGTGCACTGCCACCATCCGGCCAAGATTTCTAAATTCTTGGTGGGGTTGAGAATAGAGCTCAGTGGTAGAACAGAAACGATATCTGGGACTTGATCCCCAGCATCTCACATAAAAACAAAGAAAACGTTGTCATGGCAGCAGCCTCCTTGGCCTCTCCCTCACCCACCTATGCAGACAACATGCCAAGCAGTGCTCCTTTGTTGCAGTAACCTTCCCTGCTTTTGTTGCAATTTAATATCCAAGTTCTTAGATCAACTTCCGCAGCTGTCCTACCCCAAGCCATAAACCTTAGAGGCTCAGTTACAACATGAGCAGAAGCCTGGGCCTTTTGGGGTTCCAGCTTCCCGTTGTTCTTTAAGACTGGGAATTTTCTTCAAGAGCAAATTATTAATATCCAGGTCTTCTATTTGGTTCCACTGGTCCTCCCATCTGTTCTTATGCCAATACCAGGCTGTTTTCAGTACTGTAGCTCTGTAGTAGAGTTTGAAGTCAGGGATTGTGATGCCTCCAGAAATTCTTTTATTGTACAGGATTGTTTTGGCTATCCTGGATTTTTGCTTTTCCATATGAAGTTGAGTAATGTTCTTTCGAGGTCTTTGAAGAATTTTGCTGAAATTTTGATGGGCATTGCATTGAATCTATGAGAAACCCTGTCTTGAAAAACAAAAAGACAAAATGTAGCGATCTGCATGGAATCACACCTGATGGAGATGTATAATCAACTCCTGAGATGCCTAAGACCTGACCTATGCTGTGATAACGCAATGATTATCAGCTGCTTGCATATGCGTGGGCCTATGGGCAGTGCCCACCTGGCAATCCGGGATTGGCAGCCCATGCCTACCTAAGGGCTGGGAGAGGTTTGCCCGAAGAGAGAGGAGAGAGGGGAAAAGAGAGAGAAAGTGAATAAAGTCCTGGAATAAACTGCAGTGGGAAGAGCTCCGGTGGTTGTGTCATCCTTGCTGGACGAGGTGGGGTGTGACAAGTGGAGGCCCATACGAGGAACCTCCAAACCTCTCTCTGTGGAGCCCAGAACTTGCTGCAGTCAGGGGGTGTGCCAAATAATCCTCAAGGTAAAGATTGGGGATCTGTGACAAAAAGTGGGTTTTCTGCTCTCGCCGGTAGAAGGGAGAGTGGGGGTAATAGGGCCACGACTATAGTGGACGGATCAAAGCAGAGCCACAATAGTGGACAGTTTAAAATAAAATTAAAAGGAAGAATGGGATTTTAGAATGGGCGCTTCAACATCACACCTGATTTTTCTGGCTCTTAACGAGCTGTTACAGAGTGCATTGGAGAGGTTTTTGGCTAAATGTGACACAATTGCACTTTGGTTTGCCATCTCTGGCAATCTTAATGTGTCATCCTGGGATAAGCCTGGTAGAGATCTGGATTTTGCCACTGAACAAGGTACGCTAAGGAAGGGAGGTATATTCAAGTGGTTTGAATTACCGAGACCTCCTGAGCTTGCAGTGGAGTGTGAGCTGCTGCGGCACCAAGGCCAAGGAGCTCCAGGCTGCTCCAAGGCCAAGCAGCTCTGAGGGTTTGCAAAGCTGCAAACACCAGGACGTGCCTCAGGGCGTAGAAGCACAGCACAACCTCGATAAGATCTAGTTGGCCTGGACCTCTGTCCCAGCCGGGGACAACTGGCAGACCGGGGCAAGCCGCTCTGCCCTGCCATGCCTCCACCTAACAGTTCGGTGGGGAAGTGGAGTCTCTGCCTCTCCCCTGTCGTTGCGACCTGAGTCCGAGCGCCACTGGAAAATGGCAGTAGATTGTAGTAAATACCTCTAAGAATGCAACGTCCCCGCTCAGCAGGAAGTAGCCAGAGAGATTGACAACGCCCAAATTCCCTATAAGATAATTTAAGCAGGGTTCCTTCAGAGAAACAAGCCTGCTTTCTCCTGAGTTCTGCTCCAACCTTCAGTGGTTGCAGAGCAGCCTGCTTTCCTGAGTTCCGCGCCACTCCATGCACCAGTTTGGAGAAGGCAGCTGGAGCAGAGCTTTGCTAGGTGGCTGTGGTGGAAGGCACATTGCCTCAGCAGTCGGTGCCTAGCCTGGCTGATGCCACAGCAGTGCCAAGAGTATCAGCAACCGCAACAACAAGTGCTGGAGCTGAGACAAGCTGGAGCACAGATCACAGGGCTGCCCGAGAACGCAGCGTAGCCGCGGCAAGGAAAAGACAATGGCAGTTTCAGGCCCTGCATGCCTGCTGAAGAGTCTGCGGCAGAGCGAGTTTAAATGGAGACTGCCCTATTGTAGGAGCAGGTACCTGTATGCTCTGTTTTAGCCAAAGGGTTGGTAGAATACCATAGCCCAAATGGGAGGTTGGGTACAGTGGTGATTGGGAACCCTATTGCTAGCAATCTTAACACCTGTTGCCATGGGCGTTCATCTTTGAATCCTGTGTAAGATCATACAACCCATGAGAATGCAGCGTATGGTCACTTAGCAGAAGCAGGATCAGCTGGGCTGCTAGGGAAGCCAAAGAGGTTCACGAGGGAGAAGGTGTCTTCTATGCATTCAGCTGACAAGAATGAATGTGCCACGGGGATATGGCAGCTGGGGTATGTTAAGTCTATACCCTAGTCTGTCAGACATTTCTATCCATCCGGGGCTGTGTGTGACCAGCATTCAATATGAAAAATTTACTCATGCAGCTAATCTGTCTAAAGAATTGTCTAGATATCTTTTAGGTAATTGGTCTGGTGAATTCGAACAACTGGAAAAGCTGCGAGTGACGATGGTGACTGCAAATTCCACACGCATGGATACCAGCCTGGCAGAAGAACTATCTCCTGGATCACTCCATGGATCATCTGAGGGAGTGGGCGGGAATAAGAGCCCTGGCAGGCTTAATGGTGCTTGCCTCCCTGGTATGCCTGTGGTGCATTTGTCACATAATGGTTTCACAGCATTGCAATGCAGTTATGATCATTCAGGCCTTCACGGCCATTGAAGCAGGACAGTCTCCCCAAGTTTGGCTAGAGATGTAAGCGAGCACAGGATGCGAGGCTTGAGCACTGCACTTGAGGTAAGCATACATCAGCCTCAAGAAGAGCAAGTCTGATTGCATGTGGGTTGGTGTCTAGCTCCCACCTCTGTAAAAGGACACCGGACAGGTCTAGTGTCCTCTGCGTGGATGACACCTGGACAAACACTAGTACATGTTTCATTTTTAACAGAGATCAGACCTCTACTCTTACCTGTGGCTTTACAAAACAAAAGGGGGAAATGTAGCGAGCTGTGTGGTGCCACACCTGATGGAGATGTATAATCAGCTCCTAATTATGCCTAAGACCTGACTTATGCTGTGATAACGCAATGATTATCAGCTGCTTGCATATGCGTGGGCCTATGGGCAGTGCCCACCTGGCAATCCGGGATTGGCAGCCCATGCCTACCTAAGGGCTGGGAGAGGTTTGCCCGAAGAGAGAGGAGAGAGGGGAAAAGAGAGAAAGTGAATAAAGTCCTGGAATAAACTGCAGTGGGAAGAGCTCCGGTGGTTGTGTCATCCTTTTTGGATGAGGTGGGGCGTGACAACAAAACAAAAAAACCTACCAGACAACAAGAAACTTTAAAGAATGTCTAGTAAAGACATATGAAATGTTTAGGTTGAAGCCAGGCTACAGCTCATGAATAAGAAGTGTAAATATACAAAATGTTGATTATTGGGCTAGAGAGATGGTTCAGTGGTTAAGAGCACTGACTGCTCTTCCAGAGGTTCTGAGTTCAATTCCCAGCAACCACATGGTGGCTCATAACCATCTGTAATGAGATCTGGCGCCCTGCTCTGGCGTGCAGGCATACATGGAGGCAGAATGTTGCATACATAATAAATAAATAAATCTTAAAAGAATGTTGATTATTTTCCCAGAAATCTTAAAGTATGTTTTAAAATTAATATGTCAAGTAAAAAAAGCAAGGCTAGGGGCGGGAGAGATGCTCAGAAGTTAAGAGCACTGACTGTTCTTATAGAGGACCCAGGGTCAATTCATAGCTCCCACATGGCAGATCACAACTGTCTGTTCCTGACACTCTTTTTTTTTGAGACAGGGTTCCTCCATAGCTGTAGCTTTGGAGCCTGTCCTGGAAGGAACTGACTCTGTAGACCAGGCTGGCCTCAAACTCACAGAGCTCTACCTGCCTCTGCCTCCTGAGTACTATGATTAAAGGTGTGTGCCACCACTGCCCAGCATTTTCTTTTGCCTGACACTCTTACACAGGCATACACACACAAGCAAAACACCAATGCACATAAAAGAATAAATCAATATAGCAAGGCTAAATCTTTGCCATTCAAGGACTGTGCTTAGACATACCTCTAAGATCATTTTACCTAATATAAAGTTGTCAGTTTCATTCGGAGAATGTTACAATTTGATGTATTATGTTGCTAAACTGGCTTTTACTGTGGACATACATATTTAAGTTATTTAAATTAGCTTCTAGAGTCACTAAAAAAAGCTAAATCTGGCCGGGTGGTGGTGCTCTTGTTTTTGAGATGAGGTTTCTCTGTGTAGTGCTGGCTGTCCTAGAGCTTGCTCTGTAGACCAGGCTGGGGTTGAATTCTTTTGCACAATTTTCACTACAAACACATTCATTGCATTTCCTTTTTTCCTCTTAGCAATGCACATGAGATTCCTTTCTATGATGACGTGAAGGGTGAGACTCCTTCCTGTGATGACTTGAAGGCTGTTCTCAGTAGCAGTGGTTCACACCATGTGTCTGGTGTAGGCTCTTTCCCAGCCCCAGTTGTTTAGGACTAAATGGTTTATTTTCTTTACATAACAAATTCTGTGGATGTCAATAATACCACACATCTCTCCCTCAGGGGTGAGATTTCCTGCCACTTTTCTTTCTGTTTTCAAGCTAGACAAGGTTTGAGGTCATTCCCAGCAGCACTGCGTACAGGAGCTAGCTGACAAGGATGAGCCAGAGTGGCTGGGATACCACCACTCCAGTCACAAGCCTCAAGTTCCTCTGCTTTCCGTGTGCTACTGGAGACTACAGTAGTGAGTCGGGAGGACTTGTTTTGACATGTCTGGTTACACCTTACACTCTCCATCCGAGGGTGTTATGGGATATTATTTGTTTATGCTGTATTTATAAGTCTCCAGTTCGTGATTTGGGAGCTGGTTGGTGGCTCAGAAGAAAGCCTGCTACAGGGTATTGCTGCAGAGATACTGGGGACAGGAAGTGAAAGGCACAGGGACTGTCTCCTCTTCTGGACTGATAATACTGAGCCCTGGGGGGGGGGCTCTCTGTCTCCTTCTCCGGGATGATAACCTCTCTAACGTCAGGCCAATATTCTGGTGTTGCTGCAAGAGTTTAGTTTTTGTTGAGGAAAGTAGCAGTGGTGGGGACTGAAAGGCCATTTCTGTTAGTATATCTTGCTGTGAGCTCAGGGCTTTGTTTATTCACTTGGTCAATCATTCATTCCTTTCACAACTATTCTTGGCCTGCTGGACGGCAGACCCTGGGTCAATGCTAGAGCATGCTGTCCCCATGGAAGGGGACAGCAGGGCATGGTGGCATGCACATTTATTACATTTAAGCACTTGGGAAGCAGAAGCAGATAGATCTTTGTGAGTCCAGGCCAGCCTGGTCTACAATGTGAATTTCAGGCCAGCCAGGGCTTCACAGTGAGAACTTTCTCTGAAACAAACAAACATGGAAGGATTAAAGAGCTAGCAGGCTGCTAGAACTATAAAGAGCAAGAATAGAATGCTTTTCAGCCTCTTTCTGCTAGTTACCTGGGCACACTCTGTCCTTACCCTGGCCTCAACGAGCCAGTTTGGAAGCTTATGGTTCTCTCCAAATCTCATCTTCTACTTATGACATCTGTGTGTGTGTGTATATATATACATACATATATATATAGTCCTGGAACTAGCTCTGTAGACCAGGCTGGTCTCGAACTCACAGAGATCCGCCTGCCTCTGCCTCCCAAGTGCTGGGATTAAAGGCGTGCGCAACCACCGCCAGGCTGGTGTCCAATTTCTTGAGTTCTTTGTATATTTTGGAGATCAGACCTCTGTCTGATGTGGGGTTAGTAAAGATCTTTTCCCATTCTGTAGGCTGTCGTTTTGTCTTGTTGACCGTGTCCTTTGCTTTACAGAAGCTTTTCAGTTTCAGGAGGTCCCATTTATTAATTGTTTCTCTCAGTGTCTGTGCTTCTGGGGTTCTATTTAGGAAGTGGTTCTCTGTGCCAAGGCGTTCAAGTGTACTTCCCACTTTCTCTTCTATGAGGTTCGGTGTGGTTGGCTTTATGTTGAGGTCTTTGATCCATTTGGACTTGAGTTTTGTGCATAGTGATAGATATGGGTCTGTTTTCATTCTTCTATATGTTGATATCCAGTTATGCCAGCACCACTTGTTAAATATGCTTTCTTTTTTCCATTTGATATATTTTTTTGCTTTATCAAATATCAGATGTTCGAAGATATGTGGATTGATATTCGGTTCCATTGGTCCTCCTGTTTGTTCTTTCTTTAAATTTATTTATGTATTATGTATACAACATTCTGCCTCTATGTATGCCCGCATGCCAGAGGAGGGAACCAGATCTCATTACAGATAGTTGTGAGCCACCATGTGGTTGCTGAGAATTGAACTCAGGCAGGACCTCTGGAAGAGCAGCCAGTGCTCTTAACCACTGAGCCAATCTCTTCAGCCTTCCTGTCTGTTCTTATGCCAATACCAGGCTGTTTTCAATACTGTAGCTCTGTAGTAGAGTTTGAAGTCAGGGATTGTGATTCCTCCAGAAGTTCTTATGTTGCCCAGGATTGTCTTGGATATCCTGGGTTTTTTGCTTTTCCAAATGATGTTGAGTACCGTTCTTTCGAGGTCTTTGAAGAATTTTGCTGGGATTTTGATGGGTAAGTTTTTT
>NW_026068045.1:979265-979945 GCF_014885135.2 Alexandromys fortis | reverse complement strand
TTTTTTTTTTTTTTTTTTTTTCTTGACAGGATTTCTCTGAAGCTTTGGAGCCTATCCTGGAACTAGCTCTTGTAGCCAGACTGGCCTCGAACTCACAAAGATCTGCCTGCCTCTGCCTCCCAAGTGCTGGGATTAAAGACGTGCGCCACCACAGCCCAGCCGGCTAGTGTGGTCTTTTTTTTTTTTCTTTTTTCTTTTTTTTGGTTTTTCGAGACAGGGTTTCTCTGTGGTTTTGGAGCCTCGGCTAGTGTGGTCTTGAACTCATGACTCTCCTTTCTCTGTCTCATGAGTGCACAGCCATGTCTGGTTCTTTTATACACATTTTGTTTGACCAGAGCCCTTGGGTTCACTTCGACTTCTTTATAGCTTGTTGTAGCAGACTTTCTTTGACTGCCAGCCCCCAAATCATAACATGGAGACTTTTAGTTAGGAATGCTCGGCCTTATCTTATGCTTGTCCTACTAGCTCTGATAGTTTAACCTGTTTCTCTTCATCTACATTTTGCATCAGGGCTTTTTGCCTTTTTTCATTCTGTATGTCCTACTCCATATCTGTCTGACTGACCCTGACCCTGGGTGTCTTCCTCTTTCTTCCTCATCTCTTCTCTTTCTCTCTCTTCCTCATTCTCTTTTCTCTCTCTCTCTCTCTCTCTCTCTCTCTCTCTCTCTCTCTCTCTCTCT
>NW_026068045.1:968007-972007 GCF_014885135.2 Alexandromys fortis | reverse complement strand
TCTCTCTCTCTCTCTCTCTCTCTCTCTCTCTCTCTCTCTCTCTCTCTCTCTCTCTCGTTTTTATTGGTTTCTCTGTGTAGCTTTTGGAGTGTGTCCTGGAACTAGCTCTATAGACCAGGCTGGACTCAAACTAACAGAGATCCACCTGCCTCTGCCTCCTGAGTGCTGGGATTAAAAGCATGCACTACCACCGCCTGGCCTCACTCTCTCCTCTTGAACCAAGCTTCCTCCTCCTATTTATTCTCTCTGTCCACCAGCCCCACCTATCCCTCTACTACTTAGCTATTGGATGCTCAGCTTTTTATTAGACCAGTCAAGTGTCTTAGGCAGGCAAAGCAACACATCTTTACATCATTAAACAAATGCAGCATAAACAAATTTAACACATCTTTGCCTAGTTAAAGTAATAGTCCTCACCAGCATGTGGACTGTTTTTTCTAAATTCTAGGTCTTTCTCTTTCATGGTTCAGTCCTCTTTTTTTGTCATTACTGGGGCTGGAACCCAGGATTTCTCATAGAGTAGGCACTGTATCTTATGCTAAGCTCCATCCCAGCCTTAGCCAGTTTCTAAGCACATCTGTTAGTTGCTTCTTTAAAAATGATACTTAGCTACTGTGAGACAATCATTTTCTTTTTTTTTAAAATATTTATTTATTTATTATGTATACAATATTCCGTCTGTGTATATGCCTGCAGGCCAGAAGAGGGCACCAGACCCCATTACAGATGGCTATGAGGCACCATGTGGTTGCTGGGAATTGAACTCAGGACCTTTGGAAGAGCAGGCAATGCTCTTAACCGCTGAGCCATCTCTCCAGCCCCGAGACAATCATTTTCTACACTATGGATATGTATTACTCTCATTGGTTAATAAAAACTGACAGGTTGGTAGCTGGGCAAGAAGTGGGAAGGAAGGAGGGCCGAGACAAGGGAGATGGCAGCCAGCCACCCAGAGAACAAGATGTGTTAGAGAACAGGTAAAGCCATGAGCCACATGGCAAAGCACAGATGAACAGAAATGGGTTAATTTAAATGTAACAGCTAGTTAGCAATAGGCCTAAACTATTGGCCAAGCATTTACAATTAATACAAGTGTCTGTGTGATTATTTGGGATGGAAATATCTGTTTACACTTAGGGATGAGAATGGAAACATGCTTAATTAATTTTAAGGAGGCAGAGGCAGGTGGATCTCTGTGAGTTCAAAGCCAGCCTGCTCTACATAGTATGTTCCAGGCCAGCCAGGACCATATAGTGAGAACTTCTCTCCAATTATCAAACAAACAACAATACTTAGAGGCTCTAGAAACAGCTCTGTAGTTAAGAGTATTGCTGCTCTTGAAGGAGGTGGAGATTTGTTTCTCAGAGTCCACACTGCATGGAACATGACTGCTTACAACTCCAGCTTCCGATGATCTGATGCCTTCATCTGGTCTCCTTGAGCTCTGCATGAATGTGGACGCATAGATGAGCACACACATAGGCAGGCATACTCATAAAGAAAAATAAATAAGTAAAAATCATTTGCTAAAAAACGTTGCTTAGGACTAGAGATGTGTTTTTATTTTCATTTTGTTTTGTTTTATTTTTCAAGACAGGGTTTCTCTGTATAGCTTTGGAGCCTGTCCTAGAACTCACTCTCTAGCTCAGGTTAGCCATGGCCTCAGAGAGATCTGCCTGCCACTGCTGGGATTAAAAGAGTGAACCACCATTGCGCGGCTCAATGCATGCAGGCGGTCTTGAGCCCATGGTTCCAGGGCTACATAACTGAGTGTTCTTTTGTCCGCCTGTCATTCTGCCCTTAGGAGGTGGAGGAGAGAGGAGCAGACATTCAAATTGATGCTGGAGAAACGGCTCCGTGCTAAAGAGCATCTGCTACTCTCGCAGAGGACCCAGACTTGGTTTCCAGCACCCACACTGCATCTTACAGCCAACTGTAACTCCAGTTCCAAGGGCTCTAATGCCTTTTTCTGCCTTCGCAAGCAAAGGTGCCATGGAGGCAAAAAACTCATATACAATAAGATAAATTTAAATTTAAAACAGTTGAATTGAGCCAGGCAGTGGTGTCACACACCTTTAATCCCAGAATTTGAGAGGCAGAGGCAGGTAAATCTCTATGAGTTCGAGGCCAGCCTGGCCTACAATGTGAATTCCAGGACAGGCTCCAAAGCTACACAGAAAAATCCTGTCTTCAAAAATAAAAGAAAACAAAAGCAACGAGAAATAAAAGAAGCTAGACTGTGGTGACACACACTTTCAATCCCAGCACCTGCGAGGCAGAAGCAGATGAATCTCTTGAGTTTGAGGCCAGCCTGGACTATGAGATAGTTCAGCACAGACATGGCTACACAGAGAAACCCTATCTTGAGAAAAATCAAACAAACCAATCCTCAATCAATAAACAAATAAATGTAATAGTAACTTCAAATTCATCCTCAACTTTGTAGAAAATTTGAGGCCAACCTGAGCTATCTGAGACAGCCTGAGGGGAAAAAAAGATACATAGTACCATGGGTGTTTGGAGGAACTCACAAGCCTAGAAATGTCTCTGTTCCATCCTCTGGCCTCTGGCCTAGCTGGCTCTCTTCATATATTTTCTTTTGCTATAACTGAATATTTCGGACTGGGTAGTTTATAAAGAATTAAGGTGTTTTTAGCTCATGGTCCTAACCCTTAAGGTCAAGGGGCTGGTGAAGGCCTTCCTAGTGATTCCAAAGAGTCTCAAGATAAGGCAGATCACCCTGCTTAAAAACAAGTATTCAAAGTCGGGTGATGGGGAAACGCATGTCTTTAATCCCAGCACTCAGCAGGCAGAGGCAGGTGGATCTCTGTGAGTACAAATCTAGCCTTCTGGTCTACAGAGTGAGTTCCAGGACAGCCAGGGCTGATTTTATACACGCACACGCGCATACACACACACACACACACACACACACACACACACGCACACACGAGAAAGCTTGTCTCAAAAAACCAAAACTAACAAAAACAAAGTTGAAACTGGAAATGGTGGCACACAACTTGAATCCCAGTGGTTAGGAGGAAAAGGCAGGATGTCTGTGAGTTCAAGGCTAGCCTAGTCTACATAATGAGTTTTGGAACAGACAGGGCTACACAGAGAGACCCTGTCTCAAAATAAAAACACCCTAAAATAAACAAAAATGAAATAAAACACCCCAAAAAGTCGAACTGTCTCTTTTTTAAAAAAGTATTTTTAATGAGGCTTGAGATGTAGCTCATTTGGTAGGGTTCTTCTCTAGCATTCTCAAAACCCTGGGTTTGATCCCTGTTACATGGTGATAATCCCAGCACTTGGGAAGTGTGTGTAGGGGAATCATTGCCAAGTTCAAAGCTACCAAGCTTGCCTAGGCTACACAGTGAGACCCTATTTCTTTCCTTTCCTTTCCTTTCTTTCTTTCTTTCTTTCTTTCTTTCTTTCTTTCTTTCTTTCTTTCTTTCTTTTCCTTCCTTCCTTCTTTCCTTTCTTTTTCCTTTTTTCCTTCCTTCCTTTTTTGGTTTTTAGAGACAGGGTTTCTCTGTGTAGCTTTAGAGCCTGTCCTGGAACTCACTGTGTAGACTCACCAAGATCCACCTGCCTCTGCTTTCCAAGTGCTGGGATTAAAGGTGTGTGTCACTACTGCTTGACCCCTGTTTCTTTCTTTCAAGACAGGGTCTCTCTGGGTAGCACTAGCTGTCTTGGAACTCACTCTGTAGACCAGGATAGCCATGAACTCATGGAGATTCCCCTGCCTCTGCCTCCTGAGTTCTGGGATTAATGATTTGGGCCACCACTGTCTGATGAGACCCTATTTCAAATGAACATTGGATGCTGCAATGATACAGAAAAACCTCGGGTGACTGTCCAGGCAGCAAGATGTCTCTGTTAATTCTAGAGTTTTGAAAGTTGCTTATAATGCACTTCCTGTTTACGTAGGAGTCTTTTTTTAATATTTATTTATTTATTTATTTATTATGTATACAATATTCTTTCTGTGTTTATG
>NW_026068045.1:959883-964823 GCF_014885135.2 Alexandromys fortis | reverse complement strand
TTTCTTTCTTTCTTTCTTTCTTTCTTTCTTTCTTTCTTTCTTTCTTTCTTTTCCTTCCTTCCTTCTTTCCTTTCTTTTTCCTTTTTTCCTTCCTTCCTTTTTTGGTTTTTAGAGACAGGGTTTCTCTGTGTAGCTTTAGAGCCTGTCCTGGAACTCACTGTGTAGACTCACCAAGATCCACCTGCCTCTGCTTTCCAAGTGCTGGGATTAAAGGTGTGTGTCACTACTGCTTGACCCCTGTTTCTTTCTTTCAAGACAGGGTCTCTCTGGGTAGCACTAGCTGTCTTGGAACTCACTCTGTAGACCAGGATAGCCATGAACTCATGGAGATTCCCCTGCCTCTGCCTCCTGAGTTCTGGGATTAATGATTTGGGCCACCACTGTCTGATGAGACCCTATTTCAAATGAACATTGGATGCTGCAATGATACAGAAAAACCTCGGGTGACTGTCCAGGCAGCAAGATGTCTCTGTTAATTCTAGAGTTTTGAAAGTTGCTTATAATGCACTTCCTGTTTACGTAGGAGTCTTTTTTTAATATTTATTTATTTATTTATTTATTATGTATACAATATTCTATCTGTGTGTATGCCTACAGGCCAGAAGAGCCAGACCTTATTACAGATGGTTGTGAGCCACCATGTGGTTGCTGGGAATTGAACTCAGGACCTTTGGAAGAGCAGGCAATACTCTTAACCACTGAGCCATCTCTCCAGCCCTACGTAGGAGTCTTTGATGGAGTTGAAGAATAGATAGTTATAGTTTTCCTTAGTTATGATAAAAGATAAAGTAGATATAAATTTTGTAATTGCAATTCTTGCTTAATACCTGTTTTTTATATGTAATTTTACTTTGTTAACGTTAAAACCTTCCTTTTCATTTAAACAGAAAAGGGGAGATGATATGGGAAGTTCTATATATGTGTTGCTTTTATTGTTTAATGAATAAAGAAGCTACTTTGGCCTGTGATAGGGCAGAATAGGCTAGGCAGGGGGAGGGAGGAACTAAACTGAATGCTGGGAGAAAGAAGATGGAGTCAGGGAGAAGCCATGGAGCCCCCAGAGGAGAAAGATGTGAGTTGTCAATTAGAACCTTGCCAGGAGGCCACACCCCTCATGGTAAAATATAAAATAATAGAAATGAGCCGGGTGGTGGTAGCGCACGTCTTTAATCCCAGCACTCGGGAGGCAGAGGCAGGCGGATCTCTGTGAGTTCGAAACCAGCCTGGTCTACAAGAGCTAGTTCCAGGACAGGCTCCAAAACCACAGAGAAACCCTGTCTCGTAAAACCAAAAAAAAAAAAAAAAAAAAAAAAGAAATGAGTTAACCAAAGATATAAGAGATAGCTAGTAATAAGCTTAAGTGACTGGCCAAACAGTGATTTAAATAATATAGCTTGTGTGTGATTATTTCGGCAGTCTAGGTGGCCAGGAATCAAACAAGTGGCCTACTACAACATGGTGAGGATGATGATGAGGAAGAGACACATTAGGTTTGTCCTTTAGTTCTGCCTTTCAGTCATTATTCTTCTCTCAAAGCTCACTTTCTATCTCTTTAGCTCCTTGCCAAACTCAACAGCTTTTCGTTGGCTGATCTCAATATTTTTCTGCTCTTAGGAGCAGGGAGGTGGTACCCACACAGACTGGCTGATAAGTAGAGGGCATTCCATTTGCAGGGTGACAGAAGGTGATCCAGAACATAGGCGGACAGGGCAGAACAGGTGCGGAGCACAAAGGCAGACAGTCAGTGGAAAGCCTGGAATAAAGGCAGAACAGGCAGCATGCCCAGCCATTAAAGACAGGTCAGAAGTGAGACTCCCCAGCCCCTGACACCCCTATATCCAAGGAGTCTGGGATATTTGGGTGGAAGCATCACCCCAGCCCCTGGCATCCATTTCAAGCCCCCTCCCCGGGAGTTGCCTTAGTCCAGACTCCACCTCCGGGAAAGCCTGCCAAGCGGTGACCTCTCCCCAGGGAGGGTCAGGACCACTCCCACAGTCTCTTTAGGTGCAGCCCAGAAAGAACACCGTCTCCGGGTTTCATGATCTCCCTTCTCTCCCCCTTGCCATGCTTTCCCGGAACCATCCGGGAGCATTCCATTAAACATGGGCATCTTTTATTTGGTCTGATTAGTATTATTTGCGTCGGTGGAGAGTCTCGTCTTAAGAAATATTCCTAACACCCGTTATGCCCAAATCTGCAAAGTCCCCGCAAAAGCCAACAAGGAGACCGAGTCCCATATGTAAAAGTAAAGAGCCTTTATTTTAATCAAGTTTGCAAACTCTCCGCATGTCCAACGTATTGGAATAAACGGAGAGCCCCGAGCTCAGTTAGAACAGGGTTTTATAATAGTAAAGGTGGGGGTGAGGGGTCTCTGAGGTTTTAGGGTTTTATAATAGTAAAGGTGGGGGTGAGGGGTCGGTCTCTGAGGTTTTAGGACCCCTGATTGGCTGACATTTGTCTAGGGTGTCCTGGTGAGTGTGCACTGGCAGGTGTTTCTATCCACAGCTGTTGGAATGTTAGGCATTTCCTTTAATGGTCCGTCCTTGGGTGGAGGTTGGGTAATCTCAGTTTGTGGTTCTTCCTGCAACCCAAGAGCGGTGGTGGCACCCGCCTTTAATCCCAGCACTTGGGAGGCAGAGAGGCAGCCTAGTCTACAAGAGCTAGTGCCAGGACAGGCTCCAAAGCTACAGAGTAGCTTTGTGAGTTCGAGGCCAGCCTAGTCTACAAGAGCTAGTGCCAGGACAGGCTCCAAAGCTACAGAGAAACCCTGTCTCGAAAAATTTAAAAATAAATAAATAAACAAACAAACAAATAAATAAATAAAATTTATGGATGGCCGAGTTTTACTCTGGCAGGTGATAATGGTTGGAAGTTAAGAACTTCCTTTGGGTGACCTGCCCATACTTAGCGGCTGGCTTCCACAGACCAGCCACGTCTGCAGAGTTGTTAGGTTAGGGGGTGGCACAGGAGATTCCTCAGAACTATGAAGTGTACTGGGCTGTAGCCTGTCCCTTTACTGTGAAGTGACCAGTCCTGGATACCTCACTCTAGCTTCCCGCGCCTTGGCCATCTCTCCGTCTCGCTGGTTGCTGAGGAAGGAGCCCAAGCTCCAGCCTTCGTGGGTGGTGTGCTCCTTCATGTGCACTATTGATAGCAAAGGAGAGCATCTCCTTCCTTTTACGTCACATTTACTTCAGTTCTCAGCTGCCTGCGGCCTCGTTTTCTTTTGGTTTTGCAGCTTAATTTCATACTCGTCCTTTGGTCTTTGGCTTTTCTTGGAGTACTTTGTTCTAACTACCAGGTCGACTTGGAAGCATCACCATTTATTTACAGGTAACTTTCCCTTTAAGCTAGTTACTAGTCCACTTTTCCCAGAAGCCATCACTTTCCCGACAACACTTGCAGTTTCTAAGGATACCACAGCTCCCATAAACCTTAGGTGCTCTGAGGAACTAACTCCAAGTACCGAAATGCTCTAAGTGTTTCTGTGACTACCGCGCTGATCCATGGGGCTTGTAGTAAATTAAGACTTGCAAGGTAACAACAACAACAACAAAACAACAATAACAACAACAAAACAAACTACGAATCCCAGGAATCCCTGCGTTAAAGGACGGTTTCCGCCTCAGTCTTTCTGCGCACCATTTACTCCACCTTTAGACTCCAGCTCCCACCATGCTTTGCACGGAGTTACCTGAGGCGGAGAATGGTTTGTTGCACCACTGTTCTCTGGGAATTGTAGTTCTTATGTTTGTGAGGCGAGTAGTAGGCGGAGTGACTCGGCGGCCATTAGCTGTGTGTAGTTTCCTGGCGCTAGGAGCTTAAGTGAAGCGGGAATTCTTACTCGGTGCAACTCAACCCTGGCCATGGGTTCCTGCCGAGGATAGCCCTAGAACACGGAGCTGGGGGCGCTTTTTGGTTCCCCGCCTTGCCCAGTGGTGGGGCCTACTAGGCCGCCGGGACATCCCGGGTCTCAAGTAGGCCTAGTCTGCGGGCAAGGGCATCCCAAAGGCGGGAGGCGCCATGTCTCTAGTTGCTTATGCCAGCAGCGATGAGAGTGAGCCGGATGAACCAGAGCCGGAGCCGGAGGAAGAGGACGTGGCGGCTCCTGTGCCCGGGCCCACTTTAGGAGGCCTGTTCGCTTCTCTCCCCGCACCCAAGGGTCCGGCCTTGCTGCCCCCGCCCCCCCAGATGCTGGCCTCAGCCTTTCCCCCGCCGCTGTTGCTGCCCCCGCCCACCGGAGACCCCAGGCTGCAGCCTCCTCCACCTCTGCCCTTCGGCCTGGGCGGCTTCCCGCCACCTGCAGGAGTGAGCCCAGCCGAAGCTGCGGGAGTCGGGGAGGGGCTGGGCCTGCCGTCGCCCCAAGGCCCTGGTCTCAGTCTGCCCCCAGCTGTGGGCAGTGTCGGACACCCCTTGGGGCTTCCCAAGCCAAAGAAGAGAACCGAGCCGGTGAGGATCGCGGCGCCGGAGCTGCAGAAGTGCGATGTGAGTGTCAAGGGGGCACCGCAAGCCCCATTGGGTTTGAGTTTCGGGGTTGGGAGGAACTTGTGGCCATAATGGAGCTCTGTAAATTCATCCGTTGACTCAAGGCCGCTAAGAATCCTCTTAGAAGGCGGTTAGTTCAGATGAACTTGTCAACTTTGGGAAGTTAGGGTATTGGCCATGGGGCATTTTGGAATCTGGGGCTAGCTTGCAGAAAGGGTTAAATGTCCTTGGTACTGACAGGCTAAGGTACGTGCATGGGGACACTTTCCCTTTTAGCGTCTTCATCTCAGGTTGGTCTTTCCTCTTCCCAGATTGAGGTCAGGGTAAAACGTGGGCACCTGTAGTGACAGCTGATAGGACTTCAGTGCCCATGTTGAACATCCAGGACCAGCCTTTTCCTTTGCCCCATCCTTAAAATAATCAGGCTTGATGGTGGCTTGTTTTTTTTTTTTTTT
>NW_026068045.1:941522-959578 GCF_014885135.2 Alexandromys fortis | reverse complement strand
CACCATGTGGTTGCTGGGAATTGAACTCAGGACCTTTGGAGGAGCAGGCAATGCTCTTAACCGCTGAGCCATCTCTCCAGCCCCCCCTATTTCCAATCTTTATTTTGAGAAATAGTCTTCCTAGATTGTCTATAATGACCTTGAATTTTGGATTATTCTGCTTCAGTCTCTCCTGTAGCTAGGATTCCCGTCTACACAACCAGGGCTGGGTAACCCAGACTGGCTTCAGACTCCTGCATAGCTGAGGTTATCCTTAACCTCTTGATCCTCCTTCATTCAGCTCCCCAGGGCTGCTGCTACAGACGCACATGCACCAGCATTGGCTGCTTATGTAGTTTACTCCTGTGCCTAGGCTGGGAGCGCGTTAGGCAAGCACTCTTCCACTGAACTACATCCCCACTCTTAACATACTGTTTACATATATGAGCTGGAGGCCAGTGTGCAAAATCTTACTGGACATTGAATCTCAGTTTCACCATCGACTTGTTGTCAAGGCTAGATGAGTTTGTGGACATAGGGTACACTTTCTAGAACAGGTGGCAGTCACTTATATTGTTTCACATTTATGTATTTATTTAGACAGATATCCTCTTGTCTCTGCCTCTCGAGTGCTAGGATTAAAGACATGTGCGACCATGCTTGACTTTGTCTTTTTCTGATGTTTGAGCAGAAAAAGACACGGCCCTGTGGAATGAAGGCTTCCTCTGGTAAGGAAGACAGTAAACCTAGGGAGAAAGTGTGAGAGTCCTTTGCTTTACACCTTTTTTTTTTTTTATTATTATGTATACAATATTCTGTCTGTGTGTATGCCTGCAGGCCAGAAGAGGGTACCAGACCTCATTACAGATGGTGTTGTGAGCCACCATGTGGTTGCTGGGAATTGAACTCAGGACCTTTGGAAGAGCAGCCAGTCCTCTTAACCACTGAGCCATCTCTCCAGCCCCTGCTTTACACCATTTGATCAATGAATTGGTCCATCCTTTTGCTAACTGCTTCTCTTTAGCTTTTTTTCTTCTTGGACTTTTGAGACAGGGTTTCTCTGTAGCTTTGGAGCCTGTCCTGGAACTCGCTGTGGACCAGGCTGGCCTCGAACTCACAGAATGCTGGGATCAAAGGTGTGCGCTGCCACGGCCCTGTCCATCTCTGTTTTGCACTTGCGGTTCTTTCCGTTTCTCCAGCACATGTCCAGTGCTCTCAAAGTCAACGACTTTGGCTTCAAAGTCAACGACCATGTCCTCAGTTAGCATTTCTAGCCTCCCTGGTCACACTGCAGTTGCCTGTCATAGGCCTCCCTGTTTTGTTTTTGTTTGTTTTTCTCTGAGGCAGGGTCCCACTAAGCTGGCCTGGAATTTGCTACATAGAACAAGTGTGGCCTTAAACTCAGAGATCCACCTGCCTTTGCCTTCTGAGTGCTGGGATCAAAGGTGTGCATCGCCTTTGCCTGGCCCTACTTTGCTTTTCTCTGTAGCTTCACCACCACATGCATACTGTATATAACTTAGCTTTCTTCCTCCTCTAGCATGCAAACTCCTTGAAGGCAGAGCAAAGGTTACTTTTTTTTTCTAATTTTTTCTTTTAAAGATTTATTTATTTATTATGTATACAGTGTTCTGCCTGCATATGTATACTTGCAGGCCAGAAGAGGACACCAGCTCTCATTACAGATGGTTGTGAGCCACCATGTGGTTGCTGAGAATTGAACTCAGGACCTCTGTAAGAGCAGGCAATGCTCTTAACCTCTGAGCCATCTCTATGTTATTTTCCTTTCCCCTCTTCCTCTAAGCCCTTCCATATATACTCCTCTTTGTTCTCTTTCAAATTCATGGCCTCTTTTTTCATTAATTGTTGTTACATACATATATGTTTATGAATATTCATACATATTTCTAAATATGAACTGCTCAAACTGTATGTTACTTTGTGCATATGTTTTCGGATTTGACCATTTGGTACTGGGGAGGAAGACTGTTTCCTTATTTCCTCTTGGTATTCCTTAATTGCCTGCAGCTCTGTGTAGGGTTGAGACCTCCTGCTCCTGGGTTGTGCAGCTCATGTTCAGGCAAGGTCCTGAGGTTACTAGGAGACAACAGCATAGCTGCCCCCTCTTCTGCCATGTCTTCTGAGCCTTAGATGTAGGAGCTGTTTTGTAGATGTATCCATTGGGACTAGACTTCACAGTTATGCATTTTGATTGGTTGTAGTTTTCTGTAGTGGTCTCCCTTCATCTGTTGTAAAAAGAAATTTTCTTGATGAGAGGGAACACTCTCTAAGTTTATTTTCTGAATGAATGAACTCAAATGAATTCTTCTTCTTCTTCTTCTTCTTCTTCTTCTTCTTCTTCTTCTTCTTCTTCTTCTTCTTCTTCTTCTTCTTCTTCTTCTTCTCTTCCTCTTTCTAGACAGGTTTTCTCTTTCTAGTCTTGATTCTCTTAGAATTCTGTAGACCAGACTAGACTCAGACTCAAAGATCTGTCTGCCTTTGGCTCCTGAGTGTTGGGATTAAAATCATGCAATATACCAGACTCAGCTACCTACCTGGTCTTGTATTTTCTGTGGGTGGGTGTTTTGCCTGATTGTGTCTGTATATTCACATGCATGCAGTGTCCATGGAGAATAGAAGACGGCATGGGATCCCCAGAACTGGTTGTTAGTTCTATATGGGTGCTGGAAATTGAACCCCGATTCTCTGAAGAGAAGCTAATGCTGTTAACTGTTGAGCCATCTCTCCACCTCTGTGTCTGGTCTTTAAGGAGGTGTACCTTGTCTGGTTCCTAGAGCTCTGATTCTGAACACCATGCTGTGCACATCGAGGGCTCTCAGTGCATGTTTGCAGGCTCTCTTAGTTATGATTTCTATTGTTGTGAGAGACACCATGACCAAGGCAACTCTTATGAAGGAAAACATTTAATTGGGGCTGGCTTTTAGTTCAGAGGTTCAGTTCATTATCATTATGGCAGGAAGCATGGTGGCGTGCAGGCAGACATGGTGCGGGCAGCAGGAAAAGAGTGAGACTCACTCGCCCTGGTTTGAGCTTCGGAGTCCTCAAAGCCCCCCTGTAACACACTTCCTCCAACAAACCCACACCTGCTCCAGCCAGGCTACATCTCCTAATCGTGCCACTCTCTGTGAGCCGTTGGGAGCCATTGTCTTAAAACCCCACACAGGGATAAGCTCATGCCTTAAAGAATTTTCTTAGAATTTGGTGCTTCTTACCTTTGCTGCAAGGGAAAGCTACCTACTTCTTGTTTTTTATTTCCTTCTTTTTATAGAGCAGCTCAGAGTAAACTGTAGTCTAGCCCTCACTCTAGTTTCCAGGCTAACCCAGTTGTCTGTCATCTGGGAGCAAGGGGAGAGGAGTGGCATGCAGAGGTCCAGTCCAGTACCACCTCACTGTCTTTTCTGCTCTTTGGTCGTCATCCCCCCCCCCCCCCCCGTGTGTGTGTGTGTGTGTGTGTGTGTGTGTGTATGAATGAGAGGAGAGAGAGAGAGAGGTTTTACTCTGTGTGTAAGGCCCAATTCCCAGTTATCCTTGAATTCAAGATCCTTTTGCCTCAACTTCCCTAGTGCTAGGATTATAGGTATGTGCCCCCAAGCTCAGCTTCTCTCAGCTCTTGGCTTCAGTAGCAGATGATCCACGGAGTGGATGGTTGTTTTTCCCTTCTTGCTCTTCTTGTTCTAATCTTGTTCTAATGAAATGTCATTGGTTGATTTCCTAGGCCCAGGGGATGAAGATACTGAAAAAGACAAACTTAGGATAACAAGCCTTTTTTCTTTTCTTCTTCTCCTTTTTTTTTTTTTTTTTTTTTTTTAAATCTTGTTTCCTTTTATTCATTCCCCTCCCCGCCACAGGGTATCTCTGTTGGTTTGGAGCCTGTCCTGGAACCAGGTTGGCCTTGAACTCACAGAGATCCACCTGCCTCTGCTTCCTAAGTGCTGGGATTAAAGGTGTGAACGAACCACCACTGCCTGGCTAGATAAGAAGTGGAGTTTTTTCTCATTTAATAATTTCTGGCACAAATAGAATTTCAGGGTTGGTTCCTTGTGGAGGACACATCTTTAGATCTCAGCTCGCAGGCTGTGGAGGCAGGTGCAGCTCGCTAGTTTCTACCAGCCTGTCTAGCCTAGGCTGTGAACAGCTCCCTATGTAGTGGAGGATAATCTTCAGCTTCTCTCCTCTTGCCTTCGCCTCCTAGGTGCTAGGTAGGATTACTGGCCCATGCTCTTCTCTGCCCACTTTGTGCTAGGCTCCTAACGCCGGTTTACCTAGAAGGAAACAGGGTTAGAGGATGCAGGCAAGCTGCCCCAAACCATGTCTTTTTGAAGTCGTGGCAGAGGTTCTGTTTGAACCTTGATGTACTTTGCTCTGTCTTAGTATTTACTGAAAAGGTAAGGAGAAGGCCCATGGGTAGGCAGAAATCAAAAAGGAAGACAAACAAGAAGTAAAATAGAGAAAACAAAATCCTAATGAAAGGGCAAAGTGACCAAAGAGTTAAAGAAGTTATGAATCTCGCTAATGGGATAATAGTATAATTCATTTGGAGTCTAGCAAGGTGGGGTGTCTGTTCTTAACTTTGATTTCCTACTTGGCTCCTGGCCCTGCTAGCTAGTGATTGCTTTTTGGAGAGTCTCTGAGAACCAGAGCCTGAGAAGATAAGAGGAATGCTGCCTGGGGAATGAGCAGATCCCACTGGACCCAGCCTAATGGAACATGTCTGTTTCCGTTCTTGCTCAGCAGTCTAGGGCTGTGTCTATTGTCACTCTTGGCAGCTAGAGAGGACAGTAGTGGCCACTGAGGTTTAGGTTCTTGTCAGGCTAAAAAGAAATATAATACCACACTCCCTGCCTTGGTCTTACTCAGTAGTCCAGGTTGGCCTCCAGTTGTGTGACACTATTTCTGGGGTGATATGAACAAATGTCTCCTTACCCCAAATATACCAAAATAGACGACCAGAGTCGAGCTTGGTCATTGAGGTTATTGGGGTTATAAGGACCAGAACTCAGAAGCAGTTGTGTCACTGAAAGTCCATCCTTGACTGCTCGCAAAGCGGAGGGCCCGAGCTCCGTAGGCCTTGTAGCAACACGTGCTGTCTGCAATGTTTATATAACCTTGGGGGGTGGAGAAGGAACTTCCTGAAACTGTGAGCTCTTCATTTTTGGTTATTCAAGACAGGATTTCTCTGTAGGCTACGTCCTGGAACTGCCTGCCTCTGCCTCCTGAGTGCTGGGTTTAAAGTCATGTGCCACCATCTCCAGGTCAAAGATTCATTTATTTATTTTATGTATGAGTGCTCTATGAATGTATACCTTTATGCCAGAAAAGGGCATCAGACTCCACTATAGATGGTTGTGAGCCACCGTGTGGGTGCTGGGAATTGAACTTAGGACCTCTGGAAGAGCAGCCAGTGTCCTTAACCACTGAGCCTTCTCTCCAGCCTATTTCTTTCTTTTTAAAAATCTAGGTTGTAGATATTAAACTCAAGTCCTCATGCTTGTATGGTGAGAACTTGACCTAAATTGTAGTATTTTTTACTATTTATATGAAGTTTTCTGCTCCTGTAGGAACATATGGTTCACTTATGGAAAACAAAGCTTTTGATATTTTTCTTCATTCCTCAGCACACAAATATCAAATTAATTATGTCTTGATATTTTGTGCAGAGATGGGGAGCAGGGTTACGTGTTAAGCTGGCCTGATTTCTATCCCTGGAACCTGCATGGTGGGAGAAGAAACCTGATTTCCACAAGTTGTCCTCTGACTTCTACTCACACCCCCTAAAATAAAAATGTAAAAGAAAAAGAAAAACTTAGTTTGAGTTACTCACTTGAATTTTATTTAAAAAAATCATTAAACGAGGTCCAGCATGATGGCCCTGCACTTGGCATCAAACTTTACAAGTGCATGTGTGCACATGCAAAAATACAAATAAGTAAATGTAATACTTTTTTTTTTTTTTAATTGCTATATAAGGCTGGGTGGTGGGACACTTTAATTCTGGCACTCAGGAGGCAGAGGCAGGTGGATATCTCAGTTCAAGGCCAGCCTGGTCTGCGGAGTGAGTTCCAGGACAGCCAGGGCTACACAGAGAAATCCTGCCTGTGGGGGGGGGGTCCGACAACAAAATCACTATATGCAAGCCAGGTGTGGTGCTGCACACCTGTAACCCCAGTGTTTGGGAGGAGGAGGAGGAGGGTTGGGAGGAGTTCAGGCTCACCCTTGGCTAGATGCTGAACTTAAAGCCAGCCTGGATGACATGAGATTCTGTCTCAAACCAAAGAGGAGAAAAATCATTAAATGTATTTTGGCTTGGGATTAGAACAGAATTTTCAGCTAAGTTGGTTTTTTTTTTTTCCCCATTCTATTTTATGGGTATGGGTGTTTTGCCTGCATGTCTGTCTGTGCACCACATGAATATAGTGCCAGTGAGGGCCAGGGAAGGTTTGTGAGCCACCATGTGGGTGCTGGGAATCCAACCTGGGACCTCTGGAAGAGTAACTAACACTCTTAACTGCTGAGCCATTTTTCTAGCTCTCAAGAAATTCTAAAATAGCTCCAAACGTACTTCCACTTTATATTACATAATGTGTGAAGCTGTGTTCACGAAATAGGGTCTCGTGTAGCCCCTGGATGGCTTCAGATCATTGACCTTGAACTTCTGGTTCTCTTGCCTCTACCTCCTGTGTGCTAAGAGTACTGACCCACGTACCACCACGCCAGTTCCTAAAATTCAGTGCTGACTGCTGGGGGGTGGTGACGCACACCCTTTAACTCCAGCACTCGGGAGGCAGAGGCAGGAGGATCTTTGTGAGTTCGAGGCCAGCCTGGTCTACAAGAGCTAGTTCCAGGACAGGCTCCAAAGCTACAGAGAAACCCTGTCTTGAAAAACAAAACAAAACAAAACAAAAAAAATATCAGTGCTGAGAATTAAATTTAGGTCCTGGTACCTGGTAGCTCCATTAACGGAGCTGCATCCCTGGCCCTAGTACTGGTGACTATAATATCAAAGTATGGGTCAGCCCTGAAAAAGGTTGAGACGCCCTACATTTTATTAGATATGCACTAATATGTATGTATTGTATGGGTGTGGTGGTGCATATCTTTAATCTCAACAGATGCAGGTAGGTGTCTATGAATGAGGTCCAGGCTAGCCAGGACCATATGACATATGATGAGACACTGTCTTTAAAAAATAATAATAAAATAAAAAGTACATAAACATAAAAACAAACAACAGCAACAGATAAAAATGCTAAAAATAAACAAAATGTGGGCTGGATAGATGAATCGGAGAGTAAGAGCACCGATGAGGGGACCTAATGATGAATGGATGCTTGAAAGAAATCCCACACTAGCTCAGAAATGAGAAATAGATATTTATTTAGGGGTAAACTCACAAATCAGAATTCTCTGCTTGAACGGTGGAACAGTGATCAAATCCTGCTATCCAACAATCCGAATGAGCAGCTGGCGAAAAGGAGGAAGAAAAAAAAAGAATCTGCATCCATGTGTATCGTATAAGAGGCCATGCCCCAGTAAGTGGGTAACCACAAGCTACAAGCCTTCCTACAGCAAACTGATCTTCAGTGGTCCTGAGTTTAATTCCCAGCAACCACATGGTGGCTCACAACCATCTGTAATGAAATCTGGTGCCCTGTTCTGTCATGCAGGCAGAACACTGTATACATAATAAATAAATCTTAAAACAAAACAACCTAGGTACACTTTTTGGGAGGCAGAGGCAAGCAGACAGTCTACATAGAGGGTTCCATGCCAAGAAGGGATACATAATGAGACCCTTAAAAACAAAAGCACACAAAAATCACATTTCATTAGTCTCATTAGCATGCAAATTTGCATATCTTTAAAAAAAATAGTAAAATTAGCCAGTTGCATGCTGGGTGTGGTGGTGCATTTAGGAGGCAGAGTTCCAGGACAGCCAAAGATACATAGAAAAACCCTGTCTCAAAAAACAAACAAACAAAAATTTAGCCAGTTGGTGGTGGTGCACTCCTTTAATCCCAGCATTTAGGAGACAGAAGCAGGTGGATCTCAGTGAGTTCCAGGCCAGCCTAGTCTACACAGCAAGTTCTAGGATTTCTAGGACAGTCAGGGCTACACAGAGAAATCCTGACTCAACTCCCCCCCCCCCCATAAAAACAAAACAAAACCAAAAAAAGACCCCAGAAGAAAGAAAAAGTGAAATTAAATATAACACAAATTTTCTTTTAGAGAGATGGGGTCTCACTGTGTAGCCCTGGCTGGCTTGGAAATTGCTCTGTAGACCAGGATGGCCTTGAAATCAGAGATCTGCCTACCTCCGCCGCCAGAGTGTTGATATTAAAGGCGTACATCTGCTGCCTGACTCAAACAATTGTTTTAAGATAAATTTCTTCATGGTTATTATCAGAAAGCATTTTATTTACGTGCTTTTTATATATTTTTATACTCGGGCCACATAACATTTTCTCCAGCAAAAGGGGTCTCAAATTGAGAAATACTTAAGAAGCCCAACTCCATACTAACTCTCCTGTCTCCCTTCAAACTAGGGCCTCATGTGCACTAAGCAAACACATTACTACCGAGCCGCAGCCCCAGCAGCACTGAATGTTATCCTGGGTTGTTGGGACACTTCCTGTTAGTCTGGGGTCAGGTTCCCTCATGCCCAGAAGAGCTTTGAGTGGCAGCTAAGCTTCTTTCCGTGGTGCACCACAGAGTCCCATGTTTGCAGCTACTTTTGGGGTCAGGTTGGTGAGGTTTGTGACAGGGACAGGAGGTGCAGGTGTGTATATTGTTTCATCATCTACTGGTACTGTGGTCTTTTGTGACTATGATGTCTCTGAGCCTTGTTAATTGTTAGAGGCAAACAAACACTTAAAGCTACCTGCCCCTCAAATATGAAACACTTGACTTTGCCGTAGTTTAGAGGTTCAGTACCTGTGTGTGCCTGCATTCGGATGCTCCTACCTGTTAAGCCTTCTCACCAGCGTTCCATCTTATTTGAAAAGAGTCTTTCACTAAACCTAACACTTAGCATTTTTGCTAGGCTGGTTGGTTTGCAAGCTTCCAGGATCTGCCTGTCTCTTCCCTACAATGTGGGGTTACAAGCACATGCAGCTGTGCCTGGCCTTTTACACGGTGTTGGCTCTTCTTTCACAGCTCTCACCCGCTGAGGCATCTCCCCAGCCCCTTGATATAGTTTAGCTTCCTGGATGTTATGTTTCTGGGAGTCTGTCATAGTGATCCGTGTTATGGTATAACATTCTTTTTAAGATTTTTTTATTATTATGTACAGTGTTCTGTCTGCACTCCAGAAGAGGGCACCACATCTCATTATAGATGGTTGCTATTGAATTGAACCAGGACCTCTGGAAGAGCAGTGCCCCTTCCTTCGGGATAACTTCTGAAAGGACTCTCAGTAGAAGCTCGGGAAGGATGTATATGAGTAGTGAGCAAACACAAAGGTGTGGGGCACACCTTTAATCCCAGCTCTTGGGACGCAGAGGCAGTTGGATCTCTGAGTTCGAGGCCAGTCCGGTCTACAAAGTGAGTTCCAGGTGTTTCACAGAGAAACCCTGTCCTGAAAAATCAAAAGCAAAAAACCAAACCAAACAAAACAACCAAAACAACAACAAAAACAAAAAGAAATGGTCAGTCATGGGGCTGGAGAGATGACTCAGTGTCTCTGTGTACTAAGTTTGAGGCTAGCCAGAGCTATGTAGAGAGATCCTGTTTAAATAAATAAAAACAAACAAACTTCAGGTTGTCAGTATATTGGAACAGTATGTGACATTTAAGGAGAAATTGAGTTTTCTTCTTCCTGCTGATCTGGCCTTCACTTCTCTTAGCCTTAGGACAGTTGCGTCTACTATCACAGTGGACACTGTCTCGCAGGATGCAGGAAATGAGGACATGCTTTTACAAGGCATGGTGTTGTGCCTGGAATCCCAGCACGTGGAAGGCTGAGTCATGAGGATTACTGAGAGTTCAATGCCAGTTTGGGCTGCAGAGTGAAATATTATCTCCAAAAAACAACGATTAAAAATCCCACAACCAAAAAGCATGGTCTCTGTTGCCCCAGTGCTGCCAGTAGACCTGTTTCAGCAGGTGCTTTAGTTTAGATGTGTCCAGGACTCCATGTGCTGGGGGTTTCCTAGGCTCTCCAGGGTCAGAAGAAGTCGGGGTGAGGGTGGGAGGGATGGGAGTGGATGGGTAGGCTGGAATGGGGATTGAAGAAGGAAAAGGTTGAACATGCCCAGATGGTGGTGCTCACATCTTTTTCTTTGTTGAGTGTGTCGTTGTGGAGAGTCCGGGAGTTCTGCCAGGAACCTTGGTTTCTGTGCATCTCTGTCGACAGTGGCCCATGCAGTCTCAGCACCACGGTGACAGGGAGAATGACAGAAAACCTGAGTTCTGATTTGTGCTGTTCCCTGTGGGATCCAATGGCATTTTAGTATGGTTCTCAGACCTTCACACTGTCAGTATGGTGTTATTTTCCAAACATGAAAGCCAAAACTGGTTCAGATTCTGTCCCATCCTTGCCACAGTTTGACTTCTCTGGACTTGCTTTCCTTACTTATAAAATTGGAATTATAGTTATCTTGAGATGCTACCGGAAGGAGGGTGGGGCTATGGCTCAGTTGATTGAGTGCTTCTGAGGCTGCAAATAGAGGCCTGGGTTAGAGTCCCAGCACCACATAACTGTAATCCCAGCACTACGGGTGTGGAAGCAGGAGGGTCAGAAATTCAAGGCCATCCTTGACTACTTAGGGAATTTAAGGGCGTCAAGTAATCACCACGGGATGGTGGCACACACCTTTAATCCCAGCACTCAGGAGGCAGAGTAGGCAGATCTCAGTCTGAGGCCAACCTGGTCTACAGAGTGAGTTCCAGAACAGCCAGGGTTAACACAGAGAAACCCTGACTTGAAAAACAAAAACCGAAATAAAACAAAACCCAAAAGTCCCTGGGAATATACAGCAGGCACTTCTTGGTCAGTGGTGGGTCTCTTCTTTGCTGCCTTTTACTTTTTCACATTTAGGTCTAAGACAGATTCCCTTTTAATTATTTTTTTGTTTGTTTTTGTTTTTAATGTTATAACAGCAGTTAGCAATCAAATCAGTGCTGCTTTGATTGCCAGGTGGTGGTTCAGTGTAAGATATAGCCATTGTCAGAATAAAGACAGAAAAACGTGGGAAAATGTCTTATTTACACAAAAAGTGCTGATGAACAACTTGGTATGATCTCACTGCAGACAGGAGTGACATGGGTCACAGTGCAGAAGGCTCCTTGGTATCCTAGAGTCAGGAACAGGTACAAAGCACACAGGACATGGAAAGGTACCAGTGGTATTGGCATCAGGATGCAGTGAGGACAATTTATAATTAACTTTATGTATTTCTTGGAGCATAGGTTGATATCATAATTTATGAATAGTTTAGTAAAATCAAGCTAATTAACATGTCCATTGTGCCAAGTTTTTTTTTTTTTGAAAGGTAATTTTTTTTAAAGATTTACTTATTTATTATGTATACAACATTCTGCCTCGATGTATGCCCGCATGCCAGAGGAGGGCGCCAGATCTCATTACAGATGGTTGTGAGCCACCATGTGGTTGCTGGGAATTGAACTCAGGACCTCTGGAAGAGCAGTCAGTGCTCTTAACCTCTGAGCCATCTCTCCAGCCCCCTGTGCCAAGTATTTTTGTGGTGAGAACATATAGCATGAATAATAAAAACCCAGAGACAGATATTGGGGTTCAAGCTGAAGATGAGAAAATATTATTCGTGCTACAAGAACATGTGGAGTTTCTTATTTTAGTAGTTCTGAAGTGTAAGTATTCATCATCATCATCATGTCTCCATTCTTCTATTTCACAGCTTTATAGTGGTCATTCTCCTTCCTGCTTTTTTCTGGCCTGGCTAAGGACTGAGCCAGTGTCTTGTGCATGTCAAACCCTCTCCCACTGAATTACATCCCAAACTCTCCTTAAAATGTTTAAACTTAGATTTATTTTGTTTATGGGTACAGGTGCAGGTGT
The DNA here is from genome assembly GCF_014885135.2 of Alexandromys fortis. Classification (NCBI taxonomy): domain Eukaryota; kingdom Metazoa; phylum Chordata; class Mammalia; order Rodentia; family Cricetidae; genus Alexandromys; species Alexandromys fortis. The sequence continues at coordinate 947,544 of NW_026068045.1, read as the reverse complement.
GAGATGCCATGGTGCATGCATAGAGGTCAGAGAGCATCTAGTGGAAGGCATTTCCCTCCTTCTGTAGATTCCAGGGTCATCAGGCTTGGTGGCAAACACCCTTATGTGCTGAGCCATTAGACGCTGCTATTCATTGTTTATAGATGACGTATTTTCTTTATCCAGTTACCTATTGATGGGCACTTAGGTCGACTGGGCAGCGGTTGTTGTGGATGCTGCTGCTGTGGATGGGTGTGTCTCTTCAATGCACAGCTTCCCAGCTTTGGGGTAGACAGATCGGAGTAGACTTGTAGTTCTGTTAGGGTGTGTGGTTAATCCTAGGGCCAAACTGACCGTGTGCTCTACCACTGTGCACCACCCTCACCCTGAGGTTTTAGTTTATTAGAACCCTCTTGGGGTAGTATGCCCCATAATCTCAGTTCTCAGAAGGCTGGAGCAAGAGGATTATTTATTACAAGGTCACCAAGGTTACATAGCAAGAGCTACCTCAAAAAGCACACATAAACTCCATACACACAGGTGCTGTGGTTTTCCATAATGGCTGTTCTCACTGAGGGAAGTTTGAACTACACCTGATTTTTTTTTTAATGACCTAATTTTACAGTTTTTTTATTTGTCATGCTTGTTGGCATCTGAGTTCTTTGTGAGCAGATCATGATACACAGAAAAGTTTTAGGCACATTAGAGTACTTAAAACTTTTTTAAAATAATTAATTTTCATTTTATGTGTATTGGTGTTAGGTCCCCTGGAACTGGAGTTACAGCAGTCTTGAGCTGCCACGTGGGTGCTGGGAATTGAACTCAGGTCCTCTGGAAGAGCAGCCAGTTCTCTTCAGGGCAGAGCCATCTCCAACCTCCAGTGTCTAGTAGTACTCTTGACGCCTAGGCCTTGCCACAATGGCTTCTCAAACTCACAGAGTTCTTCCTCTCTCTGCCTCCTTAGTGCTGGGATTAATGGTGTGCACCACCATGGCCAGCCTCACCTTTATTTTACATAATCTAGGCCAAGACCATGGGAAGATGGACTTGGGAACTGTTGTAGTTGTTGTTATTGGTAGTGGTGGTAGTGTTCCTACATACTTATTATTTATTAGGAAGTAGTTTTTAATTTTAAGGTTTATTTATTTGTTTGTTTATTGTTTTTTTTGAGACAGGGTTTCTCTTTTTAACAGCTCTGGCTCTTCTGGAGCTCACTTTGGAACAGGCTGGCCTCGAGCCTCCTCCTTCTGCATAAGTGCTGAGATCAAAGGTGTGCGCCAGCACTGCCTGACTAGAAGTATTTTATTTTTAATTATGTGTGTATGGGTGTGAGTAGGTGACTGCAGTGCCCTCAGGGGCCAGAAGAATGTTACAGGCAGTTGTGTTACAGATAGTTTGAGCTACTTGATGTGGGTGCTGGGAACTGAACTCAGGTCTTTGCAAGAGTAGAAAGCACTGTTAAACACTGAATCATCTCTTCAGTCCCTCATTTATAAACTTATTTATACATGCCAAGCAGATCCTCTGCCACTGAGTTGTGCACCTACTGTTTTAAAAGTGTGTGTGGGGGGGGGTGCTTGTGCACATGCACACATGATAATATGTGGAGGTCAGAGGACAGCTTCACAGCCTTGGGGATCAAGCTTAGATTATTGGATTTGTTTAACAAGCACCTTTCCTGACTGAGCCATCTCACTGCCCGTAGTTTAAACTGTATTCTGGGCCTGATGGGATGGACCAGCAGGCAAAGTGCTTGCTGTGCAGGTCCGACTTGAGTTCAGTCCCTGGAGCCAGCTCCTGTGTTTACCTCTGCACAGTGACTGTGGCATGTGTGTTAAACTTGTTCATTTATTGGTATGTGTATGTATGTGTCGGTGTGTGCACGTCAGAGAAGGATGACTTTTGGTAGTTCTCTGTTCTGTTGAGGAAGTGTCTTGTTTTGCTGCTGCACAGTTTACTCCTTCCTGGAAGCTTCAGACCAATTCTTCTGTCTCCCTTCCTGCTGTAGGAATGCAGGATTACAGGTGTGTACTATTGTATCTGGCTTTCATTTTGTTTTTTTGAGACAGGTTTCTCTGTGTAGAGAGGCTGCCCTAGAACTAGCTCTTGTAGACCAGGCTGGCCTGAAACTCACAGAGATCCACCTGCCTCTGCCTCCTGAGTGCTAGGATTAAAGGTGTGCGCCCCCACTGCCCAGCAAGGGTTTTGTTTTTGTTTTGTTTTGAGACCAGGTCTTACTATGTAGCTCCAGCTGGACTGAAACTTGTTAGATCCATCAGGCTGGCCAAGAACTTACCTCTGCCTTCTGAGAGCTGAGATTGAAGGTGTGCACCACACTTGGCAAAAAGCTCAGGCAGGTCTTTTCAGTGTGACCCAGTCCTGTTGAATCCAAAGTTCACATTAGTGGCTCCTTTCTCAGCCAGGATCTCCCAGCCAGGAATGATGGTGTCTGGCAGACAATAGATTGCCTCATAGAGAAGTAGTTAACACAGCACTTAATCCCACTTGAGCTCCCCAGCTGTGATGGTCATGTAGTCTGTGTAAATAGTTTTAGAATTGAGGCTGAGATTGGGTGAGACTGTGGGCCAGCTCCTCGTCATCTTCTAGTGGATGCAGTTATAAGAACAGGCACAGCATTTCTGTGTACCCAGGACCCAGTGGAGGAAATAGTCTCAGTTTAACAGAGTAGAAACCAAGACAATCAAGGTGTACTCATCTCGTCCTCCGTAGCTGCTGCAGTACCCAGGGAGAGCACTGTTGCTTGACTAGGGCCATAGGGGCTGCCGCTCTGCAGAGGTGGGCACACACAGATGGGCTCTGTCCAGTCTTCTTTGGATGTTTGTGCAGTGTGTTTCTTCTACGGTTCTAAAACAGTTATGATTTATTTTGGTTCTTTTTCTCTTAGTCAGATTCTGAGGAAGATGAACCTGCAAAGAAGAAAATTGTCCTGCAGGTAAGCTTGGTGTACCATAGCTCTTCCTTCTCTTTCTGTGTTGTTTCCAGAATGATAGGACTTAAAGTGCCCAAAGGTTTTCATTGGAGGGCTAGCTTGTTTGCACGTATTTGAGGACTGTTTTGGTCTGACTTTGGTTTCCAATGTAGCTTTGAATCAGATGCACCGATCTTTTTCTCATTTCTTCCTGGCATTAGCAATGGAGTTGACTTTTCTGGAAGGACAAGCAATGGTAGGAGCAGGAACTGTAACTTAATTCAGTCCATTACATTTCGGGTAGAAGGATTGTTTAGAGAGGGTGTAAGTAGGGTGATCAGATGATGATAAGGAACATCTGTGTTGTGAAATTGCCTGTTCTTCCTGTTGTGTTTCTGACCTGGAGATAGATACTCAAACAGCACTTACCTTGTACCAGGTACCTGTGTCTAGCCAATTCCTTTTTCAACTGTAGGGCCTAAATTCTAAGTTATGATCATTATAGTTTAAGTGAAGAAACTGAGGAATTTGCCCAAAGTTAGACAGCTACTGTGGGTGGAGCTGGGCTTACAGCTATATCTGCTGTGCTGACTCCAGAGTTCAAGTCTGGCCCTGGAGAGTCTAAGTAACTTGGCTGCTTCTCTGCAGTCAAAACCAGAAGTCTCGACTGCGTGACCTCCCTGCTGTTTGCTCTGCTCTGAGTGTCTTCTGTCGCCTCTACACTCGATTTGTATACACTGTTGGATTCATGTTGTTCTTATAAATTGGGGGAGAGTGGTCCTGCCTTCTATAGTGGTTGTCTTGGAATTCACATATGCAGTGTTGAAGCTGCCCTTTCTCTTCACTTTGTTAAGGTGTCACTTCTAGTTTTGGCAGGTCTTAGGACAGGGTCACGTGGAAGTCAAAAGGACTTGTGGTGAGGGTGGTGTGGTGTTTGGTGATAGTGAGTGCCGAGAGAAGAGCCACCGAAGAGGCCAGGGATCCCCTTGTCTCCAGGCTTCCAGGACAGGGTAGACTTACTTGAAAGGCACTCCACAAGGGAAGAGCTGTCATTCAGGTGGTGGAAAAAGATGAGCACAAAGAGACGACCCGGGAAAGCAGAACGGGAACCTGGCCCTGCAGAGGGCTGTAGCTGTGATCCTGGACGGTGTTGAGAAGTTGAGCACTCGTAAGGTAGCGTAAGCAGTGCTTTCAATCTGCCACCCCCAGCAGGAAGAACACCTCTCCTGCCTGCCTGCCTGCCTGCCTCAGGAGTCCTGTTTAGCTCGTTCTGGGCAGTTCTGACTGAGAAGATATCCTGGGGCTCCAAGACAGTGACACAGTGACCTTATTCCACTCTCCTTTTCTTGGGGCAGACCAGCCTTTCAGTGTACAGAAAGTAGAATCCAAGCAATTCGCATGGTTGGGTGGGGCCAATTAGTGTACAAAGTGATAAACTAAGTGCTTGACTCTGGCATTAGCCAGTTGAGGTTCCACATGCAGGGGGCTTTCCTTGCGTGGGTTGGCAGAGGGAGCTTTTAGCAGTAGGTACAGATGTCTCTTGAGCAGAATCTGTTCAAAGGAGGGAGAAGTTGAGTTTCAGGGTTTTTTTTGTTTGTTTGCTTTGTTTGTTTTAAGATTTATTTTCATTTTATGTGTATGAATGTTTGTCTGCATGTATATACATTTGTACTACACATGTGCTTGGCGCCTGCCAAGGTCAGAAGAGGGTATTAGAGTCCCCGGAACTGGAGTTACTTGAGGTTGTGAGCTGCAGTGTAGGTGCTGGAACTAAATCCTGATTGCCTGGAAGATGAAGTGGTGCCCTTGATCCCCTGCCTCTTTCTCTGGCCTTGAGACTTGGTTTTTTAAGGAGAAGGGTTAATGTGAGACCGAGGGCACTGAAGACATAAAGTTGGGATAGGATCTGTGGCAGTTAATTGTGGAACTAGGCTGGACAGAGCTGAGACAGGACATCGCCTCTCATTGTGGATGAACAACTATAGTAAGTCCTAGAGCTGGGGGTGGGGGCTGAGTGCATGGAGGTAACAAAGCCTCAAGGGGCTTTGAGGCTTTCAGGAGAAGCACAAAACTATATGATCTTGTTTGTCATTGTTCCTAGTGCATAATATAAAGTCTTACTTTCTTTCTTCCCTCTCATTCCAAACCTGGGCTCACTAGGGATCCGGCGAGGGGACTGGTTTGTCTGCCTTGCTCCCCCAACCTAAAAACCTGACTGTGAAAGAGACTAACAGGTTGCTCCTGCCCCATGCCTTCTCCCGGAAATCCTCAGATGTCTCCTCGGATGCTAAGCCCTCTAGACTGGCTTCTAAGACCAAGCCTGCCTCACTGGCTCCTGTTCTGGGCACCACAACTACCACTCCATCACCCTCTGCCATCAAGGCTGCTGCCAAGAGTGCTGCCCTGCAGGTGACGAAGCAGATCACACAGGAGGATGACGACAGTGATGAGGAAGTTGCTCCTGAGAACTTTTTCTCCCTCCCTGACAAGGCTGAACCACCTGGAGTTGAGCCTTACCCTTACCCTGTCCCCACTGTCCCTGAAGAGCTGCCTCCAGGCACAGAACCAGAGCCGGCTTTCCAGGACGATGCAGCCAATGCTCCCCTTGAATTTAAGATGGCAGCGGGGTCAAGTGTGGCCCCCTGGATGCCGAAGCCTGGGGATGACTATAGCTACAATCAGTTTTCCACATATGGCGATGCCAATGCCGCTGGTGCTTATTATCAGGTGGGTGAGGACACAGAGGATGGGCCCAGGACCATTGATGATGGTGCTGAAGGAGAATTTAAACAGTGAAATGACCTGTGTGTCACTTAGCTTGGCTTCTTATACTACTCAGTCTCAAAATACACTGCTTTTATTTTGAACCTTATGGATTTAAATTGCCCAAGTATTTGGGAGTCTAATAAGGTGACTCATGTCATACTTTCATTCTGCATGTTAGCTTTCTGTCACTGTGATAGAAATCCTGACGTAAGCCGGGCGGTGGTGGCGCACGCCTTTAATCCCAGCACTCGGGAGGCAGAGGCAGGCGGATCTCTGTGAGTTTGAGACCAGCCTGGTCTACAGAGCTAGTTCCAGGACAGGCTCCAAAGCCACAGAGAAACCCTGTCT
>NW_026068045.1:910064-940979 GCF_014885135.2 Alexandromys fortis | reverse complement strand
GGCAGGGTTTCTCTGTGGCTTTGGAGCCTGTCCTGGAACTAGCTCTTGTAGACCAGGCTGGTCTTGAACTCACAGAGATCTGCCTGCCTCTGCCTCCCGAGTGCTGGGATGTGTGCCACCACCGCCGGGTTTCCAATAAGCTCCATTTCTTAAAGGTCTCAGCACTAGTAGTGCCACAGGCTGGTGAACACATGGTTCAGCAGAAGATACTTAACCCAAATCATAACATTTTAAAAACAGAAGCTTATGGTGGGAGGTGGTAGGAGATTTAAGAAAGTAGGAGAGGAATGCTCTCTAATCCTAGAACTAAGAGATACAGACGTGGGTATTGAGGAACAGGGAAGTCTGGTGTAGTTTCTGAGTAGCAATTATTGTCGCATAAAGGAGTACAGGAGAAGAGTGAAAAACTTGTCAAGGCAGTTTCTTTTTGCAAAACAGGCACCCTATAGCTCTCCTAGCTAGCCAGATACAATGCCAAGATGGCCTCTGATTTTTATCCTTATCTTTGGTGGTGACTTATATCGTATCTCATTGGTAAACGCTCAATTTCACACTCTGACACGATTAGCTAATCATCGAGAAGAGAAAGGGGGATTCAGGGCCTATGGGCCCTTGTGGGACTAACTACCATTGATAGGAAAAAATAAAAATTTTCACAGTGGGTATTTTCCTTTTCCTCCTTTTTTCTTCATTCTCTTCTCCCTTCCTTTCCTGTCCTATCAAATTGGAGTTCAGATTCTCTTGCCTCAACCTCTCCAGTGCTGTACACCACCACACCCAGCTTTGCTTTGGGTTTTTTGTTTGTTTCTTTGTTATTTGTTTTTATTGATATAGATATAGATATATGTATATATATTGAGCTATATATTTTCTTCACTTGTTTTGGGTTTTTATGTTCTACTTTTTTGTGTGATAAATATGAATCATGTTTTCCACTTAGCTCATTATAAGATGCATGTTCTTAGGAGCCTTCCAGGCATAAGACAGTACAGACCACTCGAGTGTACTGGTGCACTGAAGAGGAGGCGGGGTAGTTAGGGCTTCATGATATTACGACCCTATCTCAAACACAAGCAGTTGCTAGGCACAGGGACCAGACTTGCCTTTGTCTCCACCTTGTCTTCCTCTAGACTCTGCATTCATGTCTGAGGGAGCCATCACATTCATAAAGTACACGTTGCTTATAAAATTTTTGTAGTATCTTATTTTTATTTATTTTTCAGACAAGGTCTCACTATGTAGTTCTGGCTGTCCTGGGATTTACTACATAGATCAGAGTGGTCTTTAACTCACAGAGATTTGGCTACCTTTTCCTCCTGAGTATTGGGATTAAAGGTGTATGTCCCCATTCCCAGCAACAAGTAGCTCATGGTGCATGTTTGTACCTCTTCTGACTGTAGGATCACACCATATAGGCAGTCAATGAAACTGTCCAGGGGGTGGGAGGGATAGAAAGCCCTGATTCATGAGATGATGAGGCTCCTGACCTAATAGCGCTGGAAGGCCTGGCCAAGGGTACTGGAGAGTTGAGGTGTAAGTTATCTTGAGAAGTAGCTAAGGGATCAGGGCACAGTAGGAGAGAATGTGCATTCCTTGTCTCCCTTCCCCCCAAAATGTCCCTCTGCCTAGATGGTGCAGATGAGGGAGCTTCCGGGACTGTTGGTGAACCAGAGGGTAAGTCCTTGGGTCTCTGCTGGTTCATCTGAGGGCCTTTGTTGTGGGAATCTCTCCTGCTTTTTCCATACAGTTTGCTTTATTTTGTCTCCATTATGCCTTCAGTCAGTTCTGTGTTTTCTGTTTTGGTTATAGGATTATTACAGTGGTGGCTACTATCCTGCACCGGACCCGGCTCTGGTCCCTCCCCAAGAAATTGCCCCAGATGCCTCCTTCATTGATGATGAAGCAGTGAGTTAACAAAATGTATTAGTTACTTTTCTGTTGCTATGAGAAAAATACCATGACCAAAAGCAACCTATAGAAGGATTTTTTGGGCTTACAGTTCCAAAGGGGTAGGAGACCGTCCTGGTGGAGGGCATGGATTCGAGAGCAGACATGGCATTGGGACAGACAGGAAGTTGAGAGCTCACATCTCCACTCACACACAGGAAGCAGAGAACAGAGAAAGCTATTGGAAGTGGGGGCTGTAAACCCTTTCAGTTCACCACCAGTTGTTCCAGCGAGACTGGAGTATCTCCCCAGTGAGCACCACCAGTTAGGGACCATGGGAGACACAGCCAGAATGACTTTCTATTTTCTGTGCTGGGGATCAAACCCAAGACCTTGTGTATGCTAGACTATGGTGGACTACTGAGCCCACATTAAACGTAAGATTTATTTTATCTTTAGTTATGTATATGTCTGTGTGTCAACGTCAAGATATATGCACATAAGTGCAGGTAGCTACATAGACAGAGGAGCCAGTGCCCTCAGGAGCTAAAGTGTAGGCACTTGTGAGCTGCTGTGGGTGCTGGGAACTAAATTCAGGTCTTATGCAAGAGCAGTACTCACTCTTAACAGAAACGTCTCTCCAGCCCCACAAATGACCATTTTTGACACCAGGTTTCAAATCTGAAGCTAAAGGAAAACTTTCTTTATCTAGTTTTGTTTGTTTTTTGAGACGGTTTTACTATGTAGCCAGGCTGGTTTTGAATTTTCAGGCCTTGTTCTCAGTCTTCTGACTGCTGGGATTATAGGGAATTTATTGTTATTAATTAATTCTTGTTTGTTTTAAGACAGGGTTGTTTCTTTGTGTAGCCTTGACTGTTCTAGATCTAGTTCTGGAACTGGAGAGATGGCTCAGCGATTAAGAGCACTGACTGTTCTTCCAGAGGTCCTAATTTGAATTCCCATGTGAGTCACATGGTAGCTCACAACCAACCATCTCTAGTGGGATCTGATGCCCTCTACTGGCATAAAGTTGTACATGCAGATAGAACACTCATGCATAAAATAAATAAATAGAAAGAAAGGAAGGAAGGAAGGAAGAAAGAAAGAAAGAAAGAAAGAAAGAAAGAAAGAAAGAAAGAAAGAAAGAAAAGAACAAAACAGAACTAGCTCTGTAGACCAGGCTGGGCTCAAACTCTCACAGAGATCTACCTGCCTCTGCCTTCCAAGTGCTGGGGTTACACCATCACAGCCTGGCCTACCCCCAATTCTTAATTTAAAAATTGTAGTCCTATCCTTTGGTAGGCTGAGGCAGGAGAATTTGAGTTTGAGGCCATCATGGTTGTGTCCAGAAACGAAAAGGAAGAAGACTCTGATAGACCTTCCAGGCAGTGTTGCTATCTAGTTTGTATTTCTGGATCTCCACAAATACTCTTGGCCACCATGGCTCAGACTCTAAGAGACCTCTTGAGAAGCAGCCCATGTCACCTGGCACCATGGAAGTTTGGTAGATGGTGGGGTGGACAAGGGAGCCCAGCGCTGCTCTAGAGCAGTGGTTCTTATTCTCCACCCTCCTAACGCTGCCACTTTAATGTAATACAGTTCCTCGTGTGGGGATCCTCAACAGAAAATTATTTTGTTGCTACTTCATAAGTGTATTTTGCTATGGTTATGAATTGTGATGTAAATGTCTGATAGGCAGGATATGTGATACATGACTCCAAAGGGGTCTGGACCCTACGAGTTGAGAGCTGCTGCTCTAGAGCTGAGTCCTCAGCAGTGTCTCCTGCTCTCCTTACCCACATTTCCAGATCCTGCAGTTCTGCTTTTAATTAATTAATTGATTGATTGAGTCACTTACTCATTTATTTGTTGGTTCATTTATTTATTCATTCATTCATTCATTCATTCATTCAATTAATTAATTTCAGTTTAAGCGGCTGCAGGGCAAGAGGAACCGAGGGAGGGAAGAAATCAACTTTGTGGAGATCAAAGGTGATGACCAACTCAGTGGGGCACAGCAGTGGATGACCAAGTCATTGACAGAAGAGAAAACCATGAAGTCCTTCAGCAAAGTAAGTGTGAAAGACTATTTGGTGGCCTACGTGGAAGGTCATAAGGTCTTCTACAGGTCTGTCTGACCTATTGTTACTTGACACACCCTTAGCAGGTATTGTTGCCCAAGTTAGTGGAGTATACTCCAGATTTCATGGGAACTTTATAGAATTCAGCTGCTGGGACGGTGTGTGATTCTTCCCACTGGTTGGAATCTACAGCTGCTTACCTGTACCTCACCAGTCTCCATCTCTTAATCTGGCAGCTGACTCAGCCTATCTTTGGGGAGTGGGTGCAGCAGATCTCCAGAGGTTCTAGGCCTTGGCTCCCGGGCATGTTGCTCATCTCTTGCCACTGTCTTCGTAGTTACTGCAGCCAGCTGCTATCTCTGAATGCTCCTTCCTGTTCCCCACCACCGGCTTTCCTGTGCTCATTTTCTCCAGTCACGTGTGAGCACTTACGCTGGCCCTGGGTGGGGGTGGCTGAACACGAGCTCTGTGCCAGCAACACCAAGGTCAAGGATTTCATCCCCCCCCCCCCCCAATTTCTCTTTGTTCTATGGTCACAGATGGCCATCCAGGCCCGTCATTTGTTTTAACTGTTGGCGGTCATACAGGGTAGAGCAAAGGATTGTGGTTAGAGCAGCCGAGATCTATCACTGTTTACTGGAAAAACCACTTAGGAGAAAGGGCTCTGCTAACTTGGGCTTGAGAGGAGTGTCACACAAGTAGCTGCTGGTGCGAGTGTTCACGGGAATGGATTGAGTCTTTTATGTATGTCATCTTTAATTGTAGCATTTAGTAGTAACAAGCAATTAGAATCTGCTCTTTTCCCAATTCCAGGTTTTTGTCCCATTTCATTTTGTTGAGCTTGCTTTTTGAAAGAGAAGATACAGTCCCTTATCCCCAAGAAGTTGACAGCACAGTTGGGAAGAGATTTAAGGACGCTTGAGTGTAAATGATTACAGTGCAAATTGATTACATAAGTGCTGAGGAGACTCTGGGGAGGAGTTCCTGAGAGTTGGGTGGGGCTGGCGAGGAAGCTTCTAGCTTGAGACAGCTCTGGCAGAAGACAGAAAAACCACACAGTGAAAGCTCAGAGCAGTATAGATTTTGACAGTAAATCGTTTGCATCAAAGTGTGGTTGGGAGTGAGCTGTAGTTACTGCTGGAGGCTGGAAGATGGATGGAGGAAGAGTGAGACTGTGAACTTGGTCATCTCAGGGAAGTGGTTGACATGCCCTAGGACAAGGTAGCCTTTCAGCCGAAGGGAGGGCTTAGTAAGTGGTCAGTAGGAGCCAGACTGGAGAGAAGGGGACAGAAATGAAGAGGGTTTAAGGGGCAGATGGATGGAGGGATAGTAAGCAGGTCTGGAGGAGGTTGGCAGATCACATACCCATGGCATGACAGCTGTCCTGGACAGCCCAGTGTCCACTGGCAGAGCCTAGACCCTGGGCTAGAGGGAGAGTTGGGTTATCAGACAGAGTAACCCCGTCTTCACCTCAGAGTTTACCATTCATTTGGGGAATTCACAGGCTATTTCTAGCAAGTATTCTCAGCTTAGATTTGTTTTTCATAATGGCACTAATAGAATGTCTGTTTTGCAAGTATATAGGCACAGAAGCAACTCCACGTTGACTTTTCTCTCCAAAGATTTGGGCTCTATGTTTAGCGGCTCAACTCTCCAGCCTTACACTGTCCAGGCACATGAGACATTCATGCCTTTCTGTCTGTGGATTAAGGACTATGTTTTTGGGTTTTGTTTTTGTTTTCCCTTGTAGAAGAAAGGTGAACAGCCAACTGGCCAGCAGCGGAGGAAACACCAGATCACATATCTGATTCATCAGGTGAGGATGCTCAGGGCTCCACTTACAGGATCCATTTAAACCTGGGGATGAGTAGTAGAGCCCAGGGCCAGGCTCCCTTTTGGCAGACGGCCTTTCTTGTTCTCCTTGTGTCCACTGGGGGGAGGCTGTGTTCTTAGTTTCATTCCATCTGCCTCTGGTACAGGAGATTTGAGAAACCTTGTTATGTATGAGGGAAGTGACATGGTCTATTATAGGATTCTTTTGACTTTGCTGAGACAAGAGTTTCAAGCATCCCAGGATATAGCCCAGGATGGCTTTGAACTTTTGATTCTCTTGGGTCTACCTCCTGAGTGCCAAGATTTACAGGCATGTGCCTCTCCCTGATTTGTAAAGACAAGAGCCCAGTGTGCTTCCTGCAAGGACTCTACCAACCGAGCTTCATCCCAGTTAATTAAAATTGTTTAATACATTTAGTGTGTATGTGTGAGCGTGTGTGTGTTTGAGCACTTACATGTGTGCCACAATGTAAGTCATAGGAGGTCAAGACAAATTTTACTGGTTTTCTCTGTCTACCACACAGGTCCCAGGGATTGAACTCAGCCATCAGGCTTGGTGGCAGGCACCTCTACCCACTGAGCCATCTTGTCAGTACCCCCAACCTCCCAGCAGGCTTTTCCAGTGATAACTTTACCTGTTTTATTTTAAATAAATAAAAGGCTGGGTCTAGGATGTACAGTGGTACAGTGTGTGTGATTCCTAGTCGTTCTGTCAGTAAGTCAGGCTGCTCATTGTGACCCCTCTTTTTGTATTCCCAGGCTAAGGAGCGGGAGCTGGAGCTGAAGAACACCTGGTCAGAAAATAGGCTCAGTCGCCGACAGACCCAGGCCAAATACGGATTCTAGGGCTCAGGAACTGACAGCTCAGGATCTCCTGTCGGCGTTGTTGGCCCAGCCCCCAGCTTCACCTCCAGGACCCCAGCTGCTCTAAGTCCAGGACCTCTACCTTGAGGACCCAGCCCTCGCCTCTGGGAGAAGAAACATATTTGATAGATTTTTCCTAACAAGTTAGAAGTCCAGCTCCTTTCTGTGCTGGGCTGAAGAGACTCAAGCATTTCCCCAAAGGCCCAGAATTCTCCCTGTCAGTGTGATGAGATGTTGAACTGTCCCACAATTTTTTTTTTTTTTAAACCAGGGATGTCTGTTGAAATAAAACACTGAGTGTGACAGGTGCGCCTGTGCTGGGTCTTGGTCTCCGTGTGGAGCTGGGGCAGCTGCCCCAACCAGGCGCCCTGAGCGGCCTCATCGTCGCTTTGCTTTGTTACCCTCGGCCCTGTGGCCATGGCCATCCCAGTTGTTGGCAGTTTTACCCGGGGTAGGATGATTATCAGGTGTGGGATTCCCCAGCCGGACTATCAGGGGTTTCTATGGCATGGAAGCCTCGTTAAGATGGGCGTGGTGCTGCACGTCTGTAACCTCAGCATTCAGGAAGCTGAGGTAGAAGGATTATGAGTTCAAGACCAGCCTGAGCTGCAGTATCAAGACCCTACAAAGAACAAGGGGCGGTGATGGCTATAAAGTGACACCTGGTAGTGTGGCGTGAAGCAGCCTCTGCTCCCGGAGTGAATCAAGCTCACACTGAGCTCTGTGGCGTGTTCACACTCTACCACCAGTACAGATTGTGAGCTGGTTTGGAGGCTGGGTGTAGACGTTGGGGCCAGATCTATCTTCATGGAGACTTCAGAATCTGTTTTGGGGATGGGAAATGAAAGGAAATATAGACTTAGAACTGAGGGCGCCATGTGCACACTAGGAACAGTAAGTACACTGCAGTATCTTCCTTTCAGGTCAGGGTTCAAGTCGGGATGATCACAAAGACGGCACATAAACCATGAGTCAGCTGTCAGGGATCCGAGAGTTACCTGGTCTGCAGGAGTGGACAGGAGCACTAAAGAAACTCCAGAGCCTGTGGGTGCCAGGCAGAGGAGCTGGGCGACACACTGTGGGGTTAGCAGTGTTTAGCTGTCCTGGGTAGGCAAGGCTGTGGCTTAAATAGGGTGTGGTGAGGACTCGGGCCCAGCAGATGAGACAGCTCACTTTCTGGTTCTGTGCTGAGGTAAGTCCAGAGGTCTGTTTCTCATTAAGTACATTGTAGGGTTTCATCACTTACAGGAAAACTACCCGCTTATCTGAAATCTGACCTACTTCGGGTTGGAGCCAGACAGGGCTCCCGAGTCCCACGGGGACTGTAGTTCAAATCTACACATCCAGCCAGTCTCAGTAGGGGGCATCAGTTCCAGTGATACTCCGCTGTCCACTGAGGCTCTGACCCAGGGTTGGGTGAGCCAGGTGTTCTCTGGGTGCAGCCTAGAGCAGCCCTTGCCACCTGCAGTCCCAGCCTGCATTCATCTGCTTGTCTTCAGAGTCCGCACTGAAGTGATGGAGAAGGAAGTGCCTCTGCTGTGGGAGGCAGGAGACAGATGGGCCTTTCACCTTCAGTTCTCATGGAGACTGCAGCTACCTTTTACAAGAAAATTGTGTTTTGAGATGGTCACTACAACAATTGGGTTGGTCTTGAACTCACCATATAGCTGAGGCTAACCAAGTCTTAATCTTGTCTCCCAAATGCTGGGGTTACAGGTATCCTCCACTATGCCCCACTCCAGAAAAAAAAAAATTTAAGGCAGGATTTTTCTTTTTAGTTCTGGCTGTCTTGGAACTCTGTACACCAGGCTGGCTTCAAACTTGGAGATCCACTTGCCTCTGCCTCCCAAGTTCTGGGATTTAAAGGTGTGCGCCACCACCACCCAGTTTTAGAAAAAAAAAAAAAAAAAGTCAGGCTGGAGAGATGGCTGAGAGGTTGAGAGCACTGGCTGCCCTTCCAGAAGGCTTGGGTTTTATTCTCAGCACCCACAGACTTATACACCAGCAAAGTAAATTAAAATATAAAAATTATTTTTGCAACTGTGTGTACGTGCTCCACATGTGTCGGTGGTACCCATGGAGGTCAGAATAGGGCATCAGGATCCCCTGGAACTGGAGTTAGGGATGGTTGGGATCTACCATCAGCACCTTGGAGGCAGAAGCAGGGTTTTGGGTTCAAGGCCAGCCTGGGTTTCAGAGTGAGACCATATCTCAAAACAACACCATCCCTGTGTACAGTCACCTTGACCAGGACAAACAAGATGAGGTATTTGAGGATTAAACTCAAACTACAGAAAGACGGGGATCTTGTTATGAGGGGTGTGAGCCCCCAGGACAGCACTCTGTGGTTGGCTAACAGCCGGAAAGTGACTGGATTTTGGTTTTAGCTGCTTTCAGGGAAGGACTATGGAGGTAGTTAAGGATGGCCAGTCTACAGTCCCCTTTGGGTGCATCTGTGGATTGGATCTCCCTGTCCTGAGACATCCACAGGTGACATTGCTGAAATTGTCTATTCACTGAAGGAGCAGGGAAATGTCAGTCATGAGGATCAGTCACTATGACCAAAGGCTGGGTCTGCAGTGAGAGGAACTGTGTCTGGATCTTTCCATTTGGGAGCTGACTTGGCAGAAGTGGGGGCAGTGTGTGCCAGAATGCCCGGAATGGGCAGAAGGGTTGGCATCTTAGTTTCTTTTCCTGTTGATGTGGTAAAGCTACCCTGACAAAGGCATCAGTAGGAGAAAGGGTTTGCGGGGCTCACACTGGAAGCATGGCAGGGCAGGGCAGCCAAGGCAATAGGAGCGTGAGGCAGTGGGGCTCCCATCTTTCCAGGAAACACTGATGAATGCTGCTTAGCTTCCTTTATCCTCTTCTATAGCCCAGGATCCCCACCAAAAACTAGCTTCATCCATGATTAATGTGCATCTTCCCACATCAATGCGCAGCAGTCCCTCGTGGACATTCTCAGAAGCTAGCCTTCATCTAGACACCGCCCCCCAGCACGGGTGTGCCTGGAGGCTTGTGTAGTGCCCGCACTGTGGGATGGTATATCCGTCAGGAATAAAAACACGCACAGACAGACACAGGAACACGGGTCATCCTTGATACAAGAGTGCCAACTTCACTGTGCTCTGGGACAGCTTATACAGGGATCCTTAACTGATAGCCACACCCCAGCTTTTGGGATTTTCAG
Organism: Alexandromys fortis; assembly: GCF_014885135.2. Classification (NCBI taxonomy): domain Eukaryota; kingdom Metazoa; phylum Chordata; class Mammalia; order Rodentia; family Cricetidae; genus Alexandromys; species Alexandromys fortis. The sequence continues at coordinate 931,124 of NW_026068045.1, read as the reverse complement.
TTGTAAAACACCAGAATCCACTCTCCTGCCGTCAGGAACTCATGCTCAGAGCAGCTGCAGGCACAGGCAAACAAGTTGTTTTGCTCAGTTCACTCCAGCAGGCACAGGGTCTGAGGCAGGCAGAGAAAGTCAAGGGGCCAGGGGTCTGCAGCCCCCAAAGGCTTGTCTCTTGGATGACTTTAGATTGCAGCTGACAACACAAGCGGCCAGAGAAGACAGAGGCGCCCCCCCCCTCCCCTGTGAGGAGCCTGGCTGGGGAAGTTCCCTTTCTGTCTTCAGGCCTGAGGTCTGTAGTAAAGTCAGCAGATTGGGCAGGGCAGGGAGGATCAGCACCTTGGATTTTATTTCTGTATGCTCTGAGAACTGAGTCCGGGGCCTTATGAGTGCAAGGCAAGTGCTCTTCTTCTGTGTTGTCCTCACCCTGACTCCCTGAGAGGGCAAGAACCTTATCCTTGCCGGGCTGTGGTGGCGCGTGTCTTTAATCCCAGCACTCGGGAGGCAGAGGCAGGCGGATCTCTGTGAGTTCGAGACCAGCCTGGTCTACAGAGCTAGTTCCAGGACAGGCTCCAAAGCCACAGAGAAACCCTGTATCAAAAAAAAAAAAAAAAAAAAAACCTTAGCCTTCTGTTTGTGGGGGCCTCCTTGGTATCAAGACTTTTGACACCTTGCTCTCTGACCCCATATTCCTCTTTAGATGTCACAAAGGGTGTCCAAAGCCCCTGCTGGCCCCAGCAGTCATACAAGTCAAAGCTGTTCGTGTGAGACATACATGCCGGGGAGGGCTCAGTCCCACTTCGTTTTGAGGGCTATCTTTGGTCTAAGCCCAAAGGCTGCACTGTTCAATGGCAGAATGCCCTAAGGAGACATACCTGCCCACTGCGCTCTATCTAGAAGTTATGGACGTTCTTTGCTTTCTTACTTTCCATCTCCTGTATCAGTCACTTTTGTCTGCCTGCTCAGAACCTACCCTGAGGTGACTACCCAAGTGTCTGGTGAGACCTTTCTTGGGCTTTCAGCTTTCTCTCTGATTCCGAGGGGGAGGGCATGGGTTCCCCACTCCTGTCTTCCAGTGCTTAGGAGGACTCTAGATCTTCAGCTGACATGGACTCGGCACCTATGGCTCCTCAGCCCCGATTAGCATTGAGCGGAAAGAGAAAACTGGCTAGTCACTGGAGCTGGTGTTGGTGCCAAGCTGGGACAGCTCCAGTGGTGGCAGCACCCAGCTGTCTGGAACGAAACTGGGGGGAAGAGCCTGTGAGACTGCTGTGCCTCAGCCAGGGGTGGGACCCAAAGGGCACCTGCTGGCTTAAGTGAGCATTAGTGTGATCAAGATGCCAGCCAGGTAGGGAGCTGCATAGAGAAAGGAGCAGCGGCAAAGATACCTCCAGTGATTCAGGTAGACTCTGGAGCCAGCAGAACCATGCGTGACCAGCCGAGATGAAAGTGAGACCAAAAGTGTAGACCTCTCCCTGGCCAGGAACCCGTGTGGAGTTTTGCTGTTGGGCAGCGGGTCAGTCCTGAAGTGAGTCTGGGCAGGGAAGGGGGAAGACACCCCAGGATGGGGTGGAGAAGGGAGAAGACACCCCAGGATGGGGTGGAGAAGGAAGAAGACACCCCAGGATGGGACGGGGAAGGGGGAAGACACCCCAGGATGGGGTGGAGAAGGGAGAAGACACCCCAGGATGGGGCGAGAAGGGAGAAGTCACCCCAGGATGGGACGGGGAAAGGAGAAGACACCTCAGGATGGGACGGGGAAAGGAGAAGACACCCCAGGATGGGGCAGGTCAGGAAGACGGGCTCCTCCTGAGTGAGGCAAAGGCTGAAGCTCAGGAGGTTAGGAAGTTCCAAGAGAGTTAAGGAGCTGTTTGAGGAGTCTGCATTCTTCAAGGGCTCACACACTCCTAAGAGTTCTGAATCTTTGCCCTGTCTATAGCATTCACTCCCATGCCCCTGGCTGCCCATTTAGCCTACCCCAGCTAGAGGAGAAGCACTTGGCAAAGGAAGCCTGTGTCCTTGCCCCAGTGTTTCTCAACTTCTGGTGAAAAGACCTATAACTTTGCCTGAGTGTCTTTGAACCCCTAATCCCTATGGACCACAGTGGGAGAGAGGAAAGGGTGGAGGAGGAGCTGGCAGAACTTCGATTCCTGTGGAGGGAGATTGTTGGTGAAGATTTATTAGCCAGACAACCAACATACAAATTCTAGCATCTGTTCTCACCAAACCATCGCTCAGACAACAGCAGCATTGGATTGGGGCCCAGAAATGAAGGCTCAAAGGGCCAAGGCTTCCTAAAGTCCAGTTTCTTCAGGAGGAAAAAACAGGGTCATAGGAGGCAGTACACTTCTTTGAACAGGGTTCCTGGCGACTCTCAGGAGAGCTGGCTGTGTGTCACTATGATGGAGACTCCACATTTGTTCCTCTGATCTCCAGCCTGCTTTGGAGTTGGATGGTCCCTTCCAGAGAAGAGAGGAATCAGGGTGAGGACAGAGAACCCTGAGCAGGGGTTTTAATCCTTGACCTTGGCCCAGACATTCTCTCTCTGGCTTCATTTCATTATTTGCATAATGAGGGAATTGAACTTAATCAATAAGGGCAAATGAAATGCAGCTCGTCTTCCCTCCCGCCCCACGGCAGACATCACTCATCAGTCATGGTGCTCTTCTCTGCTGGGTTTGGATGTGACCTTTCCAGGGCCACACGCTAGGCAGCCGAGACCAATGGATTGGAGTTGGCATGCGGGATGACACCTCCTCGCCATCCGTGCCGCAGATGAAGGAGCTCAGCTCACGTGTAGTCTCACCACCTGCCTTTCCGAAGAAGGACCAGGTGTGTATGATGGTTCCGGACACAAATACCCTGAGCTAGCCTCTCTCAGGTCAGACATACCACCTAACGATGAGGCCTGAGGGGAGCCGTGCCTGTTCTGTCTTGAAGCTCCTGTCTACAAAGGCTATGCCTCCAGGGCAGGAGGGCTGATGAAGGAGAGGCCTTTGCTTTGCCACAGAGTTCTCAGAATGTAGCTCTGCAGACAGAAGGACAGCCCTGGGTCATACCTTCTTTCTGTCTCTGGCCAATATTCTGTCTCTAGGAGAAGATATCTGGTCTTAACTCTTTGGCCTCCAGAGAGGGGATTTAGACTCCCACCCATATCCATTCATTCTTTCTGTCTCCTCTCTTTTCCATCCCCTCTTCTTCCTAAGCACCTGCTTTGCACCAAACACTGGGCTTCTCCACTGGGGATAGCTGAGTATCCCCCAGGGCTGCCCCTGGTGTGTGGAAGGGGGAAGATAGAAGAATAAAAAGAATGGTTGTCCCAGGTGGCCAGTGGCCTACCAAGTGTGTCAGGGGGTCAGGCCAGGAAGGCTGTCCAGAGAGAAGGGCAAGTGGTCTTGAGGTGGGGTTAAGGGTTGCCAGGCAGCAGGCGGATAAGCCTGTAGCAGTCGCTAAAGGCAGGGCAGACTGTGAACTGGAAGAGGCTTAGTGTTGTTGGGGTTTCTGTCCTGCCCAGTTCCTGCAGTCGTTAAGTCCCAAAGAAATCACACAGAGGTCTACATTAACTATAAACTGATTGGCCCATTAGCTCAGGCTTCTTATTAACTCTTATAACTTATATTAGCCCATTATTCTAGTATATGTTAGCCACATGGCTTGGTACCTTTTTCAGCGAGGCAGTCACATCTTGCTTCCTCTGTGTCTGGGCCCACAACTGCATCCTCTTCCCAGAATTCTCCTGTTCTCCTTGACCTGCCTCTACTTCCTGTCTGGTTGTCCCGCCTATACTTCCTGCCTGGCTACTTGCCAGTCAGCGTTTATTTAAAATATTCCCACCATCGTTCCCACACAAGCTTAGCAGTTTTTGGTGAGCTTGGAGGAATGCGGCATGAGGGTCTGGAATGGGGCTGACGACCTGGGACCCTCACCGGCATGGAAGACCAGGGTCAGGCTACTGCTTCAGAAAGCCCGTTCTGACTTCCTTGGGAAAGAACGGGTCAGAAGTGACAAGACTGGTGTGCAGGTGAGCAGTTGGGATGCTCTTAGAGAAACGGGGTACAGCGCAGGTGGTAAAGAGCTTGCCTAGTGTGCACAAGCCCCGAGCTTGGTCCTTAGCATTGGAGGAACTGCTTGGGAGTGTACACTGTGATCCTACTGTGCAGGAGGTGGACACAGCAGGTCAGAAGTTCAAGGTCTATCAGTTTCATAGTAACAGGAATGCTTGAGGTACGTACACCCAACACCCTAGTAATCTTGGGGGGGGGGCTGAAATGAACAGATATCTGTAAGTGTTAAGCCAGCCTGGTCTACATGGTGACTTCTAAGCCAGCCCGCGCTACACAGTGAGACCCTGTCTCAAAAATAACACCAACAGAAAGCTTAATTCTTAGAAAAGTCTTGATGAGAAAATGGCAGGGACTAGAATAAGGGGAGAGGGCACATGTTACTGACCTACAGAGTCTGAAGTATAAAGGGTGGAGATGTTTAGGGACCCCACATTTCTGACTGGATAGCTAGGTGCTGGGAGGTAATCATTCAGGATGTGGAACACAGGAGGATGTGTGTGTGTGTGTGTGTGTGTGTGTGTGTGTGTGTGTGTGAAGGGTGAGAGTGGTATTGGCCCAAATGACATCTGAGTGGCTTTGGAACCATGGGGATGTTGCAGAATTTTTGTTTAACTATGCAAAGATGTGTTGCGTTTGTTTAATTATGTAAAGATGGGTTGCTGTTTCACCTTGCCTGCCTACAGTACCTGAGTGTCTAATAAAAAGCTGATGACAATTGTGAGTGAGGGGGTGTAGTTGGGGGTGTAGGGACAGTAAGGAGAAGGAATTTAGGATTGAGGAAGAGAGAAAAAGATGCCAGGGGCCTGACAGACAGACATGAAGAAAGCAGGAAAATAGGACAGACAGAAGGAGAGAAAGGTAAAATGGCCCAAGGCAAAACATAGATGAAGAGAAACAAGTTAAATTGGGTTAAAAGAGCTAGTGGGACAAGCCACTAAGGTTGCGCATTCATAATTAATAAAAAGTCTCCATGTCTTTATTTGGGAGCTGGTTGGCAGCCTAAAGAAAATGCTGACTACATGGGGAAGTCTGGATGGAGACAGGAGCCGGAAGGCAGCAGCTGGCACAGGGAGTTCAGCAGGTGACGGTAGAGCAGGGGTCTTTGGTGCCAGCAGAGAGGAAGTCTGAGGAGGGACCTGAGGTACAGGGTAGTGAGTCCGAGTCACAGCGAAGCGATACCACATTCAGATGTGACTAAACTCTCCATGGGGAGGCCTCCTCCTCTGAGTCCACTGCGGGTGACAACTGAGATCCTAAGTGCCCTTCTTTGGGAGAGCTGGATCAGTACCACATGTGTCTGAGGAAGGCCTGACAGACAAGAGGCTGGTTGGGAGGAGGAAGTTTGAGGGAACCCTGTCTCCCTTAATTTTCTCTGAAGTAGGGGCAGGTAGGGCTTCACAGAGGTGAGCTTATGAATGCCGAGGAGAGCAGACAGAGCCTGGAGTCTCAAGCCTGGATCTGGACAAAGGTCTCCGGCAGCATGGACCACTCTGTCCTGCTTTGGTCCACTGACCTTCACCTGGTCCACTGGTTAGGAGGAGCTTCCTCTTTCTGCTGGCCTTCTTGAGCTTTTCTTCCCTTGTACTCCCTTCGCCTGGCCTCCTGAGATGGGCCTGGACCAGCACTTCCGGAGGATGGGGTGCCCAGTGGATGCTGTTCCCGATGGCCCCTCTACCTCAGCATAGATATTACTAGGGGCTTCCCCAGGGCTGCCCCGCCCCATGGCGTAGAAGGCTATGGGTTCTTCAGGCTCCTGATAGATGGGATTAATGGGTAGAGCCCGTTGGGGTCGTGAAGCAGGACTTGCATAGAGTTCAGATGGAAGCTGAGGCTTGGCCGGGATGGGAGGCTTGGGTCTGGGTGCTGGTGAAGTCTAGGAGAGAGGGCAGGGCCAGGGAAGGGAGCTGATGAGAACCATGGAGACAGGGTCTAAGCTCAGGGCTATCTCAGCCCGAGCCTCTACCCATGAGGTCCCTACCTTCCTGGCCTGTCCCTCTGACCTGTGTCCCCTCTCCAGACCCTGGCCCCTTCCCGTCAGGATGACTTGTCCCATACAGTACCTCCTTGGGTTGGGAGGCCCACACTTTCTCTTTTTGTGCTGGGGCCTGGGTCTGCCCCTGGTGGATGAGCAGCCTGTGCTGGCTGTCTGCATCCTCCTGCCTTTTGCTTCCGGAGTCTGATTCAGTCCTCAGGGAAAGTCCAGTTGGCTCAGCAGTCTGCAGGGAAAGAAGGAGGCCTGATGATGAGGGTGGGGCGGGGATGACAGGTAGCGCAGGAAAAGCAATCAGCCTGAGAGGAAGGGAGAGAGAGAGAGAGAAGTGAGGAGTGGGTCAGTTCTCCGTGTGAGGAAGACAGGAGATGGTGCTGAGGAGGCTTGGGAACTGTGGACGTGGACTCTGGCCACAGGGGTATCTAGAACTGAACTTCATCCATCCAGAACTCAGCATCAAGGCAGTCGGTCTCATCTGGGCTTTAGGAGCCTTTACTTTCAAAATAATCGCCATGGGGCTAAACCCCACGGCAGCTGGGCTTTATTTCTTCAGGCTCAAGAAGCTAATGTGTGGGCTACATGTTCAGAGACCTCCTCAGGAGAGACGACCCTTCCCACGGGGAAGCTACCCTGGGAAGCTCTGCTTTTAGCTCAGCAGTAATGCAGCCTCTGCTTCTGGAGGCCAAGGCCACAGGGCTTTCTCAGGCTCCTACAAACCTCTCAAGGTTCTCTAGATCCAAAGGAAAATTCTTTCTCCTAGTGTCCATCCTGACCTTCCCTGACCTTCCTTCAGTATATCAGCAGTATATCCACTGTGCTGCCCAAATGGCAGGAAAGTTAGCCTCAATACCCCACCACCCTCTAAAGATCTGCTCTGCTCACCGCTAGTCCTTCCATCTGCAAGGCTTCTCCAAGCTCACACACAGCCAGCACCATCTTTAGACAATGGACGCCCCCCCCCCATCCTCCCACTCCCCCCGGCCATTCTGCAGCCTCTTTGTCCAGTCTCTCCAGCAGCATGGCAGGCCTTCCTGCTCTAGAAGGACCCAGATCTTCAGGCTTGGTTAGTGCTGGGCCTAGTTCCATTCTGGACCTGTAGTTTCCAGCTGCCTTTATCCCGTGGATCTGGGGGTTGAACTCTGGACCTCTAGCTACACCCCAACCCCAGCTCCCTGCTTGACCTCTCAAACTACAGGTGTTTGAGCTGACTCAGACAAGCTCCTCTAGTCTTCATCTAAACATCCCCCTGCTTCCTCATCTAGTTCTGCAAAGACCCTGTCAGCTCCACCTTCTGCTACACAGCGCTAGCCCACCCCCTCACTTTCTGAAACACTGTAGCCGTCTCCACCCCTGGCCGCCTTGTTTGGTCGGGCCCTTACTTCTAACTCTCCAGTTTATCCTCCCCGGAATAAAACCTCAGACCCTTGTAAGAGCCACAGAGCCCCTTACCTCGTTTCCCACCTTTCGGTTCATCAGTCCTCCTGATCCATCCAAGGCAGCTTCCTCACGGCTCATTATTCAAGCCCAGCAAGCAACCTCCCACCTCGGGGCTTGGCCCTGGCTGTTACTTTAGCCCCAAATGCCTTTCCTCCAGCTGTCTTCAAACCTCCCCCTTTCACTTCGTTCAGGGCTCTGCTCCGATGTCCCCCCTTCTCTGCTGTACCTATGTGAGATAGCGCTAACGAATCCCATGACTCTCCATCACTGCTTGGCTTTCTTCCAAGCACTTGCCCTTTCTGCTGTCAGATTGTTCTCTGTCTTGCTGATGGTGCCTGTCTTGTCTTCATGAAGGCCAGGCTATTATTGGGTGGCTGTTTACTTCCTCAGTGTTGGAGCAGCTCTCCACATACAGTGGTCAGAAGCCCCCCATCCCGCGCACCTTTTGAAGGTGGGAGGGCTTCCTGACACTTCCTGCCAAGCTAAGCGGTGGACTGTGTGTCCCCTGGCATCCACCACAGTCTCCGCACTTGACCCCATCCTGGGACTGGTTGGCGTGGCTACTGTAGTAAGGTTTCTGAGTGAGATGCCCTCCCGTCATGGTCTCTCCTCCTCACCCCCTGCTCCGCAGACTCAGTAAACCTAGCTTAATTTAACGTGGTTGCTTCCCTTTGCTCTGCTGTCACGTGCTTTTCTGGAAGAGGAGTAGGTAGGCAAATGTGGCCAGTCACGGGCTAGGATGAAAAAGGCAGATCCAGTAGCCGGGACCCAGCTGGGATGCTGGAAGTGGCGGCAACAACATTGTCCTCAGTTGTGGATTTTGGGTAAGGGCTCACCTGGCGGGCAAGGGGCTGGGTGAGCATCTCCCCGTAGGGACTGAGGGGACACGCTGTGTAGTGTTGAAGCAGGTCCTGAAGCTGCGCGTGGGCACTGTCTTCGCCCAGCACCACGTGACGCCCATCCCCTAGCTGGGCAAGGAGGAAGTGACGGCAGCAGGTCCGGCTCCTGGAGGGGCCACTTTGAGTCAGACTCACCGTTTCTTCCCCCACCAAGCTGAGGGAAGAGCCCTGAGCCCTCCTTGGAGAAAGCAGGCCAGCACAGGAGCCAGCCCCTTGGTTAGCACATAGCCCCACATCCAGTTGGTCATCGGGGACCCGAGGGCCCACTCCTCACCTGTAGGAAAGGACGAAGGTCACGGCTCTCTCGCTGAAGCGCACCAGATAGCATCCTTGAGGCTGGGGCTGCAGCAGCCTCTCAGCTTCCCTGCACAGTTGGAGAGAAGTGGCAGCTCTGACTCTTGTGATCTCATTGCTGTCTCAGGCTCTCCTAACCTCAACTTCACCCAAAGCAGGTATATCACGACTAGGTGGAGATGAGGGTCAGGGGTCCTACCCAGTGGGAGCTGCAGCAGCAACAGACATTACATCTACTGTGCTAGAGTTTCAAAGTCAAAAGCTATACTGGGGAGATGGTGAAAGAGAAGTGGGGTTGAGGAGTGGAGGATGGAGGACCTGCAAGGGTAGGAAGAAAGGCGAGGGCTGGACAGAGTTGCTAGAGATGAAGGGAAGAGGGGCTGAGAACATGAGCACCAGAGACCTAGAGCCAGTAGGATAAATGAGCCTAGGGAGAGAAACTGAGGCCCAGAGTAGGCTGAGCCAGAGTGTCCCCTCAGTGAAAGGCCTGGCAGTCATGATTTCCGGGCTGACTCGGGCCCCACAGCCCCTGTGCCTTCTGGTGGTTCCTCCTCCGTGACTCACCTCCTGGTGATGAAGCCATGGAACCAAACTGGGGCAGTCCTGAACAAGAGCCAGTGGGCCTGGGTCTTCTGGACCCAGGCTCTGGTCTCAGCTTGCAATGACAGGCCACCTTTCCCAGGTACCTCTTCCTCCTTGTCAGTCTTCCGCAGGACCCAGGCAGCTCCCGGGGCTGAGGCAGAAGCCTGGGTGGGAGAGAAGCAGTCATGACTAGAGGGCTTCTGACCCCAAGCTGCCTCCCTTATCCTCATACCAACCCCTCAGCCTGTCTTAGGGTCAGATTGTCCAGAAAGTCCTTCCCAAGACCACTGACCTAAATTTCTTCTGGGTTTCTGATGGCCTTCCATACTGGCCTCAGAGGCCAGGGCTGGTATAGGAGTCACCCCAGGCGGGAGAGGGTGGCTTCTTCTTTAGTAAAGGACACTGAATTGGTGTCTGGGAGGACAAGATACTGAAATAGGATCTTAAATGTTTTGGGCTAATGGAGGAGCTCACAACAAGGACAGCTGTGTCTGGGATCAGTGTCTGACTGTGTCCTGGTCACTTGCTGATGGGGCCTGACCTTTGTAGGACCAGAGGAAGTTAGGGCAAGCGGCTTGTTATGCATGGGAAGGAAGTGCTCTCTACTTCCTCCTTCCTCTGCACCCAGCCCTGCAGAGAAGAAATTCCTGCGGGCTTTCTTCTCAACCCTCATCCAGCGCACACCCTCATCCTTGAGAGGGCGGGAGCCAATGAAGCAGCTGTACCCTTTCGTATTGCTACTCACCATAGTGTGGGCGGCCCTGGGCTTGAGCTGAATCTCCTGCTCCTTCAGAGCCTGCATGCTGAGCTTGCTCCCCCAACCCAAGTCCTGGCATCTCACCTGAGTCAAGTTCATAGGCTGGAAGGTGCTGAAGGTTGGGGAGGGGGCCTCATGATTCCCTGTTGTAATGAAGGGGGTTGCTTGGGGTTTCTCAGGGAGGGATTGCCTCTTGTTCTCCCTCCCCCTGCTAAACCCAGGTTTAGAGTGTCTCTCAGACATCTCTGGCCAGGTGGTGGTGGCACACGGCTTTAATCCCAGCACTCGGGAGGCACAGACAGGCAGACCTCTGTGAGTTCGAGGCCAGCCTGGTCTACAGAGGGAGTTGCTACAGAGAAGCTACAGAGAAACCCTGTCTCGAGAGACCAACCAACCAACCAACCAACCAACCCAAACCAAACCAAAAACAAAAACAAAAAAAATCCCTTAAAACATCTCTGAAGGGACTTTTCCCTGACAGGCACAGTGGTGAGAACAGGTTAAGTGCAAGTTTATACAGGGAGAGTGGGCGGCATCTCAGGGACAGGAGTAGGAGCTAAGGTGTTCCAGAGAGACTGATGGAGAGAGGGGTTTGTCAATGAAAGAGAAACCCTGGGAACTAGGCTGGCCTTCCGATAGCCATGTAGAGAGGTAAATTCCTTCAGATCAGGGCCCTCTCTTGGTCTAGGCTCCTTCGCCTGCCATCTGCTTTTACTCTCTTGTTCTAGTCTCCTAAGGACCCAAGGACCCTGTCCCCTGTCCTCAGGGGTGCATAGATAGGAAGCCCCAAGATAGAGCAGAAATTGTGGAAACTGTGGCAGCTTTGGCTTGGGTCAACTGCTGTTGCCGTGAGACGTGGGAGCCCAGGCTCAGGAAGGCTGTAGGGCTAGGGAATCTTGAACTTCACACGTACCTTGGGGGCATGCCTGAGCGAAGCAGATCTCCAAAGAGGCAGGTATGTGTGCTCACGAAAGAGGAGCACACTCGGTGGTGGCTCATCTGTCCCCCACTCCTTCCCCCAGGGACAGGAAATGTCAGTCTACTCACCTGCTTTGTTGTGAAGAGGATTCACGTCACAGAAAGCCCAGTAAGACAACAGTCCCGGTCCTGGAGGGCAGGCAGCAGAGCGCCTGTGGCTTACTGTATGGTGGCCGAGGAGTTCTTCTGTCTGGCCTTTGTCTCCTCTGAAAGCTCTGTAAGATTTCTTAGAGATTCAGTCAGAATTTTACATGAGGATGGAGGGGCAGGGCAGCAACAGGAAGGATGTGGGTTAGACTCTGGAAGAACTTTGCGTATGTGTGTATGTGTCTGTGTTTGTGCGATGTCTGTGTTAGACCACAGGTGCACTTGCCCGTGTGTATATGGAAACTAAAAGCTGAAGCAAGCATCTTCCTCAACCATGCTCCACCTTATATTTTGCAACAGGGTCTTTCATTGTGTCTTAAGTTCATAATTTCAGCTGGACTGGCTGGTCAGTTACCCCCCAGGATTCACCAGCACTGGGTCTACAGGCCTGTGCCCAGTTCTTACGCGCAGGCTGAGGCTCCCAGCTCAGGTCCTCAAGCTCGTACAGCAGGAGCTTTGCCCATGGAGCCATTGCTCCAGCAGCTGGAGGGACTTATTTTTAGTCGTAGAAGATTCATGAGACACTAAGGAGCTTGACATCTGTCCTTGAGCAGCTAATGGAGCTGGACTAGGGCAACACTAAGCAGGTCCCTGTTAGAAGTGGCAGGGTTAGTAGCTGTGGTTGAATCTGAACTGTCCCCACAGGTCTGTGCTGACTTGGGAAGCTGTGAGCTGAGAAGTAGACTGGGGACCAGGAGCAGGTCACAAGGGACAGGTAGCTTTCTCTGCATCTTTTTGGTGTCCACACAGGAGACTAGATTCTAATACCCATGACATGGTATTTAATGTTACTTAGAAATAGAAAAGACTTGCCTGGCAGCGGTGGTGTGCCTTTAATCCCAGTACTTGGGAGGCAGAGGCAGGTGGAGTTCTGAGTTCAAGGCCAGCCTGCCCTACAGAATAAGTTTTAGGATAGTCAGGGCTACACAGAGAAATCCTATCTTGAAAAGCAAAAAAAGAAAACAAATGAAAAGGTCCAGTAGAAATTACTAGAAAACTCTTAGATCTAATAAAACAGTTATAGAGTAGGAAAGCAATACCAAAAAGTGGCCTTTATATATACCAACAATGTACTCTCAGAGAAAGAAAAAAAATCCTATTTGTAGTAGATCCAAAAAGTTAAGTATGTAGGAACACACCTAACCAAAGAAGAGCAGGACAAGGAGAACTTCAAGACCTTGAAAAGGAAATCAAAGAAGGTTCTAGACAGTGCAAAGACATCCATGTGCTAGACTGGCATAGTTAATAATGTAAAAATGGCTGTACTACCAAAATTAATCTACAGATTCAATGCAATACCTATAAAATTCTAATGTCATATTTTACAGATCTAGAAAAACAATCCAAGAATTCATCTGGAACCACAGATGACTACAAATGGCAAAGTATCCGAAAGAGTAAGAACACAGCTGGATTATCACAGTAGCCAGCCTCAGTCGGAGCTATAGATAAAGCAGCCTGGAACAGGCGTAAAAACGGAGGAGTGGACCAATGCAACAGGACAGAGATCATGGACACAAACCCATAAAGTTGTGTCCCCTTAATTTTTGACAAATGAGATGAAAACATTCAGTGAAAAAAGCTATTCAGCACATAGTGCTGGCAAAATTGGATGTCCACATGCAAAATAATGAAACCGGATTCATGTCTTTCATCTTGAGAAACAATCAATTTAAAATGGATCCAAGGCCTTAATTTAAAAATGGAAACTTCTAGAAGAAAGCATAAGGAATACTGTGCAAGACATCGGGGTAGGCAAGAGCTTTCTGAACAGAGTGCTGGGATCACAGGAACCAGTCCTGTAGAAAAGATGGATACGGCATGAAAATAAGTTTCTGTACAGCAAAAGAGACTATTGGAAACTGGGCACGACTGCACCGAGCACTCGGGAGGTGTTCAAGGCCAGCCTGGCTTACATATAGAGACCCTGTCTCCAGAAACCAAAACCAAAACCAAACCCCCAAACAAGGGGCTAATATCTAGAATTTACAATGAATTGCAGAGATTTTTTTATGAATTTTTTTTATTGAGAATAGGAAAAAAAGTTTCCGCCTCCTCCCAGCCTCCCAATTCCCTCCCCCTCCCCCCACTGAATTGCAGAGATTAAATGTCAAAGGAGCAAAACTGCCTATCATCAAATGACAAATGAATTGACTGGGCCGTTCTCAAAAGAAGAAATGCAAATGGTTATTTGTATTTTGGAAGGTATTCAATAACCCTCGTCATCAGGGAGTGCAGTGCAGAACCACTCTGAGGTCCCTCCTGGTCCCTGGCAGAAGGCTGTCAGCAACAAATCCTCTGTTTCAAGAAATGTTGGTGGGGTACAAATTAATACAGCCATGTGAAAATCTGTTTGGAAATGCCTCAAAAAATTAAAAACAGAGCTACCATATGACTCAGCTATTTCATTCTGGGGCATCTACCTAGAGAGAGCCACACCCTGCTACAAAGATATTAGCCCCCCCACCCACCGTGTTTATTGCTGCTTTATCCACTGTGGCGAGGAGATGGAGCCAACCTAGATGTCATCAGCAAATGATGACAACCTGGTCTGCATATAAAATGTGATATTACTTAGTGACGAAGAAAAATGAAATCACAAAATTTAGCAGATCAGATGGACTTAGAATGTACAAAATTAAGTGAGGAAAAGAAACCAGCTGTTCTCCCTCGTATGACTATCAAGCATACATGCATACCTACATACATATAACTGCATATGGTATAACGTTTAGAAAGGTGATAAATGTTGGCCAAAGGGGCCCATGGAAACCTCCAGACACCATAGGCTGCTGTCGAAGCTATTGGTTGTTCTCCACAACTTGGTGGTGGGGGTTCTATAGTGTAAGGCAATATTTACGACATCAAACGTGGAGAAATTGATCTGATGCTCAAGTAGAAGCTTCAACCCTATTGGCTATCATGCATAATCCTGTAATGTATCCTTCATGTTACTGGAGGATGGCTGTCATCAATATTATCTAGCTATAAACCCTGTGCCTTCAACACCATGAGGGCCTGCTTGTTGGGGTTTCCCACACCTGGTATGTCCCAAAGAAAATCACAGAGGTCTACATAAGTTATAAACTATTTGACCCATTAGCTCAGGCTTCATATTAGCTCTTATAACTTATATTAACCCATTATTCTTATCTATGTTAGCCACATGGCTCAGTAACTTTTTTAGCGGGGCAGGTCACATCTTTCTTCTTCAGTTTCTGGACAGGACTGTGGGGGAGATGGGCTTTCCTCTTCCCAGAATTCTGTTCTCATTGCCTTGCCTCTACTTCCTGTCTGGTTGTCCTGTCTCTACTTCCTGCCTGACTACTGGCCAATCAGCGTTTATTTAAAACATAATTGACAGAATACAGAATTGTCCCACACCACCTGCCTGCAAGATATACCAGTGTAATAGGGGCACAAATGCTATGGGAGTAACCAACCATTTTCTGGGTGGATTTAAGGCCCACTCTGTGAGATGGAACTCATACCTGATACTGTAAAAGTGGCCAAGAATCTGAAACTAGATAGGTCGTGGTCTAGGGGAAAACTTAACTGCTAATATTCCACTAAAGGAACATAGCAATAAAATAACCTCCCAAACTGGGCATGGTGGTACACAACTTTAATCCCAGAACTCAGAAGTGAAGCACGATCAATAAAAACCCAGTGACAGAAATTGAGGTTCAACCTGAAGACCCAAAAAGCAAAGCAGCAGGCCACTCACTGACTCTTACCTCGACCTCCGTCTGAAATGGCCATCCTGCCTCCAGGAATCTCAGAATGAGTCTGTGTCTGAGAGCTGTCTCCTTCCATTTATAATCCTCTCTAGGGCTGGGATTAAAAGTGTGTACCACTGGGATTAAAGACATGCACTGCCTGGTTTCTATGGCAACTAGTGTGGCTACCGGGATTAAAGGTGTGTGTTATTACAGCCTGGTCTGTAAGGCTGGCCGGTGTGGCTGTTTTACTCTCTGAATTTCAGGCAAGCTTTATTTATTAAAATATAAATGAAATACCACTATATTTACCCTTTATGTCTAAAATAAAAAGAAGACTATAACTAAATAAAAGACTATATACAATAAGTACAATAAGTTTATACAAAATATATGGGCAATAAATATATCAACAATGTCTAGTTTATTTCCATTTGACAAATTCGGAGAAAACACTCCATATCTATCTTGGTGAGTCCAAAGTCTTGTACCTAATTTACTTTCTATCATAACTTGCTTTCTGCATCAGGTAAACAGGAAAGCTATAAATATAACTATCTGGTCTTCAACTCCCTCAGAGACCCCAGAAGGAAATAATATTAACTGAGTAAGCAGAAAGTGTGAGCAAGCAACTTCCAAAAAAATGTTGGAAATGACAGAAACAGTTGGCTGACTGGACAGTCACCCAAAGTTCTCTGCAACGTTGAGGCATTCATTTTCGACCTACAGGCCTAGCATATTCGACAGGCTTTTCTGTGAAGCAGGATATTTTGTGTCCTGCTTGTCTAATTAGGACAGCATACTGTCAGCAGTCAAGGCAGGGGCATTTTTCTTGCCTAGTCTGCCACAAAGAAAGTAAACTCCTGTGGACTTCTTTTGATGCCCATTATCTTCTCTGAAGTAGATTGGTGCTGCCAAGATCAGACATATCTCATTGTAATAAAAAAGAAGAACCTAGGTTATTAAAAGATCTTAATAAAAGATTAAATGCCATATTCTGTAGTTTTTGAAGTGTTTGAAGGTGATCTGTCTACCTAAAATATCTTTGTTTGACCTTGAAAACATACCTAATGTGACTACAAGTTCGATTATACTTGGTGATTAACTACTAACCTATATTTCCTTATCATCCTAAATAGTTTTCAAGGATTATAAATTTGCATTACATTGTTAAATGAGCTATATAGGTACAATACTTTGAACAAGAGCAGAAATGTATGTACAGTATGCTCTAACAAAATTAATCTCCAATTTGTATCAATATACAAAATTTGTATACAATATACAAAAGGCTAATCCAATATAAAACATTTAAAACTAATAGTTGCTTTTTTAAAGTAGATTCAATAATCCACCTTTTTATCTTCTATCTATATCCTCCCCTTTTCTTTTCAGAGTAGATTCAATAATCTACCCTTTTATCCTTATCATATCTATACTCCCTTTTTTCCTTTTTCTTTGTTTAGCTTTTTTCCTGACCATTATCCATAACTACTTATAATAAACACATTAAACAAAGAAAATATTCATAATCCATTTTTTTGGGAATGTGGGCATAATTTTCTATTGCTGACTGGGGGTGCTGATAATCTTATGCAGACCTAAATTAATTTAAGAGTATTCTGTGAGGCTGGACCATCTCAGTTGGCAGCCTTGAAGCTGTTCTGGTGTAGAACTCTAAGGAAACTGCACCAGAGGTGCTCTAAACCTTGGCTTATCTGGGCCATTGGCTCCTATAGGAAATTTTTTTTCAGGGGGTCTTTCTTGATCAAACCTTCTTTTTCTTTCTTCTTTTTCTTTTTGTTTTATTTTTTAATATGTACAGTTTTGGAAGTGGATTACTATCCTCTTTTACAGATGAAACTTAGGCCCATGAAAGCCAAGTAACTTGTTCAGTGTCCTATGGTTGGTAAATGCCGAGCCAGGCATTGTTTCCAAAGCCAGAATCTTAGAATCCGAGCCCTGGTCTCCATGCCCCCTGCCAACTCAAGGATCTCGCTGGCTGCTGAGTCCTCAGAAAGCAGCTGCAGCTGCATGGCACAGAGGTGCATAAGGTGATCCAGCTGCTGCTCGCTCTCCTGCAGCTGCTGTAGGTGCTGGGTGATCCCCACCATGGTGTGGCCTGGAGTAGCCCACATCAGAGAAGCTTCTTGTAGTAGATGGTAACTAACATGGAGAATGTGCAGAGAGTGAGAGACTTTGGAGCACTCAGTTCTAAATGGAAGTCTTTATCAAATCCACCCAAAGATGGGACAATGGAAAGACTGTAAGAGCCAGAGACAATGGATGTCTCCAAGGAAACCATCTTCCTGACACAGTGGGAGCGAAGCACATATAGGAACTCACAGAGACTGAGCAGCACACACAGGGTGTCTCCGTAAGATGGGAAGGTAGGCACAGGCTCTGCCATTGATACCTGTGACTCAGGGAAAAATCAGTTTTCTCTGATGGAATGTCACTGGGTATATCAGGCACACGCCACGGTACATCCCATACCCAAGAGTAGTTAGTTGGCTAACACAAAATGAATGTATTTTTGTAGACTTTTTGTTTCATTTTGCATTGTTTTGGCTTTTTTTTTCTTATTGGTCTTTTGCTTATTTGTTTTGATTTTAGTTTTTGGGGGTTTTATTTTTTTGGTTTGTTTTTGAAAGAGAAAGGGAAAAAAAACATAAAGTTGGGTGGGTAGGCAGATGGGGGATCTGTCTGAAAGGAACTGGAGGAGGGGAAAAAGTGACCAAGATATACCATACAGAAATTTTTCTTTCTTAAAAAAGAAAGAAAGGAGCCAGGCAGTCGTGCCTCATGCCTTTAATCCCAGCACTTGGGGGGCAGAGACATGGGGATCTCTATGAATTTGAGGCCAGCCTGGTCTACAAAGTGAGTTCCAGGATACCTAGGACTACACAGAGAAACCCTGTCTTGAAACAAATAAACAAACAAACAAAAGAAAAGAAAAAAGAAAAAGGAAAAAAGAAAGTATGCTGAGAAAGGGTGATGAAGAAGGATGGAATGCAGGCAGAGGACACTGTGGAGGCCAAAACCGTGAGCCTGTTTCCTCCTTGACCAAGGGTCAGAATAGGAGTTTACCTCTAATCCTTCAAGGTTATGTTTCTACCTCAAAGGTCCCACCTAGATTTAGAACCGAGAGTTCTGCTCTTGCAAGGTGCAAGGTGTGGCTAATAGCCAGACCTCGTACTCCAGGAATAGAGAAGCAGATAGGTTTCTACCTCAAACAAAAGTCTAAGGATCCAGCTAAGGTTCCGGTTCCTTTAAGGAGTAAGGATGGATTCCACCCAGGGAGTGGTTTGCCTACAGGATGTTTTGGTCTAGGATATAGGGTGACTTGTTTTGTTCTAGCAACAGAATGTTTAACTATGGATGTAGCCCACAACCTTCAACCCTCTGTTCATTACCCTGCGTCATGTTAATGCAGTTTCTTGTCTTACTCCTACCTTTTGGGGCCAGGGATATATTTTTTTAATTTATTTATTTATTATGTATATTCTCAGTATTCTGTCTGCATGTGTGCCTGCAGGACAGAAGAGGGCACCAGATCTCACTACAGATGGCTGTGAGCCACCTTGTGGTTGCTGGGAATTGAACTCAGGACCTTTGGAAGAGCAGGCGGGGCCAGGGATATTTTAACCAATTGAAAATCAAACATGGGTGATTTCAGTATTCACTGGAACTCCCTCCTAGTACTATTGAAAGACCTGGATAAATCCAGACCGCCTCTAGCAGGAAAAATAGAGCCAAAAATCTAGCAGGAAAAAATAGAGCCAAAAAATCTAGGTTAGCCGGTTCAGTGACGGTGTTGCAGGAACTAGCTGAAGATAAAGTTAGATTATCATCTTTAGAATAATCTTGAGAAACAGGGAGTTACTCCCTTGTGATTATCACTGGTATTTTTGGAATTTTTTCAATGATCACTGGTATTTTCTGAATTTTCCAATGACTTTGGATTACTGGGTTGTGGTTTCTTTCCTTAAATACCCCTTCTCCCAGCTACTCGAGGTCAAACTCCTCCTCTGTGTGGGAAATGAGTTTTGGCCCCAGTGCACTGGTCTCTGTCCTGTCAATAAACCTCTTGTGATTGCAGCAAGGACGGTCTCTCGTGAGTTCCTGGGGGGTCGTGTTATCCCGAGACTTGAGTGAGAGTCTCCCCACATCAGGGGTCTTTCACTATTCTATATGTTTCTGTTTTATTTTTCATGCATCTTCATATTCTTTACTAATATTTCTAAATCCCCAAGCCCCTACCCTGGCAAGTGGTATTTTTGTTGAGCTGGTCCCCGATAGGACACATGGGTTGTGAAAGAGGCTATAAAGCTCATTGTTTTTCTAGTTTCAACTCTGCCAAGGCTCCTCTTTTGTAGTGGTTAAATGAATAAAAATGTGATTGACAACCAAAGGATAAAACCTGTAAGCCCAACAGTTTCAGAATAGCTACTCTAATGGCATAGAAGATCTTTGGGGTGTATAGTTTGGGATTGGACAAGTGTTTCAGTGGCTACCTTAATTTAGACGTGTGATATTTTTGTTTGTGAGTTCATTACAAAACAATTATTTTAATTAAAAAAAAAAAGGAAAGCTGAGCTGGGTATAGTGGTGCATGCTTTTAATTCCAGCACTCAGGAGACAGAGATAGGAGGATCTCTGAGTTTGAGGCCAGCCTATCTACAGAGTGAGTTCCAGGATAACCACAGCAACATAGAGAAACCTTGTCTCAAAAAATCAAAACCAAAACAAGCGAACAAGAAAAGAAGGTGACATAGAGAGATCAGCTTCACACAGGGGGTGTGAAGACTGCGTTCTTAGGACTTCAACTTGAACTCCAGTTGTGGCTACCAAAAAAAAAAAAGGTGTGATTAGGGAGGGAGTCTTTGACGCGTGGTGTAGATTCCAGGGCTAGGCGTCACTTCGGAAATAGTGAGTCAAAGAATACCAAAGGGGGCTGTGGATCTAGCACCACATAAACCAGGCATAATGTAAAAAGAACACTGAGCAGGACATCCCAGCACTCAGGAGGTAGAAGCAGGGGGTCAGAAATTCAAGGTCATTCGTAGGCTATAGGAGAATTGCAGGCCACCCTCGGGTATCTGAGACCCAGCCTTTCAAGAAGATTCTTGTAACCTGTAAGTTGCAATAAACACCTACCCCCAAAGAAGAAGGAGGAAAGGGTTCTAAAGCCAAGTACAAGTTTTATGTTCAGCTTAGTCAATCCTTTGACCTTCTCTACAAGTTTCCATTTAAATTTGTACTGTTAAAAAAAAAGACATTCTTACCTAGCATGGTAGTCTCAGACATAGGAGAGTCTCTGTGAGTGTGAGGCTCTCCTGATCTACACAGCTCCAGGGCTACATAGAGAAACCCTGTTCAAGCAAAGGTTTTTTCCTTTTTTTAATATTCTTAACTCACTATTCCCCCAAGAAGAGACCTAGAGATCCAACCAATCACAACAAACCCTTTGAAATGGTGACTACAGAGACAGTTTTCTTAGAGAGTAACAGAAGAATTAGTGAGCCTGGATGCAGACAGCTACTTGGGACGGGTGTGGGTGCTCTGATGGTCACGGTGTTCCTGCTAACTACCCATCTCCAGAGCCACTTTGGTCTGAGCTGTTTCCAGCTAGGAGAATCCAGAATCTCATTTCTCAAGTGTCGACATTCCAGAGCTGCCCTGGCCCTGTTGGGTTAACATGACCTAGCAGTCACCAGTTGATGTGGTGATAGAAGACCTCAGGGGGCAGCTGCCTGCAGGACACACCTCCTGCTCCACCTCAGCTCCTCATGGCCATCTTGCCTGACTCTTTCTTGTCCTTCTTTCTTTTTATTTCTTATTTTTACTTTTTTTTGAGACAGGGTCTATGTAACCTTCACTATGGCTGGCCCAGAGCTTGCTGTGTAGACCAGGCTAGCCTCTAACTCACAGAGATCTGCGTCTTTGTCTCTTGAGTGCTGTGACAGTGGCTTGGCTGTCTTATCAGGTGCTGGAAACTCCTACTTCAGGCCGGTGTTCACAGCACGAGGGTGCCCCTGAGTGGGTGGTGCTTTTAGTTTCCAACTCTCCTTTTTTTTTTTTTTTTCAAGACAGGGTTTCTCTGAAGCTGTGGAGCCTGTCCTGGAACTAGCTCTTGTAGACCAGGTTGGCCTTGAACTCATAGAGATCTGCCTGCCTCTGCCTCCTGAGTGCTGGG
>NW_026068045.1:820154-909625 GCF_014885135.2 Alexandromys fortis | reverse complement strand
TTTTTTTTTTTTTTTTTTTTTTTTTGGTTTTTCGAGACAGGGTTTCTCTGTAGCTTTGGAGCCTGTCCTGAAACAAACTCTTGTAGACCAGGTTGGCCTCGAACTCACAGAATTCTCTGCCTCTCGAGTGCAGGGAATAAAGGTGTATACCACCACTGCCCAGCTTTATTTTTGTTTCTTTGCTTTCTGAAATAGATTCTCACTATTCTGCTCCCTCTGACTTAGAACTTGCTATGTAGATCCAGCTGGTCTTGAACTTACAGAGATCTGCCTACCTCTGCCTCCCAGAGAGTGCTGGGGTTAAGCATGGCACATGTCTGACACTTTGTTTCCTTTTAAACAGTGGTAATCTCTTCATTCCTTCCTTTCATCAGCTTTTCTGCCCTACGTTGCTTCTTGTTTCTATTCTGGCTGTAATTGAGTTAACAGTATCCAGTAACATCCATGCCACTTCTTGAGTGCTGGGGTTTCTTGAAGTTGTCTCTGCCGCATTAATTATGTTTGTCACTTTTAAATAGCCTAGCACAAAATTTCAGGGCTCAGAAAAATATAACCAGGTTTTCAGCTATAATTTAACATGAATGGGCTCTAATCCAATTCCCAATAGAACCCTTGTTCCTGTGAGAAACCACAGGCACCCTATAGTCATTTTAGTTTTCTGAGTTGCCACCAAAATTGCCTGTTAATCTTTGCTTAGTGTTTTCTAGGCTTTCTTGTGTGTGTCTGTTTGCATGTAGCAACCAGAGGACTCGGTATCAGCCAGGCCCTGATCGTGTGCTCACCTTCGAACTGAGAACAGGCGGTTCTCTGCTGTACCTTGTGACTCAGGGGTCAGGTAAGATCCAGCTCATGATGGGCAGTTCAGGTTTCATGGTGACTTGGTGGCCCATTGTCAAAATTCAGTTTTCACTAAGGCCCAAGAGCAGGCCAAGAACTGTCTCTTAAAGGAGAATAGTTGTCTGCAGATGATGGTAGAGTCTTGTCCAAAATCCCAGAGGTCTCATCAGTGATTCACCTTAAACAGCATCCCTGTCTGTCACTGACACCTCAAGTACCTTTAGATCTGCAGGATCATAGCAGCCTGCACAGCAGCCTGAACTTGGTGAAGAGCCTTCTGCTCCAGGCCCCACACAAAGCTGTCAGCTCTCTGAGTCACTTGGTATCTGGGCCTAAATAACACACCTGAGTGAGGGATGTGCTGTCTCCAGAATCCAGTAAACCCACTAAGCCTGGAGCTGAGTTCTGGGTGGTGGGAGGGTCCAGGTAATAACTGCAATAGCTCCTCCTTTACTTTAGAAGGAATATCT
Organism: Alexandromys fortis; assembly: GCF_014885135.2. Taxonomy (NCBI): domain Eukaryota; kingdom Metazoa; phylum Chordata; class Mammalia; order Rodentia; family Cricetidae; genus Alexandromys; species Alexandromys fortis. Next base: position 908,318 of record NW_026068045.1, on the reverse strand, counting down.
TGGCAGGCCTCACACCACTGCATTCCTGAGAATTTCATTGAGATAGAATTTCCTTGAATTTTAGTTGACTTTATTCTTCATCCTCTGATACTAACATGTCCAAAATTGTTGAAGCCACCTGTTCACTTGGTCCAGTCAGCATAATGTTATGAATAGTGGACCTGTGTAATATTTTGAAGAAAAGATGGACAATCAAGATCCCTTCCAACTAAATTATGATACAGGGCTAGAGAGTTAATATATCCTTGAGGTAAAACTGTAAAGGTATACTGTTGGGTTTGCAAGTGAAAGCAAATCTGTAGTGAAATTTTGTTTGTAATCTAACAAATAAAGCTTGCCTGGAGACCAGAGTGCGGAGCTAAGCCACTAGTTAGCCATAGAGGACAGGAGGTAGTGGCTCACACTTTCAATCTCAGCACTTGGGGGTCACATGTCTTTAATCTCAGCACAGGCTGGGAAGAGAGAGGAATATAAGGCAGGAGGAGACAGGAGCTCAGATGAGGCAGTCTGAGCATGCAGTCTGAGGACTCATAGAGCCAGGATCAGTCTGAGGATTTGGTAGAGGCAAAGGTCTCTCTAGTGGCTGGCTGCTCTGCTGCTCTGATCTCTCAGCCTTCACCTCCTAATATCTTACTCTGGTTTTTGTTATTAAGGCCAATTAGAATTAGGGCTACAGCAAATACTTCTGGAAGTCCTTATGGGCAGGTACAAAAGAAAAGGCATTTGCTATATCAATGGCTGCACACAATACACCGAATCACGTGCCAGATGCGTCAGTCTGCTAAGTAAGCACACCACACATCTGGTGCTGCACAGTAACTGCAAATCAGAGCCACTATTGGTTAAGCTTGTGATACTGTTATTCTCCACCACCCATCTGTTATCTGCACAGGCCAGACAGAAGAGTCAAAAAGAGATGTGCTGGGGACCACCACCCCTGCGTCTTTCAAGTCCTTGATGGTGGCACTAATATCTCCAGGGATGTGATATTGTCTGAGGCTTAGTTTGCCCTGGCCGAGGTGGTTCTAAAGGTATCCTTTGGCCTTTTCAACCACAACAGCCCTCACTCCACAGGTCAGGGAACCAATGTGAGAACTCTGCCGACTTCTAAATACATCTATCCCAGTTATACATTCTGGGACTGGGGAAATAGCTACAGTATGAATTCAGGGACCCACTTGATCCACTGTACCCAAGTTGGACTTCAGCCAAAACTCCATTAACAACCTGATCTCTATGAGCCCCTACTTGACTGGAGGGCCACAGTGCTTCTTGGGATCTCCCAGAATTAGTATCAGTTCAGAACCATTACCCAACAGACCCTGGAAAGTCTGGTTGTTCCCCTTCCCCCAGTGTACAGTTACTTTTGTAAAAGGCTGTATGTCCTCTATGGAAGAACTGGGGAAAGGCTAACAGTAAATTTTTTAGGTATTTTATCAGGGTCCTTCCTCAGGAGGACCTGACTGTCCCTTCATTCAAGGAGTTCTGGTTTTTTGGCTGCCTCAAGTCTGGAAACTGGTCTTGGGCTGAGGTGCCCTTTCACCATGATCCAATGTAGCCTTTCTTTAATTCATTTGAGAAATTTTCTGCTTATTCAGATCAAACAAAAATGTAGTAGGCCTCTTGTCTATTTCATGCCTGGAAACACCATATTATGGCTGTTCTTGGTGGCCAACTTGACTACATCTCGAATTAGCTAAAGTCTAAAATTGGTGGGCATACTTGTAAGTATGCTTAATTTAAAGTAGGAAGATCACTTCTAATCAAGCTCACTGAGCTAGAAAGATAGGCCTTTATTTTATTTTTATCTTATTTTATGGGAATTGGGGTTTTGCCTGTATGTAAATCAGTGTGAGGGTGTCATATGGAGTGGAGTGTCAGAGTTATCAACAGTTGTGATCTGCCATGTGGGTGCTGGGAATTGAACCTGGATCCTGTGGAAGTGCAGTCATTGCTCCTAACCACTGAGGCTTTTCTCTAGCCCCTCATCTAGATCTTTTGAATTCGGAAAAGACATGCTTTTAATCTGGATCTTGAGGAGGGAAGACGTACACCGTTAATCCAGGCCACACCTTCTGCTGGGAGCCTTTATGGGACATGGATAAAGGAAGCTTTTCCTTTTGCCTGCTTGCTCTCTCCTTGCTACAAGTTTGTTCCTACGCTGGCATTAGAGCCTACTTCTTCAGAATACCAGAGCGCACTAAAGACCACTGAGACCCAGCCTTGGGGACTGTGCAGCTATCGGAATCGTAGACTTCCTGTTTATAGCCAGCCATTGTTGGATTAGCTGGACTGCAGCATGTAAGTCGTTATAATAAATCCACTTTACATATCTCTGTCTATATCTATGGAGAACGAGAAGAAAGATTTATTCTATAAATGTTGTTACTCCAGAGCAGCGATTCTCAAACCTTCCTAACACTGCAGTCCTTTCATACAGTTCCTCAGGTTGTGGTGATCAACCATAAAATTATTTTTGTTGATGGGTCTGGAGATATAGAAATATCCAGTTTCAGGGGATCGGGCACCCACATAGACACACATGCAAATTTTCTGACTTCTTCAGAATTTGAGTGTTCAAATCCTCAGTCTCATTAGGGTACGCACACACATTTCCTCCCCACATTATAGTACTCATTGCTTACTAAATCCGTGCCCTTGCTTTAACAGTCCACACGTTCTACCACTAGGACTTGAATTTTCATTACAGTTCAGCTAATCTTAAAACCAGGGCTTCTGCAGCTCCAGCTCTGTGAGTGCCAGAGAGGTGACCCCCCCTTGCACACTTTTGTACTGTGGGTGTGAATCTGGGGCTTCTGCAGCTCCAGCTCTGTGAGTGCCAGAGAGGTGACCCCCCTCCCCCGCACACCTTTGTCCTGTGGGTGTGAATCTGGGGCTGTTCATTTTTTCATGGTGCTCATTAGTTTCCTTTGCCATTTTATCCAGTGATGCTAAGAGCAATCAGCCACTTTTATTATTTCACTAAATTCCTTGCTCCTCGCACTAGGTGAACCAGAGTAATCAAGTGCATTTACCTGAAAAATTGATGGAATAATTCACTCCATGGTGTTTTAGTGCTGTTTGTGCTTCTAGGAGAGGCTTCAGTAACTGTAGGTGTCAGCAAATTGGAAAATCTCTTCCAAATACTTTAAAATATTCATTCTTATAATTCTGCCTCTCTAAAACCACTCCTGGTCCATAGTCTGTATTAGTCAGTGTTCTCTAGAGGAATAAACTAATGGAATTAACCTATATTAAAAGAGAGTTTGCTAGCTGGGCGATGGTGGCGCACGCCTTTAATCCCAGCACTCGGGAGGCAGAGGCAGGCGGATCTCTGTGATTTCGAGACCGGCCTGGTCTACAGAGCTAGTGCCAGGACAGGCTCCAAAGCCACAGAGAAACCCTGTCTCGAAAAACCAAAAAAAAAAAAAAAAAAAAAGAGAGAGTTTGCTAGAGTGGTTACAGGCTCTGGTCCATTCATCCACCAGTGGCTGTCGACCAATGGAAGGTCAGGAATTCAGTAGTTCTTAGTCTAAGAGGATGGATGTAGGCGATTACCATGAAGTAGTCCTACATCAGCTGGTCTTTGGTGTGTTAGAAATGAGTTTAGGTTTGCAGAGAAAGAGACCACCACTCTAACTGAAGTGTCTGAGCAAGGCAAACTTTACTTTGGACCAGATGGGAATGCTCAGAAAAGCAAATATTCCACAAACAGGAAGTTTATTTGGTTTTATTCTACCTCAGATGGATTCCCCCCCCCCCCCCCCCCCCCGTTGTTTAGGGTCAAACCTCACCCTTTTTTTTTTCTTTTGAGAGCATTTCTCTGTAGCTTTGGAGCCTGTCCTGGAACTAGCTCTTGTAGGCCAGGTTGGCCTTGAACTCACAGAGATCCTCCAGCCTCTGCTGGGATTAAAGTGCTAGGATTAAAGGCGTGTGCCACCACTGCCCGGTGAACCTCACAATCTTATTCAGTTGGCTAGTCTGAATAGAATTGGCAGACAGTAAATGAAAGCAGAAGGGGGAAATGGTCACTGCTCTTGGTCATCAAATTTCTAGAAGAGAGAACACTGGATCTTTGTGTAAACAAAGGTTTTATTGGGTGGGGAGGAATAAAACATTTTCATAAAAGTCTTACAAGGTGGAGGAAATAAATATTTTAATTCCTTGCCCTAAATACAGTTTTCTGCTATTTGATATTTCTTACAGATCTGTGATGGAATTCTGAAGAAGTAAGTTCCAGCATCTGTGAAGGAACCCTCAGCAGCAGTTCCAGTGAGAGCAAGAGCAAGTAGGCAAAAAGCAAAAGCTTGTTTCTCCCATAGCTTTTGACATAGCCTGACACTGAAAGGTGTGGCCTAGATTTACAGTGGACTTTTGCACCTCAAATGATCCAGATTTAGGGTGAGTCTTCCCATTTCAAATAATCCAGTCAAGCAAATCCCTTACAGTTGTGTCTTAGTCAATTCCGAATGCAGTCAAGCTGATGAGACTAGCCATTACAGACTCCATCAAGTGTGAAGACATCTCCCCAATCTCTGTGCCCTAGGTTTTCTTCAGCCTCCCTCCCCACACTTTTCCAAATTCCTCTTACAAGCAAATTCCAAATGTGTGAATCCTTCTGGAATTAGCACTCTGACACCAGTGAGAGCGAGAGAGGTCACCAAAGGACCAAAGCCAGGTGAGCGCTAGAAGATGCGGGAACATTTCTGGAGGCCCCAGTGAGAGTCTTACCATGACTCTCCTGGGCCTCTCAACCTACCAGCATTCTCTGGAGCTGGGAAGCACATAGCCCAGATGGGATTCTGGGGCCCTCACAAATAAAAGGATTCCAAAGCCTTCTTAAGTGCAAGGTCAGGTTTAGTCACAGCAATGACTCTAATTCCCTAATAATAATTTCCTCTCTCCCTTCCTTTATTCCTTTTTTGATTTATTTATTTATTTATTAAAGATTTCTGTCTCATCCCCACCGCCGCCTCCCCTTTCCCTCCCCCTTCCCCCAATCAAGTCCCCCTCCCTCGTCAGCCCAAAGAGCAATCAGGGTTCCCTGCCCTGTGGGAAGTTCAAGGACCACCCACCTCCATCCAGGTCTAGTAAGGTGAGCATCCAAACTGCCTAGGCTCCCACAAAACCAATAGGTGCAGTAGGATCATCCTTTTTTGATTTTGAAACTGGGTTTCTAGTGCAGCTTGGCCTGCACCTTACTAGGAAGTTCAGAGTGGCCTCCTGCCTCACGTTTCCAACTGCTGGGGTAAGAGATGTACAACATAACACCTGTTACAGGCACCGGTTTTCTGTGTTTTGTCACTGTAAAGAATCCCTGAGAAAATAATTTGAAAGGAGGAATGCTGTACTTTGGTTGATGACTCTCACCAGGAGGCTACATGAAGGGAAGTTCCCATCATGGTGTCCAGAGGAACAGCACATTGGTCCTTTAAGAGCAGGAAGTAACCACAGAGCTATTTATTTAGCCTCTCCTAATGCCTAAATTTCATATGAAAAGGGAGTAGTGACAAAGAAATGAGTGAACAGAAAGGAATCGTGAAGTTGAAATGAACAGCTGGGGCCTTCATTTTCAAAAGTCCACTGAGAAGTATATGGGCAAGGGCAGCCTGGCTCACAGTGCTAACCCCTGCTTCAGAGATTCCCTTCCCTTGCTGCCACTTAGTAGTAGTTGGCAGAAATCACAACAAAAGAGCCAGTGAAGAGCAGCATCGTGGAGGGAAAGGAGCAGACTCTTGGTGGGATGAACTTTCCCTTTCCATGAAACCAGGTGTCATGAGGCTGAGCATCCAGTGCTGGAGCACAGTGATGGGGACTGGGTAGCTCAGGTTGTATTGTACTCACCTTCCAGTCTTCCCACAATATCCACCACACCAGAAAAAAAAAAGGAAGAAAAAAAAAACGAAATAGAAAAAAGCAAGTCTATTTTGAGTCGTCCATATATTCACTGGAGCATGGTCAAATTCCTAGTGTCCAGCTCCCCCCAGAAAGATGCATCTCTCTTGGCCTGCATCCATGCCAGAAGCGTCAACAGAGGAGAACCATGCAGTGACTGGAAAGGGGCCCTGTCAGCTCTCCCATACCCACACCATCGCCTGCCTCAATAGGCTGTGGGGTCAGCTCGGCAGCAGCCCAGACCACAAACATCCACATGTACTTCCGTGGTAACAATAGCTGCAGGTGATCATCAGCATGGCCCTTGGCTGTATCAGGATGCTGCATGGGCCACGGATGTCAATGTGGCCTCAGGTGGCTACATACGCCACTCCCATCAGGGTGCCCCTCTCTTTTCAGGCAGAACAGCCTGAGGACATCACCAAGACGTCAGACAGTGGCATAGACTGCATACAACCACATGGACCTCAGTCTTAATTCCGGTCTGGGGCAGCAGCATGGACCACAGACACCAACATGGTCTCTGGTGTCATCTTGGACCACAGTGGTGCTTCGAGGAGGTCCAGTCCAGACGGTGAACCTTTCCTCATCATGAGCCTCCATTGTTGCTCAGAGCCAGGGGACCCCATGGCCAGGCAGCAGGTTTGAAGGCTGAGTTTGCATCTGCATAAGCTCCAGGTTGTTGTACACCATCCTGTTGTGGGGGGCTACTTGTTGGTTCCCGGCCCCCTGCTAGCTTAGACCCAAAATAATCACATGGAAACTGTATTAATTAAACCACTGCTTGGCCCATTAGCTCTAGCTTCTTATTGGCTAATTCTTTGTTTTTTTTTTGTTTGTTTGTTTGTTTTGTTATTGTTTTTTCGAGACAGGGTTTCTCTGTGGCTTTGGAGCCTGTCCTGGAACTAGCTCTGTAGACCAGGCTGGTCTCGAAATCACAGAGATCCGCCTGCCTCTGCCTCCCGAGTGCTGGGATTAAAGGCGTGCGCCACCATCGCCCGGCCTTGGCTAATTCTTATATATTAATTTTACCCATTTCTATTAATCTGTATATCACCATGAGGTCGTGGCCTACCAGCAAAGTTTAGCATGTCTATCTCCGGCGACGGCTCCATGGCGTCTCTCTGACTTTGCCCTTCTTTCTCCCAGCATTCAGTTTTGTCTTCCCCACCTACCTAAGTTCTGCCCTGCTATAGGTCCAAAGCAGTTTCTTTATTCATTAGTGATAATCACAGCACACAGTGGGAAATCCCACATCACCATCCCGCAGTCCCTACTGCGCAATGACAGCACGTCGACCTCAGCCCTCTGCCCACCTGTCACCTCTGTCTGTCTCCAGTTCTGCCTCAAGCCAGGTAGTGATGGTGCACGCCTTTAATCCCAGGACTTGGCAGGTGGATCTCTGAGTTTGAGGCCAGCCTGGTCTACAGAGCTACTTTCAGAGAAACAGAGAAACCCTGTCTCGAAAAACAAAGAAAGAAAGAAAAAAAAGGAAGAAAGAAAAAAGAAAAAGTAAACATTCTGGAGAAATTTTTACTTTTTGGACATTTTAGATGGTTAGACTGTGTTGTCAACTTAATGGAATGAGATTTAGGATCACCTTGGAAACACACTTCTGGTTTTCTAGAAAGGTTTTACTGGGCAGAAAAATCCTACCATCACTGTGAGCGGCACCATCTTCTTCATGACTGGATTTGGAGCCCCAGACTGAACGAAAGGGGCTGCCTTACATCTAAGGAAGGCAAACTGTTATCTACAGGGTGGTCTGCACAGCGACCAGAGTATGGAGATATGTGTGCACCCATCCTAGTCAAATCTTTGGGAAGAGGCCAGGAGAGGGAGGCTGGGGTCTAGCCTGGGGAGGCTCAGACTCATTGCTCTCACCCTGCTGAGACCAGTTTCACGGCACTGCCCAGGCAGCCCTTGAATTCTTGGTCTCCAGTGACCTCCCTGACTCAGCGTGTGAGTAATTGGGACTACAGATTACAGCTGTGTTTTGCTTTTTCGCTCCTTCTCTGACAACTCCTAATTTTGTGATGGGGACATAAAATGGATTATCCTTGACAGGGAGGTTGAGGGTCAGACCCTAGGTTTTCCTTCTGGCTGGGATGGGTGGATGGGAAGGGATCCCAAATGTTAGAGCTTGCCGTTTCACTTTCCAGAGGGGAACAGAGAGGACTCTCCATTTTGGATAGTGAAGGTGCAGAGACTCTGAGGGGAGGACCATTCTTAGGTGTCTAGCTTGACCTTGAGAGCTAGGTAAAGTACTAACAGGAAGTCACGGGTAGCTGGGCATGGAGGCTGCACTGCTCAAGGTTCTCCAGAGGAACAGAACCGACAGACTACAAAGGGGTCTATTAGGGTGGCTCAGAAGCCCAGATCTGGCCGGTTCAACTATGGCTGTCTCCTGACAGGCCAGAAATGCAGTAGTCATTTGCTCCACGAGGCTGAATGTCTCAGCTGGTCTGCAGTGTACATCAGCATCCCTAAACAGCGGGTTCTCGTGCCAGTGAAGGGTGCCTCAGCAGCAGGGTGACAGCAAGAACCAGAAGGCAAACATCGAAGCCATCCTTCCATGTCCTTTTATATAGGCTGCCACCAAAAAGTTCCAGATTTAAGGTTGGTCTTCCCACCTCAAATGACCCAAGCAAGAAAAATCCCTTCATAGGAGTGCCAGCTGCTTGGACTTTAGTTGATTTCAGATGTAGTCAAGCTGACAAGCTCAATTAGTGGCTAATTCTTGTCATCGCAGTACTTGGGAGGCTGATGCAGAGGATCACCACAGGATCCAGGACAACCTGAACTACATCGTAAGTTCCAGGTCAGCCAGAGTTACACAGGGAGACCTGTCTGGAAAAACTAAACAAAGAAAAAGTTATAAGCAGAGATGTCTTGAAGGCTCAGTGATGGCTTGGGGCTGTGCACAGGCCAGAAGGCAGGTGCTCATCTTCATCCACGGCACCAGAATGCTAGTTCTTCCTCTCCTTTTTCCTTCTTAAAAAATTAGATTTATTTATAATATATATGAGTGCTCTCTATATATGTACAATTTTATGCCAAAAGAAAGCATCAGACTCCACTATAGATGGTTGTGAGCCACCATGTGGTTGCTGGAAACTGAACTCAGGACCTCTAGAAAAACAGTCAGTGCTCTTAACCTCTAAGCCATCTCTCCAGATCCCTTAGAAACTTTTTATTTTTATTTTGTGTGCATCGGTGTTTTGCCTGTGTGAGGGTGTTGGATCACCTAAAACTGGAGTTACAGATGTTGTGAGCTGCCATGTGGTGACTGAGAATTGCACCCAGGGCCTCTGGAAGAGCCTCCAGTGCTCTTAACCACCAAGCCATCTCACCAGGCCCTCCTCTTTCCTTCTTCTCCCTTCTGAGATGCTTTGTGGCTGGAAGTTTCCATTGCTGTTAGAGAAAGTTGCAGAAAGCCATAGGAAGGTGGTGTCTTGGCCTTGGGGAGGAACAAGAGGATGTCCTGCAAGGGCTGGAGTAGCTGAAGCTTCTGTGCCTGGTGGCCAGCACGGATGGTGGCCAGCACGGTGGTGCTGGAGTCAGTTGTGTTTGGAGAGGTGGAGAGCGATCAAAAAGAGATCCAAGGATCTCCAGGTCTGCAGAAAGTAACAGAAATTCTTGTTACTTGAGAGTGACCTGGAGGTGTTGGGAGACCAGTGGGGACATACAGAAGATCCTGGTAGGCTCCTTGGAGAACGTAGGAGCTTCCACACACTCTGAGGGACCCATAGAAGGGTCTGGTGGTCAGGGCAACTGGCCTTAACAAGACCCAGGGTAGAGCTTGAAGGCCAGGAGGATGAGACTCCAGGGCTCTTCTCTCTCTAGCATGGCCCAGAGTGTAAACTGTTTTCTGAGCCGTAACAGTCAAACTGCAGATTCTCTACTGCAGCCCAGGGTGACCTCAGAGGTGCCCCACACAGCCCCAAAGATGTCTTGGGTCTGCTATCTGTGAGTTGTGGGTGAACTTGTAACCAAAAGATGTGTAGCTGGTACAGTAAGCTACCAGGAACTCTTCTGGTGCTGGCATGTGTGCTTAAGATTGGGTTGGCCCCATGAATTCATCCAGCGCTTATAACATACAGGTCCCATGGGATAAGAGAAACAGGGGACACATGAGGGCAGAAGCATGCACAAAGATCGAAGGTTGTAAGCACAGCTATTTCAGGGTGACAGCTGAGGTAGAAGCTTAAAGGGTCCAGGGATAAAATTCCTAGAAAGGCAGAAGTCAAGACAGGTTTCAGAGAGGAGGTCATAGGTGAGAGGTGTCGGCAGAGATGATAGTGTCCCGACTCCTGAGGAGGGCAGAAAGGCTGACACTTAGGACCTCTTTGGGAAGGCATGTCTGTGAGTCAGGAGGCTTCGGACACTGCCCCTAGGTTCTGTCGTTTACTCCTTGGCCCTGGGGAGCCGTAGCGGCTAGCGGAGGTGCTGAATGTGGATCTCTGCCTTACTCCTTCCCTCGGCAGCACTCGGCCCCTCTATAGCATGACCATGCGTATGGCCATTTGTTTTCCAGTGGGCTCCTGGGGCACAGCTGGTTCTGTCCACTTCTGTCAGGATCTGCTGGAAGCTGAACTTCAACATGGCACTATGTGCTCAAGGCTGTTTCTTGCTGGGATGGCACAGACTCATGCCCACCACAGCACTCTGCTGGCACCTTATAGGCGGGGGATAGGGTGGGACAAGGGTCAGCAGACTGACTCTGAACCCCAGCTCAGCCACTTATTAGTGACAGCTGTGGGTCTCTGAGCAAGTTGATTTCAATTCCCTTAGGCCCAGTTCCGTCTGTAAAATGTTGGCAACAGTATCAGAGCTTTTTTGCCATCTGGCGCTCTCTTAAATTCCACCAACAGGGGGAGCTGTAGGAAACTTGCTTCAAGCAAGCTGCCTCAAGCTCCAAGCTGTGATCAGCCCCTCCCCTTCCCTGACAGTCCCAACCTCCCTTCAACCACCCAGCCTGAGCTAGAAGATTCTTTCCACAACTGTTTTTTAGTGTCGCAGCACTAAAGCCAACACTTCATGGTCACTGCACTCTGAGGAAACCCCTGGCTTCTGTTTTCCTAAGGGACCTCCTCACAGTCACACATGACACTGTAGAGCAGCCGGGACTCAGCACCCTGGAGTTGGTTCAGAAAGTTACTAAAGGCCAATGCTGGGGAGGGAGGGGTCAGGGGTGAAGGAAGTCTCATGGGGTGCAAGCCAGGTCTAGTGGTGGCCAGCATTGTGCAAAGTGGAGACAGACAGCTGTGGAAAGTTGCATTTGTATGAAGCAGGGCTTCTCATTACCCTGGAAGGGTCCTTTGCAATGGGATCAGGGAGCTTCAGTGCCAGGGACTAGAGGCTCCAGGGGTACAATTTAGAGACAAGACTGGGAAGTGAGGGGACAGAGAGGGCCACTGCACCTAGGACCACTGCATCTAGAACCACCACTGCATCTAGAACCACCACTGCACCCAAGACCACCACTGCACCCAGGACCACCGCACTGAGGACCACTGCACCTAGAACCACCACCGCACCTAGGCCCACCACCGCACCTAGGACAACCACCGCACCTAGAACCATCACCGCACCCAGGACAACCACCGCACCTAGAACCACCACACCTAGGACCCGCCACCGCACCTAGAACCATCACCGCACCTAGAACCATCACTGCACCTAGGACCACTGTACTTAGGGCCACTGCACCTAAGACCACCACTGCACCTAGGACCACTGTACTTAGGGCCACTGCACCTAGGATAACTGCACCTAGGACCTCCACTGCTCCTAGAACCACCACTGCACCGAGGACCACTGCACCTAGAACCGCCACTGCACCTGGGACCACTGCACCCAGGACCACTCAAATGCCTCTACTGTTTCCTCAGGTCCCTAGTTTTTCTCCCTGGAGGACTCTACCCCTACAAAGTCACCTGAGCAGCACAGTCCTGCCAGACTGGGAACCTCTGACAGAGCTGCAGAGACGGTGTGGAGGGTGTGACTACGCATGCTGTCATCTCCACCAGGCCTGCTGCCATTTTGCGGGCTAGTGGCTGGTCACTCATTTGTGAATTTGGAAGCTAATAGAGGGCTAAGAAGTTGCTTTATTCATTCTATTTAGATTTTTTAACCTTTCTTTCTCTGTGGTAGGTATCCATCCTTCCTTCCAAGGTCAACCTATCAGGCCTCCTGTTGTCCCTGAGAAAAAAGGCATGTTTTTCCTCCACAAAGCCTCCTGCATAGCTGGGGCATCCCCAATGGAGGCAATCTTCAGCTCTCTTCCTACCTGCTAAATTCACTGCTTTCAGGACTCTGACAACAGAACCTGTCCTTCTCAGCTGCCTCTCACCTTTCATCTTTTGAGGTGGAGCACAAACGTGCAGATCTCCATCCTCTTTTCCTCTCTCCACCCTTCCAGGTTGCCATGGCATCCTGAGCATCTGCTGTTGGGAGGGAGGGGCTGATGGACCTGCATGCTGTGTGAGTGTCCAGGTTGGTTGGCTATTTACTTGTTTGTTTCCTTGCTTGCTCTGTAGCTCAGGTTGAACCAGAGCTCACTGTATAACCCAGATAGATGCAGTTCTGGTAGCAACCATTAGGCGTCAGTGTTGCTTCAGTCACAATGCTAGGTAAGGTTTGGGAATCAGCACGCCTTCCCTCCGGGATCTCAGTCTCAAGGAAACAGGATAACCGGATATGGCCTCACAAAGCTCATTGCCTGCCCCACTCAGGTTCTGTCTTGATGGTTCTGTGGCTTCCCTTGGTGCTGCAGGACTGCCCTAGGTGCAAGCCTGCTCAGTGGACGGGGTGTGGTGCGTCAGCCTGGGTGCAGGGTTTGACATAAAAGCCTGGACAACTGTGCAACTTCAGCACCCTTCAAAGGCATACACGACAGAGCCGACATTTTGGTCTCCCAGAATAACCACACAGAGCCTGACACAGACCCTGCTCTGGTGTGTGTCCCCTGCCTTGGCTAGGGCACTAGTAGGGACAGGCACTGTCATCAGGGCCCCTCTCCCACTCCATGTTCTGGCCACTCAGAATCTGTCCTGTGAGCTTCTGGAAGCTTGCCCATTGGTGAGATACAGCGATGGACAAGATGTAGATAGGGTAGAGGATTGGTTGGCTCTGCGGAGAGGCCTGACACAGCCTCTTCTGGCCATGAGAACGCCACAATGACAAGATTGTTCTGTGTCGCTGTTGTGGGTCCTCATGGAGGCAATGTTTCATAGCAGTATGTTTATCTTCTATTGCTGCCCTAGGAAGAACAGAGGAAGTCTCTCCAGAGTCAAGACTGTAGCTGGAGACCAGGTATTTATTGTGTCTTTTTCAGTCTTTCTGGGAGAAGCTGGGGTAGAAGATGGGAGGGAGGAAGGTGAGGCTCTCCCAGCCTGAGCATCCAGGCCTAAGAATCCAGCAAACAACTAGAAAGGGGGAGACTGTGCATCAAGGGGTGCCCTTGAGGCAAAATAGGGGGAGCACCAAGCTTGGGGTCCCTGGGCAGATCAGGGAGAGATAAGTGAGGGCTTGTGGGAACCCACTTGCTTAGTGGCCTAGGGTTCCTGCTCTGTCCTGGTTTGTGGGGCAGAGGGCAGGAGAGGAACACAGGGAGAAGAAGGGGCAGGCCCCAAAGTGAGCAGCGAGATCTTCCGGCCTGCCTCTGGACACTGAAAGGGGCGTGTCTCTGGATTCTGCCCCCAGTGGAATAGCTTCCTCACTCTGAGGGAGGTTACTCCTGTCCTGTGGTCTGAGTCCTGCCGGTTATGACCGCTCATGCTTCCCACAGACTAACTCTGAGTCTGGTCAGATGCCTCCCCTTCTGGCTTCTGTTTTCTGCTAGTGCTGGGCTAACTCTTGACCTGCCTGAGGGAGACTCAGGATGAGAGGTGAACATACAGACATAAGGATTGGGTTCTGCCTTCTCTGCCCATGGGAAGCCAGTCAGCTGGAGAATGGGTGACCCTCAGTGTCCTGGGTCCCTATTTGGGGGCCTGTAGTCTGAAGTTCCATTTGAGTTTGGGGGGGAGTCAGGCTCTGTCTCAGTAGACAGCAAGGAGGCCTGGCCCCGCTGGCATTCTGGGCTGTAGTAGAAGGAACAGAGCCGGAAGGAGGGCCGAAGCTCATTCTGTATACGATCCAGGATGTGGACGAAAGTCGGACGCAGGCGCGGACTAGGCTGCCAGCAGAGTCTCATCAGCTCCTGTCTGGGGAGGGTGAGGTGGGGTTAGAGGGAGCCCAGATGCTCGCTGCCTCCCACACTGGAAGTATCAGTTGGCGGAAGGAAGGGATCAGAGGGGAATAAGTGAGGAACGTAGGTGAGTTAAGATCTGGGAGTAGCCGGGCGGTGGTGGTGCATGCATTTAATCCCAACACTTAGGAAGCAGAGGCAGGAGGATCTCTGAGTTTGAAGCCACCCTGGTCTACCAAAAACAAAAACAAAGCAAATAAATAAACAAAAGAGCTAGGAGTCAGACGCTTTGGAAGAGCTGGGTTGGAGTCAAGGGTGAGGAACAAGACGGAAAGGGCCGTGGGGATGACTCACAGCTGAAGCGGACAGTCCTCCAGGTCCTCCAGCACTCCACCATCCATGACGAATTTGAGCACCTGCTCATTTGACAGACCCTGGTATGGTTGTTCAGCCAAGGTCACAATCTCCCAGAGCACGACACCAAAGGACCTGGAGAACACAAACAACAGCCCAAATCAGCACCCTTCCAGTTGCTCAGCACTCCTAGTGAGGACGTGTCCCCGACTCTTCCAAGATGCTGCCTGTACATCCATGGACCCCTCTGCTCCTGCCAGGCCCTACCAGACATCTGAATGAGTGGTGAAGATTCCATCTTTGAGGGACTCAGGGGCCATCCAGCGCACAGGCAACAGTCCCTTTCCACCTTTGCGGTAATAGTCTGTCTCGTACACATCCCGGGTCATGCCAAAGTCTGGAAAGTAAGAGTTTAGGGGCACGGGAGTCATCAACAGTTCTCCCGGAAGACAGTCCTCAAACTTCTCTCCCTGCAGCCTCTGAGCATCCTGGAAGGTGTGACTCCAGAGGATCCTGGAGGTCATCCCTGCTCTTGGACATGGAGACTGAGATGGGGGAGGACTGGGGGACTTGCCTGTCAAGCCTTCAAGCCAGGCCTGGTCTCCTATAGCTAGCTTAGGGGAAGAAGCTCTACCTTCGGGCTTCCCTCATCTACCCGGTACCCCACTGTACCACCAATTTTGACGGTGAAATCCTGGGACACCATACAGTTGCGGGCTGCCAGGTCCCGGTGCACAAACTTATTGGCAGCAAGGTAGGCCATGCCGTCTGCAATCTCGCCAGCCATCTGTATCATGTCACTGAGTTCTGGCTGTGGGAGGCCAGGGTTGTTCTACAGGCAAGAGAGGGGCTGGTGAAGGCCTGCCTTTCACCAACACTATGCCCAACTTCTCAATTCCCCAGCCTCATATCTTCCTCAGGATCTTCCCTGTTCCAACCTCTGCCTCAGGTCTCAGAGATCGGAGATGGCTCTTGAGGTCCCCACGGTTCATCAGCTCCATGATGACCAAAGTTGGCTGGCCCTGAGACACCACACCCAGCAGGCGAACCTGGGAGGAGAAGATCTTGGTTGTAGGTCTCTCTTTGATCCACGTGGCCAAAACCTGGACCTTCTGTGATTATACCCTGACTCAGACGCCTCTTCTAACCCCACCCTGCCACGACTGCAGTCATAATCCCGACCTTACCCAATCATATCTGATTATCATCTAATCATGAACTTGGTCCCACTCAAGACCCCAATAACTCCCTGGAAACCTAATACTGTGCCCCGACCTTGACTGATCTCAGCGCTAGACTCTGCTCCTATTAGGGCTTTCCCTACAGTCCAGCCTGGACCTCATTTCAGACCCTTTCCTTCTTACCACAGAGCCTTCACCCTTGGTATGATCTTACCACATGATGACACTTGAATGCCTTCATGACGGAAGCTTCCTTGAGGAATTCAATTCGCTCCCGCGCGCTGGCCAGCTCATTAACTGTCTTCAGGGCTACAGGTGTAGACTCCTTTCCAGCCTCAAGCCCTTGTACCAGTCCCTCATAGACCATCCCAAAAGAGCCTTGGCCCAGCTCCCGGATGATGGATATTTGCTCCCGAGGCACCTCCCACTCATCAGGGACATACACTGAGCAGAGATATGTGTCAGAGGCAAGAGTGCCTCTCTCCGCCATGCCTTCACCTGCCTCTTGACTCCCCTCCCCAAAGCTATTATTGAACTTTAATGTGAAAAAAGTTACATTTCTAAAGGTCACACAGCTTCAGCACGCAGGGAACTACAGAGTCAGATAAAGGCATCAGTCAATTAATGCTGGCTCCCTCAGTACAGAAAACAATCAACTGTTATTTTCAGATTAAGGCAGTCATTCTTTTCTCATGTGTGCACGGTGTGTGTGTGTGTGTGTGTGTGTGTGTGTGTGTGTGTGATGTACATGGGTGTGCAGGTGTGCCTTCTGAGTTATTGCAATGATACAGGGTCTCCCATGTACCTGGAAGCTCCACGCTTTGACTAAGCTTTGGGAGCACACGACAAGTTCTGGAGGGCTCAGTGCTGGAGTTACAGGCACACAAGCGATGCCAAGCTTTTGTTGTGAGTGCTGGGCATTCAAACTTGCATTCAAACTCATGCTTGCAGAGGGGGCACCTTTCCCCACTGAGTTATCTTCCGAGCCATCACCCCCAGACCATCAAAGGCTACAAAGACATTTCAGATGCCCTTTTGAAGACTTCTCTTCTGAAGTGCTCTGTTCTCAAAGCCACCTTCCCCAAGAAGGTCCTGGAACTCTGCTCTTTGGCTCCTGCCCTCTTTCCCAGGCCACCCGTGCCCTGGACTTACTGTGGGAAGCACTGAAGTACTCTGGGTTCACAGATGTGTACAGTGTGCTGCTTCTGCAATGGGGGCAATAGGTCAAGGAGAGAAATGAACACACCAGGATTATGGGGACTACACTTGCTCTGGTTAGGGTCCTAGTCCTGGGGTCAGATCGGCCGAGAATAGGTGGAGTCATGGGTAGATGAGGGTGTCCTCTTTCAGTGGGCCCAGAGGGGCTTGGTGACCTCTAGACATGGGCATCCTAGGGTGGTCTCCTCTTGTCTCAGCAGAATCAACTTCTTTTTTTTTCTCAGCTTGAGTTAATGGTATGGTGACCAGTAGTCCTCATGTGCCCACACCACGATGTTTCTCAGGAGACAAAGCATTTCCAGGTTAACACAGATGAGTTACCATCTTAGCTAAGACGTGGGACTCCTCCATGCCTTCCAGGGAAAGAGTTTTTGACTTTAAGGAAGTCCTTTCTGTTGTCTAAACTATTACCCTCTGAGTGTGCTGACACTAGCCCTGGGAGAAGAGAAAGGAATGTGTGGGACTTGTCATCACCTCCTCTTGTTGTAGAAGAAACCGAGGGCAGCAACCATGATGAACAGCATGAACCCCACAGGGGTGACAGTGAGGAGGATGCGCAGGCCCCCAGCATCCTCTTCCTCTGGTGGTGGAAGTGGGGGATCGACAGATTAGAGTGGAAACTGCTTCTCTGGCAACTCTGGAGAATGGTGATGGGCCGGCCTGACAGTAGGCAGAGAGCGGCTGGGCAGATTGGGGAGCAAGTCCGCCTTACCTGGACCAGTGATGTAGAAGGCGACACCGTCTGTCCAGGAGCCATTGCCAGCCAGTGAGGTGGCCCGGACTCTAGCAGAGTAGTTTCCAGGGGGCAGCAGGGCCAGCTGTACCCCACCAACTTTGGCATATCGAAGTCGAGACACACAGAGCACTGTGGCCTCCTGCAGGAAGAACAGACCCAGACTGGGGTGGGGTCCTGGGTACACACCTCTCCCAGGTGCAGACCCAGACTGGGGTGGGGTCCTGGGTACATAGGGTACACACCTCTCCCAGGCGGCGGTACTTGATTTCATACTTGAGGATGAGCCCATTGGGGTCAGGTGGTTCAAGCCAATGCAGGATGACACTGCTCCTGCCAGCTGCCTTCCAGGCCACCTTCCCTGGGATGTCATCCGCTTCTCCTGCAGGAGGGGCATCTGGCAAATAGGCCACAAGCAGTTCTTCTTGCTCACTTTCAAACCCTGGCTAAACTGGGCCCAATGGGGAAGTTTGGAGAAGTTCCACAATTGTGGGAACTGGGAAGGGCGAACCGAGTGAGGCTCTAAGGTTAGTGGGAGTGCAAACCTGCTGCTTACAGAGCACTGACTGGGCAGTTCTTGGAGTCAGTAGTGGGGGTGCAAGCTGTGAAGGGACACCTACTATGTGGCATGGTGCGTGCAAAGACGAACGTGGCGGCACTGCAGCCCACAGTGTGTGCCGCGTGGTTGCAGGCATGGATGTCAATCCTGTATTCCGTGAAGTGCCTCAAGCCGCTCAACACCGCTCGCTCCCGGGGAACCTTGTCCTCTTGAATCTCAAAATCCGAATTGTTGGTCCCTAGTCTGAGAGGCCCGGCTTCCCGGCGGTGCCTCTCTAAGTCCCTGGAAATGGGATGGGTTAGAGCCAAAAGGCCTGCTCCCAGAGCCCCTCCCCCCCCTCCAGCTTCCATCCCAGCTCACCTTTGGGGACTCTTGTTAATGGATGTTACTTTCCAAGGAGACCTGGGAAAGCCAGGGCACCTCTCAGCTCCCGGGAGCTCTGCGGCTGCGCCCTGCCTCGAAATCAACCCCTACCAAGGCCAGGCCCGTAGCGTAATAGGCCCCTCCCACCAAGTCCCACCCACTCCAAGTCCCACCTCTCTGGTCCTCCCAACCAGGTCTCACTTCGGGATGGTGATGGCATGATGCAGGAAGTTTTCAAATTTTTTCTGGAACGTGACCTCTTGTGTTTCCAGTGCGGGCAGCGCCTGCCCAGGAGGTGAGTGTTGGCAAGGACAACAGCCTTGCTCAGGCTCAGCCTCCAGCGCCGGGTCTTCACGGTCGAAGCGTGCGTCGTGGCTGCTGGTGGGCAGCCGTAGACCTGTGGCCACCGTGCAGAAGAGAGGTCAGGACAGCGGTCCACCCGCCACTGAGCATCCCCGGTCTGGGGCACCCCCGGCGTACCGCGGTGGCAGTAGTCATTGATGTAGAGGTCACCGTCCTCTGCTAGGCGCTGCCACAGCACCAGGTAGTAGGTGATATTTCCATTGCGCTGGACCGGCGGCTTCCAGCGCACCAGAAGGTGTGAAGAGGATTTGGACGTGGAGATGACATCTTGGGGCACCGTGGGGGCTATGATTGTGAAGAGGGTGACGCTCAGAGGTGGGGCCTCTTTTCCAGAGGGATCTATGACTTTCAGCCCTCCTTCCCTAGAAATCATTCTGTCCTTTCTGTGTTTCAGAAAATAGGGCGGATGAAACTTCATTCATGACAGGCAAAAACTTCATTCATGACAGGCAAGCTCTCTCCTAACTGAGCCGTGGCCCCAACCCTGGGGAGGCAACACTGTTCTACAGAAGCGCAGGATTTAGTTCTCCAAATCCTTCACAGGCGGTTGAGTTCACTCGGCGATCTCAAGTCCAACCCAGCCTCACCCAAGCACAGAAAATACCCTGATTCTTGGTAGTGCCAAAGAATCTGACCTTCTACCCTGTGGGGTTCCCCAGCCCGTCTGTGTCTAGCGCCTGTGTGCCTCTATCTTCCTCCCTAGGATTCACACGTCTTATTCTGGAGCCCTCAGCTTACCCGCAGGCAAGGTTCGAAGGTAGACGATAGGGCTCTGGGCTCCTTGATGGGGGCTGTCCTCCGCAGTGGTCAGTGTGATGGCTCGCACAAACACAGCATACTGTGTCCAGGGCTTAAGGGGCGCTAGGGTCACCCCTGGCTCCTGGGTACGGCTGAGGGGTAGTTCCACATCCAACAGGTTCCAGCTCTGTGTTCCACACGCATCTGGACCCACGTGTTCTGTGGCGTTCTGGAATGGGCTGAATACACCATCCCCAGTGTTGGGGTACGGCTCAGGCCTATATCCGAGCTCTAACATCTCCCCTCACTGTGCAGGACGCCATAGCCCTTTCCCCACTTTGCATGTGAGTACAGCTGTGATTTTTGCCAATTCACCCACCCTGTGGGGCTTATGATCCTCCACACATCACAAATTATAATGAAATATCCCTCATCCTTAGTAGGAATTATTGAGTTTTTGTCCTAATGAGAGTAGACAGAAAAAGAAAGAAAGAAAGAATGAATGAAAAAAGAAAGGAAAAGGTTTGCACTGTATTAAAACCTAGAAAGTGGGTATGGGCAAAGAAGCAGATCATTCTCATCTCTAGGACCAAGAGAATCATTCTCATTCTCTGGAGCTAGGACCAAGAGAGCACTCTTTTGCTGACGGCAGAATAATCCTCTCTTCTGTTTTGTTCTGTTCTTGAGAGTATTTCCAAGTAGCCCATCTTTTGGGCTGCTGTCTTTTGTCTTTGGCTCCTGGTGTTTACCATGGTTAGAGGCTTGCACCACCACTCCCAGTAGGCAGAGTGTCTTAGTCAAAGTCCCTGCATGAGTTTTAGAAGTCTATGAACCTTCTAAACTACAGGCATGGTTCTACATATGTTTGTGTTTCCATAAACACCTTTCTAGAGGTGTGTTCCTAGCTTTCATGCTGTCCAAGAACTCCCTATGTAGACTAGGCTGGCCTCAGACTCACAGAGATTCACCTGTCTCTGCCTCCTGAGTGCTGGGATTAAAGATGTGTGGCACCACACCAGGCCAACTCTCATGTCTATAGATCCCCAAAGCCAACAACCACGGGCTCCAGGGAATAATTGAGGCAGACTTTGGGGATTAGACTGGAGGCAGGCCATGCAGAGATACCACAGGCTTTAAGGATACAAGGAGAGAGAGAAAATAAGGTTTTGGGGTATTGTAAGGCATCACATCCATGTTCATGATATGATTATTTGATGGTAGGCAGAGGGGTGGGATTATGCCGAGCCAGGGACAAAAAAATTGTGTGTGTGTGATGGTGTATATGTGTATATGTGAAGGTGTGTATGTGTGCACGTGTGTGAGTATGTGTATGTGTGTGTGTGACGGTGTATAGGTGGGGATGCCCTCAGTGCTGCAGGTGTGTGTGTGTGTGTGTGTGTATGTGTGTGATGGTGTATAGGTGAGGATGCCATCACTGGTGCAGGTGTGTGCATGCACATGTGTGCATGTGTATGTGTGTGTGCGTGTGTGTGTGTGATGGTGTATAGGTGGGGATGCCCTCAGTGATACAGGTGTGTGTGTGAGTGTGTGTGTGTGTGTGTGTGTGAGAGAGAGAGAGAGAGAGAGAGAGAGAGAGAGAGAGAGAGAGAGAGAGTGTGTGTGTGTGATGGTGTATAGGTGGCGCTGCCCTCAGTGATGCAGGTGGGTGTGTGAGTGTGTGTGTGTGATGGTGTATAGGTGGTGATTTCCTCGGTGGTGCACTGGTTCAGGTGTGTGGAGATCAGAGGTCGATGTTGAAGTGTCTTCCTCAATCACTTTCTTTATTTTGAGATCGGTTCTCTCACTGAACCTGGAGCTTTCTCTTTCTGCTCAGGTGCCTGGCCAGCAAGCTCGCAGGCTCACCATCTCTGCCCTCCAGCACTGGTTTTACAGATGCTACTGCCACACCTGGCTTTTCTGTGAGTTTGGGGGTCTGACCACAAGTTCCTTACCCTGGGCAGCACAAACCACCTTACCCACTGAGCCGTCTCCCTGGCCCCAAAGACAGATACGAGATAGATTGAGTGAGATGAGGAGAGGCTTGAGGCCCAGCTCCAAGTGCCCGTTCTTGCTGGAACTCAGAAGCAGGATGGCCCAGGAGCTGGTATGGGGGTTACAGAGTGGGCGTCATGAGGGCAGGTGCCTTGTGAGATATGACGCACTGAGTAGGTGTCTGTCAAAACCAGAATTGGACCAGGATTCTCAGGGTCTGCCCCTGAGGACTCACACAACAGTCATACGATAAAGTGGGGGTTCCTCAGGAACCCTAAGATACTTTGCCCCTAGCACGTAGATGTGTAGGTTGTGAGCTGCTTGAGCATAGCTAGGGAGGTATTGGCATTGCTGCCCATGTCAATGACTCCTTGAGGTGTGTCCTGCGAACCACCAATCTCAACATCAGTTAGGGCTTGTTAGGAATGCAGGTCAACTCAGATTGTTAGCTGGAGCCGGGATCCATATTTGACACACTCTCCCTTCTCCCTGTATTAGACATTCTCCTGCTATTGAGCTAAAGGAGAGCCTGGGCCAGTTGAGCACCCTGCTTCTGTGGGCTCCCTACTTGTTTCCAGACAGACCATGGGTGCTGCTGCAATAAGGCCTTTCAATTCTAATTTGCAGGAAGCACTTCCAGTTTGAATGGTCCAGACCTGTCTACCAAGGAGAGAAAGAAAGCACCTGCACCTTCTCCTCCTCCTCCTTCTCCTCCTCTTCTTCCTCCTCCTCTTCTTTTCCTTCTCCCCTTCCTCCTTCTCCTCCTTCTTCCTTTTTTCCCCCAAGACAGGGTTTCTCTGTAGCTTTGGAGCCTGTCCTGGAGCTCACTCTGTAGACCAGGCTTGCCTTGAACTCACAGACATCCACCTACCTCTGCCTCCCGAGTGCTGGGATTAAAGGTATGTGCCACTATCACCTGGTGGAAAGAACCTGCTCTTGATCATCAAAAATTCATATCTCTCTTATAAGGAAATCTCTTGAGCTTGTTCCCGCTCTTGCCTGGTTCTGGGGGTGGAACTGGGGCCTGTCATGCTAGGCAAGCATCCTGCCACTGAACTCCACATTTGGTCCATCTACTGTTCATTTTGAGACAGGATCTCACTAGGCAGACCATGTAGGCCTTGAATTTAGGATTCGCTTGTTTTAGCCTCCTTCATGTTGTTCATAGGACTGTGCTAAAGGCTTGGCTGGGACACCTGTCAGTGACACTTGTTTTAGGAGTCCTCCTTGGACCAAGACAGAGACCCACATTGGAGCACCGGACTGAAATCTCAAGGTCCAAATCAGGAGCAGATGGAGAGAGAGCACGAGCAAGGAACTCAGGACCGCGAGGGGTGCACCCACACACTGAGACAATGGGGATGTTCTATTGGGAACTCACCAAGGCCAGCTGGCCCGGGTCTGAAAAAGCCTGGGATAAAACCGGACTCGCTGAACATAGCGGACAATGAGGACTACTGAGAACTCAAGAACAATGGCAATGGGTTTTTGATCCTACTGCATGTACTGGCTTTGTGGGACCCTAGGCAGTTTGGATGCTCACCTTACTAGACCTGAATGGAGATGGGTGGTCCTTGGACTTCCCACAGGGCAGGGAACACTGATTGCTCTTTGGGTTGATGAGGGAGGGGGACTTGATCGGGGGAGGGGGAGGGAAATGGGAGGCGGTGGCGGGGAGGAGGCAGAAATCTTTAATAAATAAATAAATAAAATGAAGTCCTCCTTGTAGTACCTCTCTTGCTAACGGCAGTCCATTCTCTCCAAAGAAATATCCCATTTCAGCCTGGAGTGTAGCTTAGTTGGTATAATAATATGACTAGCATGCACATTGCCTGGAGTTTGACTCTTAGCATCACATAAATGGGCTATGGTATGAACTTCTGTAATCTAGCACTTTGGGGTTGAAAGCAAGAGGGTAAGTTCAAAAAGTTTGAGGGCAGCCAGGATATATAAGATCTACTTAAGAAGAAGAAAGTGCTGGACAGTGGTGGTAAAAGCTTTAATCCTAGCACTTGGAGGCAGAGGCAGGCGGATCTCTGTAAATTTGAGGCCAGCCTGGTCTACAGAAAGTTCTGGACAGCCAGGGCTACATCATGAGACAATGTCTTATATTGAGAGACAGACAGACAGACAGAGACAGAGAGAGAGAGTGACAGAGGGGGGGAGGGAGGGAGAGAGGAAGACGGGAGGAAGAAGACAAGAAGGAAGGGAAGGAGGACCCTCCCCAGGCTTTAATGAAATGCTGGTAAAAAAAAAAAAACGCTCCTAAAAGTGGCCAGATTAGTAGGTACTTCCCAAACCGCTGCTGGGCAAGAGGATGTGGTCAGCAGAGAACTTTAGCACCGTGGATTGAAGCTCAATTAGCTACACTGTTCTAGCAAAATGATTTTCTGGGCTCTCAGAAATCCTGACTGTCTCTTCGTTTCACTTGGTGAGGAGAAACTGAGGCATGGAGGACCAAAGAAGGTGAGACAGATCCAAGCAGTATGTGACTGTGGGTCCTAGCCTTCAGGCTCTCGACATCCCAGCCTGGACATGCCCTCACCTCCTTTGGTTTTGAAAATAATTGGACTCTGCATAGCACACAGGCCTGGAATCTCAGCGTTCTTGGAGGCCGGGATTCAGGAAGAGGAATCTTTTGAGAGTTGGACACTGATTTACATAGTAAGGCCCTGTCTCAAAGTGGGGTGGGATTAGGGTCCTCCGTCTGGCACCACTCTCTACTCACGACTCCTTGTAATAGACGATGAAACTGAGCAGGTCCCGGGCCTCCAGGGGTTCATAGCGCTCCCAGCGCAGCAAGATGCGGTCCGCCTCAGTCAGGTTGAACACGAAGCGCAGAGTGCGAGTCTGGCCTGGGTAGGGCAAAAGGAAAGCATTCTCTCCGCACGCCCGTCACAGGCTTGTGCTGACTTACACTGACCCCATGGCTTCTCATCTCCTTGGGTGACTCCCCCCTCCCCGTCTTAGTGCGTGCGTGTTGCCCTGTTTGTACTCCTGGGGTTGGGCAGGTCTTTACAGGCAGCGCGATCTCCGTTGGTGCGGGGGTTGATCTCAGCTTTGCTCTGCCGTCCTCTGGTCCCTGTCACCTCCTCCAGCTGGTATATGTGCTCCATGCAGAGGCGTGGGTTGAAGGCGAAGTACATTTTACCCACAGGAATGGTGAGCCCCACAGTCACCCAGGACCCCAACTGTTGCAGGTTCTGGTTGTCCAACACGTAGAGTGTGTAGTTCCTGGAGAAAGCCGGGTGCCTTGCTCTGCAAGGTGGCAGGGGTTGGGGCAGGAGAGGGGCTGGCTCATGGGTTCCCCTGCAGAAGCTGCACTGGGCACAGGTGTAATCTGCGGTCCATTCACATCCACGAGGGTTCAGGGGACTCTCTCTGTGCCACTAGGAATGTGACATCTTGAAATTCCCCGCCCCTCTGCCGACCTCACTTTATGTCCCTCTCCTCCTTCATATCACCTTAACAGCACTGGCTGTGGCGACAAAGGAGCCCGCCGGCCAGTTTGGCTATAGGTACCCCTAGTGGGACATGATCATATGTGAGGAGACAGAAGAAGCCACAGGAAACCATTTGACTGGTGACAATTTAAACTTCTTCTTCCTTGTTTTTTTTTTTTTTTTTGAGGGGGGGGATTTCGAGACAGGGTTTCTCTGAAACTTTGGAGCCTTTCCTGGAACTAGCTCTTGTAGACCAGGCTGGCCTCAAACTCCTAGAGATCCACCTGCCTCTGCTGGGATTAAAGGCGTGCGCCACCACCGTCCGGATAAACTTCCTTTTATTTTGAAAACTACTGATGACTTTGTGATCAGCCCTTGGTTCCTAGGTGGTAAGAACGATTTTATGCTCAGTCAGGTTCACTCAGCAACCAAACTGACAGGTGTTTCCATCATGGCCCGTTGCCATGGAAGAGCATAGAACCAGTGTTGTATATTCTGTGTTCCGGTCCCTGTTTAAAGCACTTCACACACAACTGTGTAAATATCGATCACAATCCTAGGGCACAAGCTTCATTTCACAGAGGGGAAACCCGAGGACCAGAGAAGGCAAGCGGCCTCCCCACACTCACACAGCTAGTAACCAGCAAACTAACTTTCAGAACCCGTTCTCTTCACTAGTGTTCCAAGAAGGCTGAGGAAAAGGGGGCTGGTCAGGCTGATTTCTGATCCCTTACCCATCCACCATCGAATCTCCCCGGATTAGTTTGAGGTTCTTGAAAAAGCCCAAGGACACGAGTGCGAACGAGTGTTTGATTTTGAGGAAGCCGGTGATGGTCTCCACCAGCCCCAGGTTGTGTTGAAGCTCGGGTTCCAGGTTGTCTGAGGATAAGGAAGATAGGACTGGAGTAGGGTCGGGGAAGGGTAGGGAACTGGAGGGACAGAGGCAGAGGACCCTGGATGAGGGAAGCCATGCATGGACTGCAGTTAGGAGGGAGGGTGCGGTCAGGAAGAGTACTGACAGCCTTGGCGAAGGTTGAGGATAAGGCTTCCCTCCACGTGGGTGCAGCCCACCAGGTCCTGAGTGGCCTGGACAGAGTCGATGGTCTTTGTGCCAACTTTGCACTCCTTGGGGCACAGTCCCTCGCACTTGTGGCAGAAAATGCTGGCAGGACAAGCAGATAGCCTAAGTCTTGGGCGATGAAACTGCTCAGGCCTCCCGACAACCCCAGGGGTCTGCCGCTCACCTGCTGCTATTGCGGGTGAAGCCTGGAGGGCACTGAGCCAGGCAGCTGCCCTGGTAGATGCCAAAGGTGGCGGTGCGGCCAGGCACCTCACGCAGATGAGCACAGACCTCAGAGGTGACACAGCGCCAGGACTCATACTGGTAGGTGCCCGGAGGGCAGGTCCGGAGGCAGGCTCCTCGGAAGTAGAGGTGGCGGCAAGCTACACAGGCTCCAGAGTCTTCAGGTTGGCTGCAGCCCCCCAGACATTCATCGTGGCAGCACTCACCGCCTGCTGTGCAGGCCAGCCCGCCGGGGCAGGGACACACTGTGGGCAGAGGGCCGTTAGACTTTACCTGCCCCTTGGCAACCCCTCAACAATGTCCTTTTCCAACCCTGGCCCACCCCATCCTGAGGTGACCCTCTCAGCACCAGGTGACACTACTGACTTTGTTTCCTTGTGTCATGGATGCTTGAAGGCCTCTCTCTGTCCTCCACCTTGAGAGTATCAGGACTCAGGCTAGGCTGTGCTGCAATCCCAGCACTTGGGATGCAAAAGCTGTTGCATCTCTGTGAGTTTGAGGCTAGCCTGGTCTAGTGAGTTCCAGTCTAGCTTAAGTTGGACAGAGAGACCCTTTCTCAGGGAAAAAAGAAAAAAGAGAAAGAAGAAAAAGTCTCAGAACTCAGGATGGAGCAGCAGCCTTGTCCATCAGGGTTGCTGTTCTGCAGCCTGCTGTCCTGTCTAGGCTGTCCCGTGGTGACTTGATATAGTGCCAAAGAGAATCAGCTGGCTACTCTTGATCAGCTAGGCCAGGGCAAGGTGGGTCCAGCCAGGGCCTGTTGACATGGCACACAAATTGAGAGGACATGTAGCAGCTGTGTTTACAGCCAACAGGGAGTCGGCTCACCGCTGATACAGCAGGCTCTTGTTATTCTCCTGCCTGGAGCCGAGGCTAGAGGTGAGGGGCAGACTTTGAGCTGTATGAGAACGACTCCTGGGCTAGGGGACTCCAGATCTGCTCCTGGCCTCTGGAAGACCTTACCCCACTGCCCACTGTGCTCCTTCTGCTCCCCTTGCCTGTCCAAGTCTTTCTATCCCTTCCTTCTCCTTTCTGTTCTCAACACCGCATCTCTGACTCACTGCTGCCAATGCACCCGCTGATGGCATGGGACTGAGACCACATCCCCTATCGTCACCAGAGGAGACAGAGGTGGGGATGCCAGGTGAGTCTGGCTAGAGAGCAGAGGTCTTGGGCTGACTTCTGTCCACTTGTGTCTACCCTCTTCCCAAAGCCCCTCCTTACCTACTCTGTGCCTGCCTGATGCCATGCCAGGCAGTTTAATTTCTGGGAACTTCGCTTTCCTTTCCTGTAAAATGGGATAATAAAGGGTACCTGTCCTATAGGAAGGGTAATGGTTTGAAAACAATGGCCGCAAGCCAGACATATATCTGTAATCCCAGCACTTAAGAAATAGAAGAATTAGGGTTCAAGGCCAACCTCAGCCACATGTCAAGTTTCAGGCCAGCCTGGGCTACATTATATGTTGGCTCACAAACCCAACAATAGCAAAAGGTGGAAGAGCCCCACCTCCCTGTGCTACAGCCATGTTCTGTGCAAGTGCCCACCTCTCTGGCAGTGACTGGAGGTCCAGCACCTGTAGTCAGTGTGCCCACTGAAGGTGGTTCTCGCACAGGGCTCACCAGCAGCACCCAGCACACCAGGGCACACGTCAGCACACTCCTCGCCCAGTTTGTTCCCCACAATGTGGTTGGTGCCAGGCGCAGGCTGCAACAGGCCCCAGTCAATGGTGGAGAGGTGGCAGAGTTCCTGGTTCTTCTCCACACGCACAGCCCCACGCAGCACAGCCCCAAGCGACGGCAGTCCAATGTCCCGCAGGTGGGGCATCTCAAAGATAATGAGGGCATAGCCCAGGAAGAGGCGTGCACCTCGGATCACAGCAAGGTTAGGGAAGAGGTCTCGAAGGCTCTCCAGGCCATAGACTCGGAACAACAACAGGTAGTCTGTGACCTGGGTAAGGCGCGGGAAGCTGAGGCCTCGGAAGTCCTCTCCAGTGGCAGCAAACATGAGAAGGATCTGCAGGTGACCCTCCACCACGCTGCAGTTCTCCAGCCGACGAAGCTCTGTCACCTCAGAGCGGATATCCAGGCTGGGGCACACTGTGGACACATGTGGGCTGGCAGATGAGACCAGTGTAGACCAAGAACCCTGTCCTGGCAGCTCTGGAGGGGAACCACACTGGCAAGTAGGAGGACATGGCATGGGGTACCAGTTGGAGATCTGGCTTACTGTCTGTGGCTCCCCTAGCTCCTAAAATCAGCTCCTCCCACTGTCTTGCTTAAACCAGTCTCCCCTGCTTTTTTCTGGGGGTCAGTGCTGGTTAGGCAAACACCATACCATTGAGCTACATCCCCAGCCCATGGTGTTTAGAGAGATCACTGCGTAGCTCTGGTAGCCTGGAACTCTGTCCTTCCGCCTCTGTCTCCTGAGTCTGTGAACCACATCTGGTTTCCCCATGACTCCCAGCTAACTTACATGTAATTTCTTCATTTGTTTTGCTTATTGCAAGCCTCATGAGGGCAGGAATTTAATTCATTACTTTATACTTTCATGTGTAGTGCCTGATGCAAGATTGGTGCTCTGTGAATGCTTGGTGAGAAAATGAACGCACAGTGTGCCTGGGAGGAAGTGCGTACCGAGTGTGTACCGAGTGAGTACTGAGTGTGTACTGAGTGTGTACTGAGTGTGTACTGAGTGAGTACTGAGTGTGTACCGAGTGTGTACCGAGTGTGTACCGAGTGAGTACTGAGTGTGTACTGAGTGTGTACCGAGTGTGTACCGAGTGAGTACTGAGTGTGTACCGAGTGTGTACCGAGTGTGTACCGAGTGAGTACTGAGTGTGTACTGAGTGTGTACCGAGTGTGTACCGAGTGAGTACTGAGTGTGTACTGAGCATGAGCTTCTCTCCCTGTCCTCAGGGAGCAGGATCCCCATAAGAAATCGTTTTTTGCTCTGAAGGGACTTTCCATGGTTCCTCCTCACCAAGGTCCTCATTTTACTTCCTCAGCGCAACATTCTGGTGTAGACAAGCTAGTGTCCATTCATTTCTCCAGGCTCAAACCCAGAAAGGCTCCGTAAGTCTTTGACCTGCATTGCTGGGGGCTGGTGTCCTTTCCTTAGCTCTCTGGCCGGAGCTCAGCAGCGAGCTGTTCTAAGTCCAGTTTGCATCTCCCATGGTACCCAGCTCAGGACTGGAACCTCTGGCACTCAGGGACTCTGGGCCAGCAACATCTGGATCCCGAGTCTACCCTTTCCTTTGGGACCTAGTCCATTCACCTCTGTTCCTTAACAGGAGCGGATGCTTAGCCCCAGTTTAACATCCAGGTCTGTTTCCTCTCTCCTCACCTGGCCCTCCAGAAATGCCCCACCTTGGCACCATGCCACACATTCTCCCATACAGGCTAGCCCTGTCCTGGCTCAGGGCTTATCAAGGACAAACAGGATGGAAAGCCTGGTTCCCTGTACTTTCTCTCTGTGGTTGATGCTCAACTGTCCAGCTGTTGGATGTGTGTGCATGCACACGCTCACTTGCTTGTGCACATACTAGGCAAGGCAGGTACACACACACACACACACACACACACACACACACACAAAAAAAGAGGAAAAACACTTCTGTTCTCTCCAGGAAAGCCAATTAGGTTCTTTGAGGCAGGTAGGGGGGTTCCCTCAGGCGCTCTGCTTCCCATCATGCCTTAGCCTCTCTAGAGCTCCCCTAATGTGAGACATTGGAAAAACAAATCCAAGACCTCTTCAGATTAACCCCTGCCTTTCCTCAGGACATGCTCTAGGTAGAGCTTCACTGGAAACAGCAGCTGTGCTCCTTGACCAAACACCAAGTCCCAGGACTTGCATGCTTTATTTTGACAACTGTGCTCTTGCCTGGCATCTGCTGTGCAGTATGCTGGCACAGAAGGGGCAGGGGTAGGGTGCTCAGGCTGGCACAGAAGGGGCAGAGGTAGGGTGCTCAGGCAGGTCACCATGCATTGTGAATCTTCTGTGAGTGGCCCCTTTCAGAGGGAACCTTACCCCGGTCCATTTGCATTATCTGTATCGGAAAGGAAGCCCCTGCCTTGACCTTGGAAGCCCCACTCAGAAGAGCATCCTAAGACCCTTCACACTCCCAGAGTGCTGAGTTCCCAAGCTCTCTGTGTGGAGGACAAAGGCAGTCTCTGGCAACCCTCTGAAGGCAATTTGGTCTGCGTGGTGCACTCACACTTCCTGGAGGCCTTTGGTGGGAAGTGTGTGTCGGAGGAACAGCTCTGAGGCCAGAGGGTAGACAGATCTCTCAGGCAGCCTTTCTGCCCACAGTGGGTGGGGAACTCGGACTAATGCTGGAGCTCAGGGCCTGCCCTGGGGCTGCCTCTCCAGCCGCTGAGCCTCCTATCAGCACAAAGGGTCAATTGCTTTACTGGTGCCTGGTGTCAGCTGCTGGTCCCAGGCTGCCCCTTATCATTTAGTGGCCCTAGAGAAGACTTCTGATTCCCACAGTCTCACTTTGGTTCAAACTCAGACTTTCCTGGGATAGCGGTTTCACAAATAGCAATGGGTTCATTCTATTTCTAACTCCTTAACTCTTAGGAAGCTGAGAAGGCAAAAAAAATTTTTCCCCAGTGAAAAGTCCTTTTGAGGGCTAGCCCTAGTCCTTAAATTCCCATAAAGATTAAATAGAAGCCAGAGGCAGTGGCGCATGCCTTTAATCCCAGCAGAAGCAGGTGGCTCTCTGAAGGCTAGCCTGGTCTACAGTGTGAGTTTTAAGACAGCCAGGGCTAGCCGGGCGGGGGTGGCGCACGCCTTTAATCCCAGCACTCAGGAGGCAGAGGCAGGCGGATCTCTGTGAGTTCGAGACCAGCCTGGTCTACAGAGCTAGTGCCAGGACCGGAACCAAAAGCTACGGAGAAACCCTGTCTCGAAAAACCAAGAAAAAAAAAAAAAAAAAAAAAGACAGCCAGGGCTAAACAGAGAAACCCTGTCTCGAAAAACCAAACCAAACAAAGACAACATAAAAGCTTTCTGGGAGCCAGATGGAGTTGGAAAGACGTTGCTGGGGACTCACCCTCTAGTGTGTCCAGGCCAGATCCCAAGGACAGCAGGCTCATAAGCAAGTGTACTCCCCAGGGCCACAGAGCAGGCACTGCCACCATCTTAGCCCTGAGTGTCCTCCAGGTGTCCTACTGGAAAAAAAGGGTCTCATGGGATGCAGACCCAGGTTCCGGGGTGGGGAGTGAGGTACAGGGGCAAAGGGATTGGAAATCTCAAGAGACAGCCAAGATAGCAAAGAATTTCGGACCAGAGGAAACAAACACAGCTTCAGATGATCCAGAGACAGAGGCAGTCAGAAGCAGGAGACCCTCAGAGAGGCTTCCAGAGAAAGAAATTGACCCAGAATTCAGAACACGAAGGTTCAGGGGCCGGACAGTCGCGCGAGGTGAGGCGGAGAGAAAGCCCCGGGAGTGTCCAGGGGCTGCGGCAGGGTCAAGAGGAGCGCAAGACTCCACCCTGAGACTCCCACTTCTGTTCGCTGCAGCTCCTGGGGCCAGAACGCAGGGACCTCGCCCAGCTCCCGCCCGTTCCAGAAACGGATTGGTTTGTGCGGATTTCCCTGTTCTTTCTGCCCCTCCCACAAAGTCAAGTAAAAATATTTAGCCTGTCAACTGAGGGAGGTGGGGGGGGGGCAGATGTGTTGGGGAAAATAAGGCCAAAATGCCGAAGGGGTTGGGGACTAAGAAATCTTGGCAGCGTCTCTCTGCCACCTCTGGCACCGCCCCTGCTAGCTGCAGACGTGGAGGCAGCAACTGGGCGCCGTGTTCTGAAGAGCGCAGGTTCTGGAGTTCAACAGGTGTTTTGACACTCTAGAGGGTGACTTCCCACATCCCCGACAGGTCGGACTCTGCTTGTGAAACCTGGAGATCTTAGACCTTCGTCTCTAGAAGCCCCTCCCATTCTCTCGAGGCCACTTTGACTATAACTCCTGGTGCGAGGTGTGTCCTTGCCAAGTCCCTTGGTTCTGGCTCAGATCCCGAGAAGAGCTATCTCTCTGTAAGATTATGCCTTCGTTTGGTTACTTTTAAGAATTGGAGAGGTTTGGTGGGTCTTTGTATGTGCATTCTTGTGTGGAGGTACTTGGGAGACTATTCACCCTTGGACCTGGCACGGAAAGCTACCTGCCACTAGGACTATCTATCCTTCCCTGGATTACTGGGTTCTTCTCACTTCTGGTCACTCCCAGTACCTACCTGCCCCCTCTCTTAAACGTGAGACTTATAGACTTGCAGCCAGGAAGGCCAATGCGCGATACTTGCCCTTTGATGACCTGAATGTTGGGATCCTGGGAATTCCCAGGTTCACAAATACCAAGGGCTTACGGTTCCCAGCTCTACCCGCGGGCAACTCCCATGTCCGAAGAGCTAAGAGATCTATTAATTTCTCCACTCAGAAATCGATGCACTTGTCAGGACGGCGATCGATGCCAGTCCTGCTCTGTTTGGCCTTACCCAACTCTGGTACCCAGCCCTAGCTGGCTGACTGGGTTTGGGGACTGACCTTAACACCCAAGGCGCAACCTAGTAAAGTTGCCAACCGCGCTCCCCGCTAGAAGACCCAGGCCCGGAGCAAACACTGCGGGCGCAAGGGCTTCTAGCGCCACCCTGTGGCCTCTTGCAGACCGAGTGGTCTCCACTTTCCACTCTCCATCCAGCTGTGTTCAGAGAACTCTTCTCTGCCCCTTCTGTTTTCCTCCCCAGGTTCTGTATCCAGTCATTCTGGGGCTCTCTCCCTTTCCTTACTAGCGTCTAGAGATCGTTCATCAAATTTATTCCAAGTGACATGCACATTCTCGTAGGCAAGAAGAGCACCGTGAGGCTGGTTGGGATGACCTGGATTTCAACCTTTTCCTTGCTCTTCCCGCAAATCTGAAAATGCAGCTGTTTTACTGGGAGAAATACGTATCAGCTTCCTAGCTCCCCCACCCCCCACCCCTCACCCTTCCCCGCTGCCCCAGTCTCAGAAGACAATTGTGAGGCATTCTGTGGCAATCTTTCCCCGCCCCAAGGCTCCAGCAGACGTGAGGGACATTAGTGAGGCTAGCTGGCATTAGGGCCCCGAAAGGGGAGGGGGCACTGGGGGCATCGACCGGCGGGGCGGGGCGGGGCGTGGTTGCGGGTGCCGCCCTCTCCTGGTGGCTGGTCTTTTAACACCGCCCCGCGCACGTGTCGCGCGAGGCCGGGCGGCGGCAGCTAGGAGCGCACGGACGGCTGCGTTGCCCGAGCTTGGCGGGCGCCGCCGCGATGCTGCGAGGCCAGCGGCGCGGGCAGCTGGGCTGGCATCACCGGGCCGCGGGGCTAGGAAGCCTGGTGGCTTTGCTGATGCTGGCCTCTGCCTGCGCCGCATCTTGTCGTGAGGCCTGCTGCCCCGTGGGCTCCTCGGGGCTGCGCTGCACCAGGGCAGGGACCCTGGATACCCTCCGTGGCCTGCGGGGCGCCGGGAACCTGACGGAGCTGTGAGTGTGTGGCGGGGAAGGAAAGCGGGATCAAGAGGGCACAGCCCTTCCCCGAGGGCGCGCACTCAGCTCTGGCTTGAGGGGCCAGACTTGGCTGCAGTAGGAGGCTGGCACGTGTAGCCTTTGGCTGTGCGGCAGCGGCTTTTGCTGCTGCTGCCACCACCCTGGCAAAGCGGCGCAGTCACTGTCTGGATGTCGCCCAGGATTAAGGGTAGCTGGGTTGCTGGCTTGGGGCAGAGCAAGAGGGAAACTGGGTAGACCAGGGCTTGGTCCAGCGATCTAGGAGCTTCTTTGTGGGGTTCATTCAAGAGCCCAAGTTGTGCCCTTTGGAGGATTGGTTAGCTGTGGAGAATTTGGCACTGTGCACCTTTGCCATCTTCTCTTTCTTAGGGGGAAGCCAGTCCCCAACCTCTTCCTTGTCGTGACCAGGGAATCTAGGTATTCTCAGGATTCGTGATTGAGCCGGAGTTGATGGGAGATGATGAGGAACCAGTTTGGTGTCTGAACTTTTCTTCCTTTCCACTGACTCCAAGACTTCTTAATTTGGATGTGGGAAATGAAAGTCCTTTGCTCTCCTCCCTCTTCCCTTTCACCGGCGTCTCCCTACCTGTATCAGGAGTCAGGGCGGTTGGTTGCCGAGAGAGTCTCCCTCTTCCAGGTGCAGAGTTTCGGCTCTGCAGTACTTAGACGTTCTGCAATAATTGGGTACAAAATACTTGAGCACTTCTTAGCAGCTGGTGAGACCGATGAGAGTATTGACCTGAAGGACTCAGCATCACATGGTGATGGCTGGAAAATACTTGAGTATTTTGCCTGCTGGTGGAGCCAACAGTCTGCACCCAGTTACTTGGGCATCTTGTGGTAATTAACGGAGATACTCAGTCTCGTTCTCATGGCTCTAGGGAGACCAAGAAAAGAGGAGATGGCCTTGTCTTGGTCTGGCCTAGGCTCCTGCATGAAGTCTAGATTGTTGCTCCCAGGCCTGTCCGTTCAGACCAGAGTCCAGGCTCCTGACTGCTCCCTTCAGGGTTCTCATTCCCTAGAGCCTTGCCAGGCTCCAAGAGAGTCCAGCCCAGGGACGGGGGCAGCGGGCAGGCCAGGGCTGTAGAAGAGGAGATTGGCAGGATGGTGAGCTGAGAGGTCCCCCTGGGTGGGGCCCAGTCCTCCCGCCTCCTCCTGCACAGTTCTCTCCCCTCCTCCCTCACCCGCATCGCTAACGAGGAGCTAATGGACTCGAATAGACAGATTGATTATGAATCTGAACAAACGAGGCGGCATGGAGCACTCTGCCTGACAGCTCGTACTTACCCAGCCCTTCACATCTGACCAGCTCCCCAGCATTCTGTAGCTTGAAACCCTTAGGACAGAACAGGGAAGGTTTTTTTAGGTTTCCAGGGTGAGGATGGACATGCACCGTCCTATTGGGGTCAAGGCTGCGATCAGGGAAGCACGGGGCACCTTGGACCGAGCTTTTTCCCTTGCTGCCCTTTTACAAAGGAAAAGCCCAGAAAAGAGGAGTTCTGAGAACTGTTAGTGAGTCAGGGGCCCATGCCACACACGAGGGTGGGGAGAGGGGAGGAGAACGTGGACATGCCACTGCAGAGGACATGGGAGTGAGTTCCCAGGAACTCCCAGATGCCAGATCTACAGATAGGACTGCAACCACAGCCACCCACCGCTGTGCTGCCTGCTCCTCTTTCTCCTTTTGCCTCCCCGGTTCTCTGTCCTTCTCTCTGTCTCTGTGACTCCCTGTCCTTATCGGTCTGTCAGTCTCTCTGCCCTCCGTCGGTCACCCCATTCAGCCCTCCTACGCCTCACACTCAGACTCCAGCAGTTCCATGCTCCCTTCCTTTCTCCTGGGTCTTTCATGGATTAAGGAGGGGCTAGGGGGTCCCCAACAGCTCAATGCTTTTTGCTTGCTTTGGAAAAAGTGCTGGAGAAGGGAGAGTAGGGGTTGCTGTGGGGAAGAACCAAAGGTTTTGAGGGGAGAGAGCAGGTGGTGTGTGTGTGTGTGTGTGTGTGTAAGACTGTGTCAATGAACCCAGATAGCAGCCTCTGAGCCATGTTTAAGAGAACACATCAGCACGGCAATTGGGGCATCCTTAGCACGGGGTGGAGCAGCAGCACTGAGAGCCTTGCCCTTGTGGAAGTGAGCCCCAGCATGACCCCCTGTGGTGGTGAGGTCTGCTGTAGAAGTGGAGCCCCAAGTTGAGAATGGCAGTGTGCACTGCCTAACGTGTGTTCACATCTCTTCCTCTGTGTGTGCATGGGAGAAGTGTACATGAGCTTTGCTCATGTGTGTCTGTGTATTTCCGTATACATGCTGTGTGTTTCAGGAGGCACGCGGGGGTCTGCATGTTTGTAAAGGTGAGGGTGCC
Organism: Alexandromys fortis; assembly: GCF_014885135.2. Taxonomy (NCBI): domain Eukaryota; kingdom Metazoa; phylum Chordata; class Mammalia; order Rodentia; family Cricetidae; genus Alexandromys; species Alexandromys fortis. Next base: position 872,109 of record NW_026068045.1, on the reverse strand, counting down.
TGCATGCCTGCATGCCCTGGTGTGATCTGTGAGTTGTGTCGGCATGTGGGGCATGTGCATGAATGGGTACGTGAAATGGGTCTGTGTGAGGGAGGTGGGTGGATGGGGTATGGGGTACCTCCACTGAGGTTCTAACCCTGCTGACCACCCTTCTCCCTACAGCTATGTGGAGAACCAGCAGCATCTGAAACGCCTGGAGTTCGGGGACTTGCAGGGCCTGGGGGAGCTGAGGAGCCTGTGAGGACTAAGGCGGGACTGGGCGCAGGGTGGTGGGTTCCCACATATATTGGGGTCTCAGAAGACCTGAGAATCTGGGAGAGGGGTGGAGGCTCAGGTGTTTGAGGGGTCCAGGTAGCTGTGGAAACTAAGGGATGGAGAGGGGTGTGCGACTCCACAGGGTTATCTGTCCTGGGTGGGCAGAGGGCAGAGCTTAAATTCCTCTCATCCCTTCCCTAGAACCATCGTGAAGAGTGGCCTCCACTTTGTGGCCCCAGATGCCTTCCAGTTTACTCCTCGGCTCAGTCACCTGTGAGTGGCTAGGCTGGGTCGGTGGGGGCGGGGCTGAGGAGGACCTGCAGGTGAGGAGTGCGGAGAGGCTTTCTGTTCCATAGGGCATTTCAGATTCTCGTGCAATCAGACTAGAATCCTTGTTGCCTAACTTCCGTGTTCTGTGCCTCAGAGATGCTTCTCAGAAGCGCTCACCCAGGTCTGCCTGGAGTTCACAGGGACTGAGGGACGAGGAGTCCCCTGGATTCTGGTCAGAATTTCAGCTCCTCTCCTGCAGGGTGTACTGACCTGGCCCCAGTGATGGTGTGTTCTGTCTGCTACTCCTCACCCTCCTCCCTCCTGAGAGCTACAGCTACTTGTCCTATAGAGGACCAAGAGGGACATGGAGTGGGTAGAAGACTCAGTTAGAGTTCTTAAGAGTCCCTCCCTGGGTTGGAGGCCTGTCATTCACAGAGTTGGGCCGGGTCCAGGGATTTAACCACAAGAGAGATGTTGTGTCCCCACTGTATGTCCTGGCTTTAAAATGTACACTTAGGGTTGGAAATATGGCCCAGTTAGTGGGTAGAGCATTTGCCCACTCTTCACAAAGCCCTGGGTTTGATCTCCACCGCCACAGACATTCCTATAACACACAGAAACAGGAGGATCAGAAGTTCCAGGTCATACATGACTGCACAGCAAGTTCCAGGCCAGCTTTTTTCTCAATAAAACAAAGGAACAACAGCAAAACTTTAAAGAGAATTTTAAAACGTGTACTTGGTGAGAGTTCATGATTCCCATGCCAGTGAGTGCGTGCAACCAACCTGGGGACAGAGATGGTATGATCCCATTTTATAGATGGAGATTCTGGGAATTAGGTTGTTTCAGACTGAGGTCACCTGGCTTTCCATGGCAGGACAGGCAGGACAGCACCCACCTCCAATCTGCCTCCAAGGTGGTTGTGTGAGGGTTCCCATCCAAGCCAGTCTGCAGCAAGTCAAGGATGGATAGGCAAGAGACTGGTTAGGGCATGTCTCTAGACACAAAGCTCAGAGGCTGCCAAAGCAGAGCCCCAGCTGGGTGCTCTCTCCTTTATCCAGGAAGCTCTGGCCCCAGGTCTCTTCCTGCTTGAAGTGCCTTTGGAGGAACAGGAAGGGGGGCTGAGGAAGTACTTTGACGTCCCTGTCTTGAGGTTAGGCAGGGGAGGGGGTTGTGAGGGCCTAGGTCCTCCTCTCCTCCTTGGTGGGGAGCACAGATGGAGCCCCTTACCCCAGCTGTGGCCTCAGCACTTCGCCAGCTGGGGCTGAGGTGTGGGGGGAGGGCAACCGGCTGTTCCCTTGGATTCCTCTCCCTGGGGTCAGTCAGGGAGGGGGTTAAGTGGGATTAACCCTTCTTGTCCCAAGGAGATTGTACTCAGAGCCTTACCTGCCCAGGCATTCTTACATTCCCACATACCCACAGGCACAGCCCTTCCCTGGGCCTGTTCTAATTGCCTGACCTGCAGGGGGGGGGGGGCAGCAGCCTCCTTCATGCTTCTGCCTCAGACTGGGTCAGAGTGAGGTCACTGGCTCAGGGCATCTGTCCTCCCACAGGAATTTGTCCTCCAATGCTTTGGAGTCCCTTTCCTGGAAAACCGTGCAAGGCCTCTCCCTGCAGGACCTGTGAGTGTGTGGGCAAGGGCAGGGCAAGGGGTCAGTGTGTGATATGTGACTGTGTGTTTGTGTCTCCAGGACTTTATGTTACTGTGTCTGTGTGGAACAGGGGACGGGGTGGGACGTGGGGTATCTTTGGAGACTGTTGTGTCTGTGAGCTTACCCTGGGGATTATGTACATGTCTGTCATTCAGTTCCCTCCATCAAGGCAGGGACTAGGCTGGGCTGGGAGTAGCTGTGTGTTTTCAGAGGCCAGGCTCAGAGCTATGTTGAACACACTACAGCCACCATGATGCCCGATTCTCAGTACACACAACAGTGCACAAGGGTGATGGGTCCCCAAAGCCACAGACCATGCAAGACACCCTTCTTGTCTCTGTGCTCGGCTTCTCACTCTAGAGCTAGGGTAAAGGGACTCCCTACAGCCCCCAGTGCCATCTACAACAGTCTGCCCTGTTACTGCGTTGGCTATGGGCCTGGCCCCCTTCTGCTTAGACCCCTTGTATCCAGCCATCTCCGGAGCACCTCCTCAGGCCTGTCGCATCCTCTTTTCCTGACTCCTGGCTCACCCTACCCAACAGGACCTTGTCAGGGAACCCGCTGCTCTGCTCCTGTGCTCTGTCCTGGCTCCAGCGCTGGGAGCAGGAGGTGCTGTGTGCTGTACATACGCAGGAACTCCAGGGGTCCGGGCCTGGGGGCCAGTTACTCCCACTCAGACACAACACCAGTTGTGGTAGGTGCTGCTGTAGGACGGGCAAGCCTGGGGTCTGCCCGGAGGGACTTGGGGTAGCATTGGACCCTGGAGGCTGGATGTACTGCTTAGATTTGGCATCATGAATAGGGTGGGACTCACAAGCCCACTCTTAGGTTCTACTGTTGCTCCATACTCTGGGTGGCAGGTGTACCAACAGTGAAGATCCAGATGCCCAACGACTCTGTGGAAGTAGGGGATGACGTATTTCTGCAGTGCCAGGTGGAGGGGCAGGCCCTGCAGCAGGCTGGCTGGATCCTCACAGAGCTGGAAGGGGCAGCCACAGTGAAGGTGAGAAGGGACAAAGATCAGGCCACAAGGGACAGAAACAGCTCAGCCCTCATGCTAACAGGGTGACAGTGGGGTCCTCAGGACAGGACTCCTGGATCCCAGGTCTTGGGCTCCATCTTTGAGCAAATCATCTTTGCAAGAGAGTGAACTGTAGCTCTCATGTGGGACCCAGGAGGGATCTGACGCGCCATTCTTCCCATAGATTCTTTTTCTAGCTTAGGAAACGGAGGCCTGGGGACAGACCCAGGGCTTCTGGAGTCTCCTGGACACTCAGGAAGCAGTGCTCTCTTGGGTGTGTTATGACCGCATTAGCGAAGGGCAACTGACTCCAGCTCTCTGTTCATGTGTGTGCGTCGGCACACACGTGGAGTCAGGACTAACCTGGATGTCCGTCCTCATTGCCATCTCATTTCTCTTCCTTTGCTGCTTGTCTGTGAGCTTCCAGCAACTTTCTCGTCTCTGCCTCCCATCTCACAGGAGTCCAGCTTGATGTGGGTTCTGGGGAATCCAAACTCTGATCCCCCATACTGGTGCAGCAAATGCTTTACCCACTGAGCTGTCCCTTCAGTCCTCACTAAATACTTCCTGGAATAACTTACACACACGCACACACACACACACACACACACACACGCACGCACACACGCACGCACACAAAGTCCCTATTTCTACCTGCTTTTTGGTTTTCTTCTTTTTTTATTTTTATTTATTTTATTTTATTTTTTTTGAGACAGGGTTTCTCTGCAGCTTTGGAGCCTATCCTGGGGTTTTCTTATTTGTAAACTGAGGTAGCCATGGTGGCCCTTTTGACATCCTCCCTGCCCCTAGGCATTGTTTGGCTTCCGTCTCTCTTACCTGAGCATCTTCCCAGACCTTGCATCTGTTCTTAAGCTGGCCACAGGCCACTGACAGCAGCTACAGCTGACTTCAGAGGCCCCCTGCAGGGTTCTGAGTGGTGTAGCTCTGGCTGTCTTGAACAGGCTGCTCAACCCTCTCAACACACCCCAGGTCGGGTGTGACTTTCCTATGGAAGTTTTGGAAACAGGTGTTGGTAACACGTCACTTCCCTAAAGAGATGGCTGAGACAGGCTTCCCGAAGTTGTCTGAAGATGTCCCCCACACACAGACTCTCCTCTGCTTGTCCCTTTCTCTTACTCATTCTCAGTGACCTGGCACTCTGAGTGGGAAGAGCTGCCCCCTACTTACCCCAGGGGTCTCCAGCAATTGGAGTTGATTCTGCTTTTACAGTGAGGGTCCCTTAACTGAACATCCTCATCCCATAGGTCAACTTCCTAATTTCTGGATGGGCACAGCCCCCTGTCAGAGCCCAGTAAAATTGTGACCAAGACCTCTGAGGTCGATGGGTGGTGGTGGTGCACGCCTTTAATCCCAGCACTTGGGAGGCAGGGGCAGGTGGATCTTTGAGTCTGAGGCCAGCCTGGTCTACATTGTAAGTTCTAGACCAGCTAGGGCTACATGCTGAGACTCAGTTTCTGGGGGTGAGACTTAGTTCTGCCTAACTCCAGCTTAGAAGCACTCGCTGAACTCAAGACTGAGACTTTTTTTTTTTTTTAAAAAAAAAAGATTTATTTATTTATTATGTATACAACATTCTGCCTTGATGTATACCCGCACACCAGAAGAGGGCGCCAGATCTCAGTACAGATGGTTGTGAGCCACCATGTGGTTGCTGGGATTTGAACTCAGGACCTCTGGAAGAGCAGGCAGTGCTTTTAACCTCTGAGCCATCTCTCCAGCCCAAGACTGAGACTTCTTGAAAGGCCATCTGATTCCCACGTGGTGAGGCCATGGTGTCTTAGGAAGATAATCTTTTGGTGGTGATTCCATATCAGTCACTCCTCTCTCCAGTGTCACCACTGGCATTGTCTTCCTTTGCCAAGGGAAGGCTGCTGTGGCTGAAGCTGCTTCTAGCTACAACCAGTTTGCAGTCCCCTTCCTTGGCCCGAGACTGAGTTTGATAGAACTTCGTGAGCCAGGAATGAGTTGGCAAGGTTCTCCTTTGCCCTCTGATGGGCTCCATGAGAAGGTGGCAGCTGGGCTTCCATGACTGCTGTTTGGCCCCTTGGTTGCACCCTCCATTGTAGAGTGCTAACTACTATTTTGAGGCTGTTGTTTGTGCTTTAGAGTCCCCTGACCCAGGAGCTACTCTACAAACTGTCCCAGATCTGCTCCCCTTCTCTTGTTTCCCCCAGCCCCCCTCTTTCAATATGGGGTCATAGGGCTCCCAAATTTATCAGCTCTGCCCCCCTGCTTCCTTCCTATGCCTGCCGAAACTCTTCTGATGACTCTTTCTTCCCTGTTCCAGAAATCTGAAAATCTGCCATCCCTGGGGCTAACTCTGGTCAATGTCACCAGTGACCTCAACAAGAAGAATGTGACATGCTGGGCAGAGAATGATGTGGGCCGGGCTGAGGTCTCTGCCCAAGTCAGCGTCTCCTGTAAGCCCCTGTGACAGCCCCTGCACCCACCCCCACTCATCTCCTCTTCCCTGAAAAGAGATGGGGTAGACGGGAGGGTGAGTGGGCATCTCCACAGCTGCTCCCTCCAGCTGTTTCCAGATTCCCACGAAAACCTGATCCTGCTTGGGAAGTCCTGGAGGCTCCTCAGGGCCGGAGGGTTAGAGATGGATTTCTTTCTGGCCCACTGCCCAAGCTACCTGAGGCCCTCAGCACCAGCTGCAGGCTGGCCTCATGGCCTGCTCCTCTGTAAGGCTTTTGTCCTACCTCCTTATTCGTTTTGTCCCTTAGGGTTTGGTCTAGGTCTGGGATGGCCCAGGAGTGAACTTCCAGCTCAGGCTGACATTGCACAGGCTGAGCATCATGGTTAGAATGAGCTCAGGGCTGGACTTCGAGTGAAGGAGGCTTACGTCAGTTCTGCATCTTGTTTAATGGAGGGGGTGCAGCTTAAAGAGGGGAATTCCTCTCTTGAATTCCTTTTAATGCTTGTTGCTTAATTTCTCTAGCTTTGCCAACAAATTATCTTTAATCTATGTTGCAGTATCACTTCTCTTTTATTGTGAAATACGTGTTATGCACAGTAAGCATACACGTTATTTAGTTACTGATTTATTTAGAGACAGGGTCTTGCAGTGAACCCAGGCACAATCTTCCTGCCTCAGTGAACTTCAGTGATGACAGAATTACCACACCTAGCTGACATGCACACTGTAAGCAGGACTTACCCTTGCCAGGACTTTGTAAGACCCCCGCGGTCAGTCCCAGCTCAGCTCTCCATCCTAACTTTTATGTTCAGTACTTCCTTGAGAAAATGATTTTCCACAGGGGCTGGGAATTGAGCAGTTACAAGCATTTTCTATTGTTTAAAAGCCCTTAGGTCAGGCAGTGGTGATGCATGCCTTTAATCCCAGTACTTGGGAGGCAGAGGCGGGCAGATCTCTGTGAGTTCAAGGCCAGCCTGGTTTAAAAGTGAGTTCTAGAACAGTCAGTGCTACACAGAGAAACCCTGTCTTGAAAAACCAAAAAATGAAAAAAGAACCCAAAAAACCCCAAACAACAAAAAGATCTTTTCTACATGTCTGTTTCCCTATTAGGAATTTTTTTACACATTATATAAATGAAAACTTACTCTATGTATTATATTTTATCTATTTTATTTTGTCTAACCTCATATTTATGAAATCCACCTGTGACAACAAAAGTAACTATAATTCCTTTGTGTGCCACATTTCATGGTGTGAATGCTGGTAAAAATTCCCATAAATTTATATGTGTTTATACACATATGTTACATATATATTTTTTCTATTATTGAGGGACTTTATTTTTTAGGACTATGACTGTCTCAAAGCCATGTTTCTTGATTATTTTCCATTCTTTTTTTTTTTCCTTTAGTGCTGTAGCTGTCCTGGGGTGGACCCCAGGACCTGCTGCGTCCCAGCTGACCACACGCTCTCTTCCTGAGCCAACCCTAGCGCTGTTGTCTGTTTGCTTAGAGACACAGTCTAAGTTACCCTCCTGCCTCCCAGGCAGCTTGCCTGGCAGACCATTACCATCAGACCTGTCCCGGGCTCCCGCTGTGCTCCTTAAGCCTCCCAACTTTGTCCCTTTGCCATCACATTCAGTACCATCTGCTAACTTTCTTCCAAGTAGGTCTCCTAGAGAACTCCTTAGGACCTGCTGTCCTGTCTCCTGACCCTGACTTCTCCCTCCCTTGGCTCCTCCCTGCCCGTTGCCCACTTCCTGTCATTGCCCTCTTTCCATAGTCCCAGCCAGTGTGCGCCTGGGCATGGCCGTGGAACAGCACCATTGGTGCATACCCTTCTCTGTGGATGGGCAGCCGGCACCCTCTCTGCGCTGGCTCTTCAACGGCTCCGTGCTCAATGAGACCAGCTTCATCTTCACTCAGTTCTTGGAGTCGACACTGACGAATGAGACCATGCGGCACGGCTGCCTTCGCCTCAACCAGCCCACCCATGTCAACAACGGGAACTACACACTGCTGGCTGCCAACGCCTACGGCCAGGCTGCTGACTCCATCATGGCTGCCTTTATGGACAACCCTTTTGAGTTCAATCCCGAGGACCCCATCCCTGGTGTGAGAGCTGCCCTGAACCCTGCCCTGCTCCTGGGAGGCACCTGGGTGGAGATCCAGTCATCCAGGGAGGTCTGACCTCTGTCTGCCATGGCCCTGGTTCCCAGAGCTAGACTCCTTTGTCCTGGACAAGAGCTGGTAGCCAGTTCTATGCTTCCCCCTTGCCCCTCTCCCAAGCCAGGCCTGCTGAGGCCCTGAGCTTGTCTGAGCCCACCTGTCAGGCCGAAGAGAGGCTGTGCGCTCCAGGCAGCTCCAGCAGCCGACCCCACCCCATAAAGGAGCATCCTGGAGGGCAGGGTCCACCGCTCCCCCTCTGATCGCTTTCTCTCCTCCTTCCTGCTGCAGTCTCCTTCTCGCCAGTGGGTGAGTGGCCTGGGCTGGAGGGCAGCTGTGTTGGCTCAGAGCTGAAGCAGAGGGGACAGCTAGCTGGGTCCCTGAACTGTGGCCAGGGTGGGGAGCTGCTGGAGGAGACATGACACTGTGTGAAGGCCTACCCTTTATGCCCTGTGTCTCCACAGACACAAACAGCACATCAAGAGACCCAGTGGAGAAGAAAGATGAAACGCCTTTTGGGGTGAGCGTGGAATGTGGGAGCTGATGGGGGACGTGGAATGGGGCGGTCGGGCATGGCTCCTTTGCCTGACATTTGGAACTAGAGCAGGACAGTCAGTCTGTTGTGTCCTGAGCTTGGTTAGATGCTTCCCCAGCCAGGCTGAGGTCACTAGGAAAGCAGGGCTGGGGGCCTGGCTCCAGACTCCTCTGTAAGAAGGATCTATGCAAGAGTACAGAAACCTTTAGGACTGACCCTACTTCTAGGTCTCCGTGGCTGTGGGTCTAGCTGTCTCTGCTGCCCTCTTCCTTTCTGCCCTGCTCCTTGTGCTCAACAAATGTGGACAGAGAAGCAAATTTGGGATCAACCGTGAGTTGGCAGTAGAGGGCTGTCCTAGGGCTTCCCATCTATGTTCCGTGTTCAGCACAGGGCAGGGGTTATCTGTGTGTGTGGGGGGGTCATTTTAGAGGCAGCAGCTGTTCATTGGTGACTGTGTCAAACACTGAGTGTGTCTGGAGGGCTTGGCTCTGTGAGGAGCAGGAGGGCACTTTGGTGTCAGGGGCCAGTCACCCCTGTGCTTTCCTTCCCTGCCTACTGTCTTGCTCTTTCCCTCCTTCAAGCAAGGATGGAGACGGTGCCTTGGCTGTGATTTTCCATGTTGTTGTGTCTCTTCCCCAGGCCCTGCTGTGCTGGCCTCAGAGGACGGGCTCGCCATGTCCCTACATTTTATGACATTGGGTGGCAGCTCTCTTTCCCCTAGTGAGGGCAAAGGCTCCGGACTCCAGGGCCACGTCATGGAGAACCCTCAATACTTCAGTGATGCCTGTGAGGAACTGTGTTACAGTAGACAAGTGTGAGCATGGTGTGTGTGTGTGTGTGTGTGTGTGTGTGTCTGTCTGTCTGTCTGTCTGTCTGTCTGTCTGTAATCTATGTAAAGCCCCTGGGCCATCATTGTGCTGACCCAGGTCTGTCCCCACCCTACCTCACAGTCTAACACGGCTCCTGGCTCCAGCCCTGCTCAGAGCCATATCTCCCACATTGGACTCTCCCCGGCCAGATCCTTCCATCCACCCACACCCCATTTCCTGTGGCTGCACTGCCCTTACCACTGCCCTATCCTGCCCATGCCAGGGCTGCCTTCTGACTTTCCAAGCCCCTCCCAGGTGTCCATCACATCAAACGCCGGGACATTGTGCTCAAGTGGGAACTAGGGGAGGGAGCTTTCGGAAAGGTCTTCCTCGCTGAGTGCTACAACCTTCTGCATGAGCAGGACAAGATGCTGGTGGCTGTCAAGGTGAGACCGTGGTCCTGGTAAGGACTACTGGCTTGTGCCTCTCAGAGCACCATCATGGCAGGGTGGGGGGGTCCCCTCCAGCTCTGTCCCCATCCCTTCCCAGGCACTGAAGGAGGCTTCTGAAAGTGCTCGGCAGGATTTCCAGCGGGAGGCGGAGCTGCTCACCATGCTCCAGCACCAGCACATTGTGCGCTTCTTCGGGGTCTGCACTGAAGGTCGCCCGTTGCTCATGGTCTTTGAGTACATGCGTCACGGGGACCTCAACCGTTTTCTCCGGTACAAGAACCCAGTCCCTTCACCGTCTGCCTGTTTGATGGGGAGATCCCAGGGAGGGTCAGAAAGGCCCAGTTCCCACCCCCAGGGAAGTAGAGTGGGCAGGTGTGTGGATGTGGGCATGTCTGGGGGACAGTTGCTGGAGGTCAAAGCTCTGAGCTTCGGGACCATGGTTCTGTAAGAGTCTGTGCATTTATGTGCATAGAGAGGCCAGGCCTGCAGGGAGATGTGGCGTGGAGGATGCTGACCCCAAGCAGCCAGAAGGCCCCTTCTGTGTCTGTGTGCTTGTGCAGTGCTGTAGTTTTCAGACTCTAAGTATATAAGATGTCACACAAAACTCTGATGTTGGTTTCTGATACTTGTAATCACTTTGAGAGATGTGTTGCCTTCACAAGAAGACTTGGGGTGACAAGACCTTCCCAAGGGCACACAGGAAGTGAAGGGTGCCTCTCTAGTATAACTCCTACCCTCAGATACAGGATGTGATAGTCCTCCGCCCCCAAGGTAGCCATAGGATCAGGCAGAGTTAGCTAGTGGGAACACCAGGGTTCAGAATCAGCTACCATGTCTGTGAACCTTCATTTCTGGCCAAGAGCACACACCAGGGGAATGAAGACAGAGAAGGCTTCTGGAAGGAGGGGCATTAAAACTGAGACTCTGGTCAAGAGGCAGAGAAGTAAGTCAGGGAAAGGAGGCGGGGCCAGCGTAGCTGGGAGGGAGGAAGCTGTGGTTCTGGGTGGGAAGGCAATGAGCAGCTGATGCTCATGGTGTGATTTCCCAGCAGCTCTAGGGAGTGAAGGCTCATGGGTGCAGTTGCTAGGACTCAGAGACCTTGAGGACTGTACCCTGGGACAGTGGACCCCTGAGGGGCACTGAGTGGCTCAGGTGCATGGAGGTGGACAGGCAGAAGAGCCAGCGTCAAGGCAGGCCATGGAGAGCTATCTTCTTGTTTGCAGACAGGGTGCAGGCCTAGCTAGAGAGATGTTATCAAATGGGACCCAGGCTGTGTGAGGAGCAGCTGGTAATCCTCCTTGGAGTACCAGGAAGGAAGGGAGAATCTGAGGCAAGCCTGGGAGCTTTGGGCAGGAGGCTGGGGCCTCTGTGATTCCAGCTTCCTCCAATGACACATGGGACCTCCCCATCAGCTATGCTGCCTCCTGGCCCGGCCTCCTTTCCCTGACTTACTTCTCGGCCTCTTGATCGGAGTCTCAATTTTAATGCCCCTCCTTCTAAGAAGCCTTCTCTGTTTTCCCCCTGGAGTGTGCTTATTCATTCTCTACTCCAGTGCACTGGCTTCAGAGGTGTTCAACAAACACTTGGCCAATTGGAAAAGGCATTGCTAGCAAAGCAACCAGTAAAAAGAAGGCTAGGAAGAGAAAGTGTTTGGGAAGTGATCAGGACAGCCTGGACTTGGGGGCTGTGGTGCACCCTGGAAACCTTGGCAAAGGAAAAGCATCTGAGGAATAGCTGAACTCTAAGGACAAGAGTGGAGGGACAAGGACAGGAGATCCAAAGAGGACTCTGGAGCTGGAGGAGGCAGAGTGGGTGAGGGAGCAGAAACAGCTCAGCTTAGCAAAGACTGTGCCTAAGTGCTGTGACAACAAAAGTGGGTACTGGGGCAGCTGGGGGCTGGGCTGAGATTCTCGAGGACTATGGAGTTAGTATCCTTGGTGGTAGGGTTGGTCATGGTTGCCCTTAACCCCAACTCTCCAGACAGCTGCCTCCTCCTCCTCTTCCTTCATCACATCCAGTTCTAGAGCATGTGCTGCTGAAGTAAGCACCATCACACCCAATTCCAGGCGTCCCCTCCACAGCTCCTCCCCCTCCCTCCCAGCGTTTCCTTCTCCTGTCTTCCTCAGGTCCCATGGGCCCGATGCGAAGCTGCTGGCCGGTGGTGAGGATGTGGCTCCTGGTCCTCTGGGCCTTGGGCAGCTGCTGGCCGTGGCTAGCCAGGTGGCTGCCGGTATGGTGTACCTGGCCAGCCTGCACTTTGTGCACCGGGACCTGGCCACACGCAACTGTCTGGTGGGTCAGGGACTAGTGGTCAAGATTGGAGACTTTGGCATGAGCAGGGACATCTACAGCACAGACTATTACCGTGTAAGGGTCCCTAAATGCTCCTCCGGCACCCATACTGTACACACCCTGGCTTGGAATTTGTGAGACCCTGCAACTGCCCTCCTCTTCCTCTAGCAGTGCGGGCTCTGGCCTTTGGCCTCTGACCTGCTGTCCTTTGCAGCACCTCAGCCCTGGCCCTCACCTTCTGTCTATTTAATATGGCGGGCCTGGCTTTGTGGTTGCCCCTACTGGAGGTGATGTACATCTTGGCAGGTGGGAGGCCGGACCATGCTACCCATTCGCTGGATGCCGCCTGAGAGTATCCTTTACCGCAAGTTCAGCACTGAGAGTGATGTGTGGAGCTTCGGGGTTGTGCTCTGGGAGATCTTCACCTACGGAAAGCAGCCCTGGTACCAGCTCTCCAACACCGAGGTCAGCCCTGCTAGGCATCCAGGGGCCCCGTGCTTTTCCCTCAGCCCCTTTCCCCTTCCTTTTTCCTTTCCTGGTCCTTCTCTTGCTCGGTCTCCCAGCTGGCTCCTAGTTGGCCCTTGGAGATCATTGTGGCTCAAGCCCAGGTCATGCCTGTGTGCAGGGCAGAGCAGAGGGTGGGAGAGAGGTCCTGATATAGAACAGCAAGAAGGCTGGAGATTAGTTGGAGAGGGCCGTCCCTGCCTTCCCTGCCCTCTGGCTGCCACAGCTAGAGCAGACCCCAGGTGTTCTGTCTCCCAGCAGCTCCCCAGCCTCCCCTTGGCTTCCAGCTGTCAGTTTCCATTTCTTCTTCTAATGCAGTCTGTTCCCCTGAGGCGGGTGGGGTGGGGGAGAGGGTTATAGATTTTAATTTTCTCAAGCACTGAGAGAAGGAATGGAATTAGTGTTGCCCATAATCTAAGTCCTCTAATGGAGATGGGGAGAAGGGGAAGAGGCTCCAGGCGGCTTCTGCAACCATCTCCCTGTCACCATCTCCTCTGTTGGACCCTGTGGCCGCCCAGCAGCCCTTCCCGGAGTCTCACTGTGATCTTTATTGCTACAGTTTCTTTTCAGCTATATTCCCACAGTATGGTGCCCACAAAGGGAGAAGCAAGAGTTGCCTCTGCCTTAAACCAAAACAGCCACTTTCCCCCCAAAGGCTGTAGCTGTGGTGCCATGCTGCTCCTGTCTTGCACAGCTGGGAGATGGAGGCTGGGGCTGAGGATCTTGGCAATGCCATAGCCTCACCCTCTTCATCCCACCCGGCAAGTCATCCTTGGTTGTGACACAAGGCTTCTGGAGGCAATCCTAGACCGATTAAGGGTTGCCTTAATCATTCCTGCTTTTCAGAGCCGGAGCAGGAAGGAACCTCACGGTTTGCAGGGTATGGTACAGTGCAGTCAGCCAGGCAGGACCCATCTGTAACCTCCACGCCCTGGTCCCTCAGTTCGCCCTCCTCTCTGTTTCTCCTGTGGTACAGGCGATTGAGTGCATCACGCAGGGTCGGGAGCTGGAGCGGCCGCGCGCCTGCCCTCCTGATGTCTACGCCATCATGCGTGGCTGCTGGCAACGTGAACCGCAGCAACGACACAGCATGAAGGATGTACACGCCCGTCTGCAGGCCCTGGCGCAGGCACCTCCCAGTTATTTGGATGTCCTGGGCTAGGAGCTGAGCCTGGCTGTCAGGACACCCTGAGGTTCCTCAGCACCCAGCAGCTACCTCACTCCAGCCTCTCACTCTCAGCATGTGGAGGGGGCCGGCAGGCTGGGTGTGGAGGTAGCCTTGCTTCATGGCCAGCAGCCACCATAATAGCAATTATATTTATTATCCCTGGCTGTGTTTCTTGCCCATTCTTGGGGATAAGGGCTTTGGGACTTAGTAGACTCTGTGCTCTCTGGGTCTCTGGAGTTGATTCCCACTCTGATCCCTTTGGGTTGCTGCCCTGTTCTGTGCAGCTGTTACCCACTTCATCTCCCCTCACCTGGTTACAGTCTCTCCACACCCTCACTGTGTTTGGTTTTCAGAAAGGCTGTGTAGGGCCCCTGGGGATGGTAGCCGCTGCTGGTGTGGGTAGACAGAGCAAGTACACATTAGAACAAATGAACAAGACAGAAAGAAACTCTGTGTGTGTCTGTGTGTCTCTCTGTGCGTCTGTGTGTGTATCTGTGTGTATGTCTGTCTGTCTGTATGTGTCTCTGTGTGTGCGTGAGTGTGTGCATACGTGTGGCAGGAGCAGAGTAAAGGATCAAAGGAACAGAGTAGTGGTACACACCTTTAACCCCAGCTACTCAGGAGACTGAGCACAGCAGGAGAATCTCACATTCAAGGATTTACCTGGGCTTCAGAGTCAGTTCAAAGTCAGCCTGGGCAACCTAGGAAGACCCAGTCTCAAAACAAGAAGAAAAAAGAGGCCTGGGGAATAGCTCAGTGGTAGACCCTTGCCTGGTATGTGTGAGGTCCTGGGTTCAATTCCCAGGACTGTGGGTGAAGGTGGGAATGGGAGAGAGACTGAAGATGAAGGACCAAGACCCCATTTTTTCCCTTCTGCTTCCCTTCTTGCCCTGCTTCTTTGAGATTAATACTTTGAGGTGGGGTTTGGGCACGGTGACTTGCCAAGAACAGACCTCTGGTGCTATTCTGTACTACTCCTAGAGCAGATGGGGGTCTACCTTCCTTTGTGACCTTAACCGAAGGGCCTGAGGCTTCTGTCACACTAATACCCCGAACTCTGCCACACCAGGGGAGCGGAGCTTGGTCTCCTTGCCTCTCCCTGGAGCAGCAGCACTTCGGCCAATCACTGGCTGGGCTCCTACAGCATCACACGCTCAAATCACACAGCTCCTGAGGCAAATGATGGCTGTCCTCTGTCCCTGGGTGCCCAGTTCCCTGCCCTGTCCCCGTGATTCAATCTGTTCTTATCACCCTGGGCCGGGCCCTGCAGTGTGTCTGTCTCTTATCCAGGCTGGTTCCAGCTAATGGAGGGCTAGCCCAGGGCGGCAGGATGATTGATGGGAGCTCTGGTCCCCAGGGCCCTCGTTGGCAGGCTCTCCTTTCCTGCCTTGGGATAGGCAGTGCTGTCTCACCCTAGAAGGGGGACAGAGCAGAGACATCAGAGCTGGCAGGTGAGGCCATGGGCAAGAGCTACAGATGGAAGCTAAGAGAGACAGAGGGAGGAGCGGAGACAAAGAAGAGGGTAACACACAGGCACCGGAGTCCTAAGTGCCCAGGACCCCACTCCTTCTGTCCTCTGGTCCTCTGTGGGTGAGGAGTGGGTGCTGGCAGACTTGGAGGCCCTGCTGGGGATACGGGGCTCTGAGGTTTGCTGCACTGAGCAGGATTGGGTAGGACTTGGAGGCCAGATAGCACACAAGACCTGAAAAGCCTGCGAGCCATTTCCAGGTTTGCTCATGGGGCATGGAGACCCTTTGAGCCCCACTGGAGATGCCAAACAAAAGGGCACAGAGTTCTGGGGATGTGGCAGAGAGATCTAGGAACAGCAGAGATGGCTACCAGCGCTTCAGGCAACAGGGCTTGAAGCTTTGCGGTGGGGCAAGAAAGGACTATACCTTTATTCTGCTAGTGGCCTCCTTCTCAATGGATGTTCAGACACTTGTCCACAGCGCCCCGACCTCCCACACGCAGCCGCTGTCCACAGTGCTGGTCTGGATGGAGGCATGCGCATGTGAGCACATACAAACAGCACAGCTTTCCATTACTGCTGGGTCCCATTGCCATTAACAATGTC
Source organism: Alexandromys fortis (assembly GCF_014885135.2). NCBI lineage: Eukaryota > Metazoa > Chordata > Mammalia > Rodentia > Cricetidae > Alexandromys > Alexandromys fortis. The sequence continues at coordinate 856,469 of NW_026068045.1, read as the reverse complement.
CTTGTCCCACTGTGGCCCCTGCCCCCTTTCTGTTAATTACCTCCTGGCTGTGCCAAGTCCATTAGCTGCCCTCAGTCCCAGGGGCCGAGCACCAGCTGAGATGGATAGCTACAAGAAGATGGGTAGAATGGGGCCCTGGGGGTTTTGGGGGGATTGAGATTGAGATAGCAACCTGGGGCCAGAGGGCAGTGTTAGCCCCTCCCTCCATTTCCTCTTCAGATAAGAGCTGTGTTGGCTGGAAGGGAGGCTCCGAGAGAGGCTGGGGTATTTGGAGAACTGAGCAGAGGAACCAGGCTTACTCTCAGTCACTCCTGCTCTGGAGAGGAAAAGGTAGTTGTCAAGGTAGTGGCCCCTTAGGTCTCCAGTCCTGGGACAGATCTCTGGGGAACTTGGGGTTCTCCAGCTTTCTCAGAGCTGGATTCCCAGAAAGAGGCTAGAGAAGCTGCCAGACTTCCCGGACCTTGTAGGCAGGTTTCTAGGGCTGCTGGGAGTGTATCCCTCAGTCTGTGTCCCTCAGACTGAGGACAGGTGCTGGGGCTCTAAGTGGCAGTTGGAGGGAGCTTGTCATATTCTTCGTGGCCTTGGATGGCTACTCAGTGTTGGGCAGCCATCTAGAGGGCAGATACTAGAGAAGCAGGGACTCAGGGCCCCTGGGTTCTAGCCTCCTGTCCTGCTGCTGTGCAGGCTACCCAGGCACCTGCGGCAGGGTATGCATTGGCTGCATGTTCTGAACTTTCCACCGCCTCCCAGCTGTGAAGAATGGAGAGCTGCCAAAAGTGACGGCAGGAGGCTGTAGCTGCAGGCCAAACCAGTAGAGGCCAGCAGGGCAGAATCCAGAGTCCCCCCTAAGCTGAGCCCTTCCTCTCCTTACTGGGTTATGTACCCAGGTAGGTAAACTTCTAGGTTAGTTCTGCCATTTACTGGTGTAATGTCACTTGGCATTTCTGTCCCTAGTGTCATCTGTTAAATGGGGATAGATAATAAATAAGAGCGGAGCCCTCCAGGGGTGCTGGGAGGCTGTTGGGGCCCGCCCTCCAGCCAGCGCCCAGTAGGGATGTACTGTTCCTATGTCCGTGTTCTTTCCTCCTCATTTTCTCCTCTTTCTTCCTCTCTCTGGCCTGTCTCAGGCCTTGGGGACCCATCTGGGCCCTGATAGTATTCAGGATGGTAAACCATCCCATCCTGAGTATGAGCAGGTATCCTGAGGACTGCAGTGTTTGAGAAGAAACACTTTTGGCCCCAGTCCTAACCTTCCCCTCTACCTGAAATTGCTTCAGAGTGGAGTTGTGAGGTGTGGGGAACTGTGGCGTCTGTCGGGGAGTGGAGAACAGAGCTCAACCCCAGGCCCACTGTCTTCTTCGCACCAGCTCTTAAACTCCCTGGATCTCACGCCTGGAGAGATGGCTCAGCAGTTGAGAGCACTGGCTGCTCTTCCAGAGGTCCTGAGTTCAATTCCCAGCAACCACACAGTGACTCACAATCATCTGTAATGAGATCTGGCGTCTCTTCTGGCCTGCAGGCACACATGCAGACAGAACACTGTATACCTAATAAATAAATAAATCTTAAAAAAAAAAAAAAACCCTCCCTGGATCTCCTAGCAGGAATGTCTCTCCTGATTACCTGTTCATTGGTACCTCATGAAGGTGTTTCTGGGTTATGGTCCCTTTACTGATCAAGTCAGGTCTCTGACAGTTAATAGAGATGTCAGAATGGACAGTGAACTAGGACGTTGATCCCTTCCCCTGTAGCCTGCTGTTCCAAGTGTCAGAAAACTCTTCCTGCAGTCCATGTTTGTGCCTCTCACTTGGATTTGAAGGGTTACTCAGCTCCAGGCCTGCCCACAGCAGGTCTCAGCTGCCTGGGGCCTGTGGTCAGGGCTAATGCGAGGGAGAAGTGGAGGACAAGAGGGATAAAGTTATTAGTGTCTTCATCTTTGAGGGATATTGATTGCTGGGTCTCCAGGCCCATTTGGTCTTATAATGGGGTGCATGGAGGTGTTGGGAGGGGCGCAGAAAGATCCCACATAGCCCCCACCCCTTCTTCTGGAATGGCAGCCACACTAGGTCTGGTCAAAGGCTGACACTAGAGACACGGTTTGGGAGTGCGAGCTCTGGGGAGATGGGGCAGGGAAGCTGAGGGGCGCAGGGCTTGGCTCTGCTACTGGACTATTGTGAGCATACTTCTAGCTGCGGAAGAGATTAGGTGGCAGATTCCCAGCTGTCCTGAGCCCTTACCTGCCCCCAAGGCAGTCTGTCCCGTGTCATGGGGGAGTAACTCTGGCCTGAGTGTCCGGCTTTCTATTTGCATGGGATGCCCTATAAGTGGTTGGTACAGTCTCGTCTCTCCACCTAGAGCTTTGCACATTCCTGCCATCTTAGGCCAGGAGGTCTTAAGTATCAGACCCACCTTCTCCAGCAGCCCCCTGTGGGTGTGTGCTGGAGGCTGAGAGAGGGAGATACCTAGGGTAAGATGGAGGGTAAGAACCAAACTTTTCCCTCCCACCCTCCCTTTACCTTGGACGAGAAGGGCCTGGCGTTCTTCTGCTCAGGGATTCAGACGCTCACTTCTCTGCCCCAGAGGAGCTGGTTTCCCATCTTCTGGGCTGGGAGAGGAGGTAATTAATGATGGGAGGCTGGACAGTGAATGTTCAGGGCTAATGTTGGTATTAATCAGGAGCTAGTCCCCAGTCCCCAGCGAGGGATCAGGTTCAACTGGGCCAGTGTGTGTGTGTGTGTGTGTGTGTGTGTGTGTGTGTGTGTGTTGTGGAGCAGCAGGAACCCCTGACTCCTTTCTCAGTTTCCTGCCTTCTCCACAGAGCCCCACTTCTACCCCTACACCCTGCCATAATTTCCTGGAACTCCCTCTTGGTGTATCCTTGATTTTCCTGTCGAGGAAGTGGCAGATCTCTCCTTGAGTTCAAATCTATCTCTGGGTGTAGGTGGGGGTGAAGCAAGCCACCCCTCCTTCCATGGCCCCCACTAGCCCTTCCTGCAGACAGTAACATTAGGTGACTCCCAGGCCGCCTGTCCAGCTAATTGCCTTTCAACCTTCCCCTCACCAGGGTGCCCCCCACAAGCTCCATTAGCCCCCCTTCCCCTGATAGCCCCTAAATCAGCCCCAATTATTCACGCAGGGGGTGTGCTGTGATTGCAGCTGGAGTGGAGGGTGAAGGTGAGGAAGTTGAGTGCCAGGCAAGCTGGCAGGAGGCAGAAGCAGAGCAGGGACAGGCAGGGCTGGAACCTGGGGGCAGACTGAAAAGTGTGGATTTGACCTCAGTAGGATGTGGGGAGTCAGCTGGCCTCCTCTGCAAGGGCAAAGCTTACCCTTGCCATTGTCAGATGTAGCCAGGTGTTTATGAGGGACTGGCTGGAAAGAAGAGTGAGCAGCCAGTATGCTTCCTCCCACAGGGCCTTCCTGAGCAGCCCTCTCTGCTCCTTGGAAGGCCAGGCTGGCCAGTGCCAACCTGACGCGTGCGCGCTGGGTATCAGAGGCACTCTCTCCCTCTGCTTTCGTGTTTGCTGTCACATCTCTGGGAGCTCTGAGAACACAGAACTGTATGCTAGAAAGGGTGACCTTTCATCCTTGTGAGCAAAACTGAGTGAGAAGACAGTGGGACAGCCTGGTCTCCACCCACAGCATCGGAAGACAGTGGGACAGCCTGGTCTCCACCCTCAGCATCCATCAGAAGACAGTGGGACAGCCTGGTCTCCACCCTCAGCATCGGAAGACAGTGGGACAGCCTGGTCTCCACCCACAGTGTCTTCCCTGAGCTCTATCACGGAACCTTCCCTGAGAGTTGAGAGGTTCTGAGCAAACTTCCTGCAAGGCAAATACCTCTCGGACTCCCTGTAAGACTACTCCCACTGAGGAGGGGGAGGCGTCCAGCCCTGGCTCCTCAGCAGCTCTTATCCCTGAGCAGAGCAGACGCTTCACTGGGCTCCTGGGTTCCACATCTCCCTACAGCCTGTTCTCAGCACAGCAGTGTTCCTTGTAGGGACCAGCCCTGCCTCTGGTCAAGCTATTCCAATGGCTTCTCATCCCGCACAGAGCAAACTCCAGTAGCTTTACTGTGGCCTGAGAGGTTCCTGCAAGTTTGGCTCTGACATCTGTCTTTAACACCACCATCACCATCCTTGTTACATAACAAGCCTCTCTGTGCAGAGGGTTATCGTTGTTGTGTGGGTGTGGGTGGGTGTCGGTGTGGGTCAGAGAAGACCTTCACATATCAGTCTTCCACCCTGTTCGAGAGAAGGCTTCAGTAAAAGTGGGGTGGGGACCAGGCAGTGGTGCACACCTTTAATCCCAGCACTTGGGAGGCAGAGGCAGGCGGATCTCTGTGAGTTCAAGGCCAGCCTGGTCTACAGAGTGAGTTCCAGGGAAGGTTCCAAAGCTACGAGAAGCCCCGTCTTGAAAACAAAACAAAAACAAACAACAAAGTGGGAATGGGAGGTAGGTGCAGGTATTCAAACCCCCCATTTTTGTCAGTTTCAGATGCTTATGTATTTTCACTGCCTATTCCTCTCCCTCAGCCCCTCCCTCCCCTGAGCCACTGAGTTTAGCTGGAGTCATTCGCTGATGGGGGGTGGGAAGTTCCGCAGTGGCAAGGGTGACACCGGTGTCTACACACTGGAGCTAACGACAGCTCCTCCAGGAAGTGCTGAGCTCACGTGTGCAACAGTCTTGTCCCATCTAGACCCCTTTTTACTGTGGGTTCTGTCTGCCCCCCTTCTGCATTGCTCCCTGTTGGGTCTAATACTTCACATATTCGTGGCCCTTTGGCCAGTTCTGTGTTTCTGCATTCACCATCACCTACTGCTGTCCTAAGGGCCCTGGCTGAGGGCTGGACGAAGCGCTAGTCGGGTAAATGTGGTATTTAGAAGGCAGTCTGCTGTGACTGGGGCCCAACTGCTGAACTTTCTTAGCAGGAATGGGATGTGGGCCAGTGTGGCCCCCCGAGCGATGGCTCGGAGCGGAATGCGGAGTGAATTTGAACCACGTGCAGTTCACTTCTTCTCTGCACAGCAGTCTCTTCCGCTGTCACTGAGGTGCAGTTTACTTCCAAGGCCACTGGAACTCAGGTTTTCTGCTGCCTGCCCTTGAGCCATGCGTCGGTTTCTATTGCCCCCTGCTGGACATTTAGTGGAATCAAAGTCCAACCTTGTGTTTCCTTCCCAAAACATTGGTACCATCCAGTGCACCTGAGTTCAGCAGTTTACCATCAAAACAGCAACTATGTGGGTGGTGGTGGCGAAGGCCTTTAATCCCAGCACTAGGAAGGCTCTGTGAGTTTGAGGTCAGCCTGGTCTACAGAGCTAGTTCCAGGTCAGCCGGGACTACACAGAGAAATCCTGTCTTGAAAAACCAAAACCAAACCAAATCAAAATAAAACAAAAAACCTGCCATAAAAAAAAACAAAAACAAAAACAAAAACAAAGAACAACTACTAAGCAGCATTGCCTGACTCTTGGCTTGATTATCCACATAAAAATAATCTCAGCAAATATGATACACAAGGGACTTGAAACCACAATACCCAAGAACCAGTAACTGTCAGGTCACAACAGCTACCGGGGTCAGCGACTGTGAGGCCACACGGGACCTGTGCATGCAGACTCTCAGTACCTAGCTGTGGTAGTTCCAGCTGTAAAAGGCCCAGTGTTATCAGGGGCCGTGATAGCTAGTTACACCTAGAGCTGCCACACCTAGAGCTGTGTGGGACCAGAAGCCTTGTGGTGAGGGACAGAAGGAGGACACATGTTGTGGAATATTATTTTAGCTGGGCAAAGATGTGTTCCATTTGTTTATGCTACAGAATATTACTTTAACTGTGTGAAGGTGTGTTTCTTATTTGTTTAATGATGTAAGGATTGTGTTTAAATATGGGAAGATGCGCTGTGTCTGTTTCACCTTGCCTGCCCAAGGCACTGATTGGTCTAATAAAAAGCTGAATGACCAACAGCTAAGTAGGAGAAAGGATTGGTGGGGCTGGCAGGCTGATAGAATAAAGAGGAGGAGAAATCTAGGCTTCAGAGGGAAGAGTGAGAGAGGAGGAGAGAGAGAGGGTCATGCCTGGGGCCAGAATTCAGGCAGCCATCAGTCAGCCAGACAGAGACAGCAAGAAAGAAAGAAAAGGAAAAAAAAACTCAAAGCAAAACATAGATGAAGAGAAACAGGTTAAGTTATAAGATCTAGCAAGAAAGGAGCTAAGCCAAGGCCAAGCATTCAAAACCAATAACAAGTCTCTGTGTCATCATTTGGGAACCGGTTGGTGGCCCAGAAGAAAAGGCCATTAGTGAGTACACACATATGATTTCATTTATACAAAAATTCTAGAAAAAATCCACAGTGACAGAAAACAAATCAAAATTTGGATCATTCTTGCAGAGAAGGGCAGGTAAACTGGGGGAGATGGTCTTTTAAAATATTATATTTATTTATGTTGTAACGGGGAGAGGATATTTGCCATGGTGTTCCTGTGGTCTCTGGGAACTTTTGAGATTCTCACCTTCTACCATGTTGGCCCCTGGGGTCAAACACAGGTCATCAAGTCTGGTGGCAAGTGCCTTTACCTCCTGCGCCACCTCACTATCTTCAGAGATGGACGGTTTTTTTTTTTTTTTTTTGAGACAGGATTTCTCTGTGTAATAGCCCTAACTGTCCTGGAACTTGCTTTGTAGAGCAGGTTGACCTCAAATTCACAGAGATCCGCCTGCCTCTGCCTCCCAAGAGCTGAGATTAAAGGTGTGCGCCACCAATGCCCAGCCAGAGATGGACATTTTAAAGCATGCTTTTATTGGGATGGTAGTTACACCGATGAGCACACTTGTCTAAACTAATAAAACACCAGGCTAAGTGAAGTCAGCTAGATGTGGAGGGGCGAAGACTGAGCTGAGCTATCATCATCTGACTTCACGATGGTTTGCAGGATCAGGGATGGTTCAGATCAGGATGAGGGAAAAGCTCTGGAAATCGATAGAACCAAAAGTTGCACCCATGTTGAAATACTTAATGCCACTGAACTGTTTGCTTAACAGTTGTTGGAAGGATATGTATATTTTGCCACAATAAAATTTTAGAACAATAATTTTCAAGCCAATTGAGCTCCTTTTTATTAAGTGGCCCTGCTGCTGAGAATTCAACCCAGGACCTGTAGCATGAGCCACACCCCAAAAACCCAAATTGTCTTTGCTTTGAGCCCTGGCTACGGTAGGTGGCTGGGTTCTTAGGTGCAATCTGGTGGAGACCGGCTCAGAGCCTTGCCTGGACCTCTTGATAGAGGTCGGGGGTGCCTCTCCCTAGAGGGCCGCCAGAGGGAGCCGCCGGGCAGGAAAAGAGGGGCGTCGGGTGGACAGCAACGCCGGGAGCCAGGGCCGGTCGGTCGTAAGCCTGTCACGTTGGGCGGCTCTCCTCGTCCACTTCACAGACAAGCGTGCGGAGGCCTGACCCCACCCGGCCCGGCTCCAGCCTCCCCGCGCGGACTTCCTGCCTGGGCCCGGGCCCAGGCCCACCCCCTTCCTGCCCATGCAGCCGGCTCCCTCCGTCGGCTAGCGGACCCGTCGGTGCACACACTACATCGAGCTCCGAGTTCCGAGGCAGGTGAGTACCCAGTCCTGGGCTCTGGAGCCTGAGACCCCCGGGATGAAACTAGGCGCAGAGAGCTGAGCAGAAAGAAGATGGGGTGGAGGGAGTGCGAGCCGTCTAAGTGAAAAGAAAGGAGATAGGAGATAGAGACAGACACACAGACGCTCAGAGAGAGGGAGGAGGGAGGAAGGGAGGGAGGGAGAGAGGGAGGGAGGGAGGGAGGGAGGGAGAGAGAGAGAGAGAGAGAGAGAGAGAGAGAGAGAGAGAGAGAGATCCACCTATGTGGAAAGGAAAGCTTTTGTGGTTGTGAGGATTAGGAACCCCAGCCAGGGGAGGGCAGCCTGGAAGTCCTGGATTCCAGTGTGAAGTTTGCTAGAACCTTGGTGGTACTGAAGCCCTGAAAAGTCGCCCTAAACGTTTGCCTTCTCTCCAGCCCTCAATTTCTTCTTTCTGGAGGACTATGAAAACACCGTGCCTGTTTCCTCCTGTAGCTGATAGCTGAGGTAAACATGTCTCCTGGAAAGAGACCTGCTCAGTATTTGTAGATTTGCAAGTCCTTCTCCACCTTGTAGGAGAGAAGTCAGCCATAGGCACCTATGGTGTCTGAAGGCTCTGTCTGAACGATGTGGGCCCATCGTCAGGCAGATGGTGGTCCTGGAGCCTACAAGCCCAAGCTCCAGTAAGGCCCCCCTCACCTCTCCTTCATATTTCCAGCCTCTAGCCATGGACTCATGACTCCCTGATTTGGTGTTTTAGTAGTGCCTGCTGCCCCAGCTGGGGACTGTGACCCTAGTCCCAAGAGATAGGAACAGCATGTGCTGGCTGAAGTTCCCAGGCTCAGCCAAGCCTCAGCTCCAGGCAGAGCCGGATAAGGGGTCAGTTCTCAACCCCTGCCTATGGAGGCTGTTCTCCAAACCCACGTCCACCCCAGAGTATAACTGTGTGTCTACGGGTTGATGGGTGTGGACAGGCCTCCCACCCGCCCAAAAGTCTGCCCCTTTCTGTTCTCCAACAGACGGCATCTTCCAAAGTCCCTGCTTGCCTTTTTCTTCTCAGAGGGGGTAAAGTAGGAGGGTTGACTTCTTCTCCGCGCCACTCCAGCATACCCTATCAGACTTTCCCAGGAGAGGAAACCCTCCCCAGGCACCCAAGATGGCTGCCACAGCGGTGGGGTGCAGGGTGGTGCTCTGTGTGGGGACAGCTGGCAGAAAGGCAGGAGGAGAGGGGGTAGATAGACACAACACGGACATACAGACTGGTGGGACAAGGCCCAGGGAGAGAACTGTGCGTCTAGGAGAGACTGAGAGGAGCCACAGTGGTGGAAGGAGGGGCATACAAGGTGTGCAGGCCTGGGCCAGCCCCTGCTGTGCTCTGGAGGCATGTGTGATGGAGGGCCAATCGCCCACCTTCCTAGGACAGTTCCTCAAGGCCTGCGCGTAGGCGGGATCCTGAGTGTGGGCTTCTTCCTGTGGCTGCCCGCACCCACAGAAGGGCATCTGGGACTCAGCCCTGTGTTTGAAGGATCTGTGGCACCAAGATCCAGGCTGAGGACTCACATCTAGTCCATCTACATGCAAGACAACTCAGCGCCCTGCATTTCTGTGCTCTCATCATCTGGGAGCTTGGAGGCCAACCCTGGGTGTGGCAGGTGTGGAGCCATCTTCACGGCACTGTATCTGGGGGGCTGAGTGGGAGCTAAGGGGGGCCTGTACTCGGTTCCATGTCTGCCTGCTGTGCTGGCTGGCACGGTGGCAGACAGCCTTGGATAAGTGTGATGAGCAGGCAGGGTAGCTCAGTGGTGCAGCACTTGTCTAGCATGCTCAAGGACCACGGTTCTGCTTCCAGCACCACCAGGCAAGCCCAGACCAGTGAGAGCCCACTGTGGCCCTGGGCTGAGCTGGGAGGAAACATGGGTCCATGCCAATGGATGTTGGTGTTGTCCAGGGTGGAAGACTGAGAAAGCGGTGGGGAGATGTGTTTGCCACAGAGCCCCTCAGCCCCATCCTAGACTGCAGTGTTCTGCTGACAGCTCCTAGAGTCTGGGTTAGCTCTACTTGCTCTTAGAGGACAGACACAGGTACTGACTTTAGCTAGGTCATCCCCGTGTGCCAGGGGATCATCCCACTTGCAGCCAGGTGGCACAAACAGACTCAGGAAAAATAACCAGAACTCCTTTGGGCCATGGGAGCCATGGCCATTAATTCTGCAGGACAGGGAGGGAAGGTGAGTCTTGAGTACTGGGAACTTCTTGGCGGAGGCTGCTCTTGAAGCCACGGGGCAACTGGACATTCGGAGGAAGCTTGATCAGAGATGGTTGCCTGCTGAGAGGCATGTGGGGCTGTTAACGTCAGTGGCTGTCACAAGACTAGATGTGTGGTATAGCTGGCCTTCCTGCGATGGAGACTCACAGGAGGCGGGGGCGGGGGCGGGGCAGTGGCAGAGCAGAGCTGTACTATGTGGTTTTATTTATTATCATTATTATTAATTGATACCAGCTCACTCTATATGTAGCTCAGAATAAATTATCCTCCTACCTCAACCCCCTGAGTGTTGGAATTATAAGAAAAAGCTGCCTAGCCCTGCCAGAATTATAATTTCTGAAGATAATCTCTGGGTGGCAGCAAGGAAGGCAGCCAGTGGGGAAGCTACTCTCATCCCAGTCTGGTGGCCAGACAAGCCCTTGGGCCACTCATTTTAGGGGACCCTCCCTACTTTCTCCTCAGTGAAAAGGTAGCCCAGGTGTTGTCCAGGGCTGCAGTGGGACAGCCTTAGGTCGTGAGTCAGAATCCCTGCTGGTTCTCTATTTCCTGATGCGTAAACAAGGCCTAGAGCAGCCTCTCTGGCCGCGTTTCCTGAGCCAGCAGCAGGCCAGCCTCTCACCCCTGTCCCGCTCCTGTTGCCCCAGCCTCCAGTTGGCCTCGCTCAGGTTTCCTGTTCCTCCATCCGGCAGACATGCCCACATGCCTGGTGTGCTGGAGCCTGGCTGGGCTGGGCTGGGAGGGGCTCTGTGCTTGTGCAGACCTTGGTGTGAGGCGCTGCTGGGCAGGTGCCGCTGGCAGAGCCAGAGCTTTTGGGGGAGAATGTGGAGGTGTGGGCTGGGGTCTCACTACATCCGTGTGTCTCAGTGGCAAAGGCAGCTCAGGAAAGGGCACAGAGAAGGGGGGACTCAAGTGCCCATTCAACATCTAGCTAAGCTGCATGATAGTGTGGTTGCCATGCATCTGTCCCTTTTGGGGGGCAGAAGACATTGTGTGGACTCAGTTGTACATGACAGTCTTGACATGCAGAAGACTCTGACCAGGCAAGCAACGGAAGGGAAAAGTGCTAATGAAAAGGGGTGTAAAAACCATGCCAGGTTTAAACAGTCCTGGTGATTAGGGAGGCTGATATGGATGGAGGCTCAGGGGTCTCAAGTGCTATAACCAAAGTCACACTGCTTGTGACAAGGTCAGGACTAGACACTCGGACTGCAAAAAGGGGGAGATTAGGGAGTCGGGGTTGGCACCGCTGCTGAGAGGGGCAGGAATTCAGGGACCCTGCCCTGGTACTGACTCTAGCTTGAAGATGCACCTGGCAGACAGCCGACATTCTGGGGATCAGGTTCCGGCCCTCCCCCTCCACTCTTTCTCCCCGTCAGCATTTTCAACCTTGTTTATTCCTGGATCATCATGGGGTTCTTCAGAAAAAAAAAAAAAAAAAAGAAAAGGACGAATGAATGCACGGGTCCTGTGGATGTCGGGCACAACTGACATGGATGGAGCATGGGTGTTACAGATTGGCCCAAGAGTGTCACCATTTAAAATTTACAGTAACCTTGTGGCAGAGTACGCCACCCTTCCCCAGAGCTGGGGTAAAAGGGCCAATTCCTGCGTCTTACTCCCGTCATTTCCATTTGCTGTTTTCTGGTTACCAGCTCCCAGAGGCCCTAGATTCACTTCCTTCTCCCAGAGGCTGGGGTACAGTGAGGGTAGAGGGGCTCTTGGAGAGGGAACAGGCCAGGGCCCAGTGGGACTTGGAGGCTGAGAGGCAGGAATGTAGCTTGCAGCCTTGTAGGCAGGAAATGGAGCTGGGCCTGGCCGAGAGCCCAGCAATTTGCATGTGGAGGTGGGAGAGAAAAGTTGTTCGTTTTGACTGCCTTCGGGCTGGCGGGAGCGCAGTTCCCACGCCTCTGATCTGGTTCTGGTGGCAGCCTTCCCTTCCTTCCCTTGGCGGCTCCGGTCCCTGGCCAGCTTCGCACTCCATAACTAAAGCTGTAAAGATATCGAGCCCCTGGGCTTCTTATTTCCAACCTGAAACAGAATTGTTGAGAGGCCTCTGCTGCTGCTGCTGGAGTCTGGATCCCTTTTCTGCCACCCCTGACTGTGGGTCTTGGGCAGGTTCCTATGTTTACTGAGTCTGCTTCCTCCTCTGTGGACTGGATAGCAGCATTTTCCGTGATGGAAGTCACTCTCTCCGCTTGACCCATCTCAGAACAATACAGGCTCACATTTTGCCTGGCTGTGAGGAAAAGCCCTTTGTGAAAACAAAGACTTGGTGGGAGATAAAAGTTGAGCAGAGGGGGCCCAAGAGGAGTCTCCTGGGGCAAGGACCCAGTAATGTAGGACTAAGCCCCTTGATAGGTGTATACTCATAGAGTCTGGAACTCGAGAGGAGCTGGAGGCTCAGAGGGACAGGCATCAGGTGCACCAGTCACCCCTAATCCCCTCCCCGCCCCGCCGGAAGCCAGCTTTAGAGGCTGGGAATGGTCAGGTAAAACCCTTCTGCTTTCTGCTCAGATCCCCTCTCCCCCATCTCCCTTTCCTATTGTCCACCCACTGGTCTCTGCTGACCCCACCTTGGCTTCTAGCCCTAGACAGAGCAGCTGAAGCTTCCTCCGCAGTGCGGGCCCCACCCTGAAGGCCTTTGGGAGGAGGGAAGGTATAGGCAGTCTCCAGTCAACTAGCATCCCAGCAGAACTGCAGTTCGGCATCTCCCGTAATCCTGCACCCCTGTTCTGTGCAGGACTGTCCTGAGCCCCCAGCTGAACTGAACGGGGAGATGGGACAGCACTTGATATTTCTGGCCTGGAGGTAAGGGCAGGTGACACTGGGAAGTATTATGCAGCCAAACTACTTTCACCTTAAGTCAGTCTTCCTGCTATGGGCTCCACCCACCAAACCAAGCTAGGAATAGACAGGCCCATAGGTGATCTCACAGGTGAGCCTGCATTCTGACTAGACGAGTGTGGAACAAACTCAGAGTAGGGACAGAGATGTGGAGAGCCCTGGCTGAGGAACACTCTTGGGGGAGTGGGGAAAGTAGCTTGGTCCAGTTTGAACCAGCCCTGTTGGTGGGCACTGAGTCGGGCAAGGCTGGAGGAGATGGTTTGGGTGCCGTGGGAGAAGGAACCGACTTTGTAGGGTGGGAACATGTTTGGTGGTTCTCACTGGATCAGGTCGTGGGTAGCAGCGGTGCCTCCGACTATGGTGTGGCTCCCTCGGCACAGGGCTTAGCACTGTTCCCTTGACCCATCTCCCCAAGGCCACAATACCAGCCCAGTAGCCAAGCCAGCTAAATGGGGCCCCGTCACACCTGACAGGATAGTAGCGTGGGGTGGAGCCACACTTCCAGCCAGCAACTGGGTTTCCTCTCTCAAGAGTCTAGATCCTGAGCACTGGGATCCCCTGGACGTCTTCTGGCTTCCCAGGCCCATGCTGGCATCACTGGTGAGTTACCTGGTCAAGTGAGCAGTGGCTGAGAAGACTAGGGGTTTGGCTGGGCCCCGGGGAGGTGTGAGGTGTAGTGTCTCTGACCCATGGAAGGAGCTGGGAGTTCTTTCTGGGTGGCGTAACATGGAGTGAAGAGGATGAAGGGAAAATGCAACTGTTAGGGGGTTAAAGCTGGGCATGGGCCACTGCAGGAAGTTGGGGTTCAGTTAGGAAAGAAGGTGCCCTGGCTGAGCAGAGAGAATCATGATCAGCCAGAATATGTTGGTGGGGGGCCAGGGGTGGGGCTGCAGCAAGCATTCCAGAGATACTCAGGGGTGCAAGGGGCCGGTGACCTCTCTTCTCAGGGAAGTAATGACAAGCAGATGTGGGTATCTCTGGAGAGTAGAGCAGGGAGCCTGGGCAAGCTTTAGAAATGCAGACACAGAGGGGGGCCTGTCAGCTTTTCCTGAGCCTAGGCAGTCAGAGGAGGACTCATCCCAAGGGGTCCTGACTCTTCCCACTTTTGGGGTGGGGCCTAGGCTCCTTGAGCTGTCAGAGAAAGGTGGAAATTGACCCTTGAAGCATACCAGTGGCTGTGTGGTCACCCAGCTGAGGCCCTATTGTCATTGCCCATGGCAAGAGCCTGCTGACAGTTCTTCATTCAGTGGCTTGGACTCCCATCTGCCCACACACAGTGATGGAAACTGGCATTTGATAGGGAACCGTCCCGGCCATTCGAAAGTTCTCTTGGACTGAGCCCAAGTTGGCTTCCCTTAGAACCCCCTTTTTGGGTCCCAGTCTCATACTGTGGCCACTTTTCAGGGTCCTTAGTATTTATTTGCTAGGCTAGGGGGTGATCAAGTGACACTAGAAATTGACGTGTAGTGAACGGTACCAGGAGGCTCTAAAAGAGATGAATATGTGGCCAACCTGTGTGTGTGTGTGTGTGTGTGTGTGTGTGTGTGTGTGAGTGTGTTCAGGGATGGGGTGGTGGGGTGTGGAGTTGTCAGGTAGCAGACAAAAAAGCAAAGTGGTACAGAGTTCCAGGAATAAGTAGGGCTGGAATTGGTGTGCTAGCAAACTGGAGCCACACAAGTGGTGCTTAGGAGACTTTTCTGGGGTTCTGGGGGAGCTGGAGTCCTGCCATGTGGACCAGAGGACTGAGGAGGCAGTGGGCTGGTCTCTTCAGCATGCCTACTGCTTGCATTTTTACAGGTGCGTCCTCTGGGCTGCTGGCTGCACTGTTCAGCTGCTGTGTGCCCTACTGCAGGCCTCTGCAATGCGGCCACTTCTGCGGCTCCTCCTCCTGGCCTTAGGCCTGGGTCTGACCCAACCTCTCAACTCCAATGATCCCAATGTCTGTACCTTTTGGGAAAGGTGAGAAGGGCCCCAAGCTTGATGCTTGTCCCGGACAAGTGACTCCTCCGAGGAGTCTGTTTCTGGCCTCCCCAGCTCTGCCCTTATCTCCGTCTCTGTCCTATCTCTGAACTGGATTTTGACCTGTCCTTGTCTCTGGATCCCTGTGGGAGGGAGCAGAAGAGCTGACTGAGGTAGGGATAGGACTGGAAAACAGGGCCCAGGGCAGAAGTTAGCCGGAAGTGCTTCATTCATTGCTGCCAGCTGGGTCAAGGTTGAACAATCAAGTTCAGTCTTCCCACACTGGCAGGTGCGTGCGTTTGTGCACTTGTGAGAGTGTGTGTGGAGAAGCCTGTGGCCCTCAGGATGAGAAATGGTGAGCTAGGGTGGGAGGGGCCCCAGCACATTCCAGTTTTAGAAGGAGCCTCTAGACAAGCTGGGTGGGGCGTAGGGTAAGGAAGTCCAGATACTGGGGTGTTTGGGTTCTCTCCACTGGAAGCCTGGACCCTGCGCTCAGGCTCTGAACTGTTCTCACCCCACAGCTTCACCACTACCACGAAGGAGTCCCACTTACGCCCCTTTAGCCTGCTGCCCACGGAGTCCTGTGACAGGCCCTGGGAGGACCCCCACACCTGTCCTCAGCCCACGTGAGTGCTTTGTCCTTAGAAGAGTCACTAGCTGCTGCTGTCCCTGAAGGAACAGTGAGCTGTGACCCGCACATGAGAGGGCCACAGGGATTTAAAGTGTTCACTGATGGAAAGTGGTATCGGCAGACATCTGAGACAGTTGGAGCAAACCTTTGTATCTATAAAACCAATGAACCGACTGACCAACTAACCAACTAGCCAAACAACCCAACTACCAACTAACCAACCAGTCAATCACAAACAACACCACTGTGTCTCAGCAGCAGATGGTGCTTTGTTGAAATTCTAATATGAATTCAGACCACGTTCTGAAAGGAAACATTGACTTCCGACTGTACCATGGCATATGCCATCAAACCAACACTTAGGTCACTCTTTGCACGAAAACTCACATTAAATTTGAATCACTTAAAAAAAAAAAGTCACTAGCTGGTCGAGGTCTGGCCCCTCTCAGAACCTTTGGTGCTTAGAGGATACTCTGTCCGTGGTGGGTACTCCTATGGCCCGTGAAGCTGAGGCTCATGTGGGGCAGAGAGGTCACCTTCTGATCCCTCTGGTGCCTCACTGAGGTGTGATGGGGGTGGGGGGCAGAGGTGGGGCAGCCAGGGTCTCAGCTAAGAGCACTGATGGCCACCACCTCCTGGGCCACTGCAGGGTTGTGTATCGGACTGTGTACCGTCAGGTGGTGAAGACGGACTCGCGCCCACGCCTGCAGTGCTGTGGGGGTTACTATGAGAGCAGTGGAGCCTGTGTTCGTGAGTCTTGAGTTGGGTCAGGGTAGGAATGGACTGGACCCCATCTGTTTGGGTTTTTCCCTGCCCTAGGAAGGGGTATGGTGGGTGGGTTGCTACTGTCCACTCCTTCAGGTTTCCCGTTGGCCAGTAGCTGTTGCTGGAGTTGTAGCAGGCTTAGAAGAGGGGCTGGAAGTGGAGACTGGGGAGACTTTGCTATTGTCTCTTGTTCCCTAGCATCTTGTGAGTCTGTCCTTAGAGGGGCCCTGCCACCTTCTGACCCTGTCACCAGCTCTGTCACTAGTCCCTGCAGGCCAGTTTCCCAGCCTGACTTAGCCCTCACCTCAGCCCCTACCCTTTCTGACCACATCTCCATCCAACTACCACTTGAGAATTCACCATTTCCCAACAAGATGTTTAAACATGTATACAGGAAGGACTCAGGGAGCCTATGACCCCTGGGGTTGCTTCCCAGGTCTTCATCTCAGACAGAGCTGATGCTTGAGGACCTGCAGGCCCCTCACATGGGAGGCTCTGGCTTCCTAGATCAAAGGTGGGAGGGTGGGATGGAGGGATTCTTCTCACTCATCCATTTTCTGGCCAGCACTCTGTGCCCAGGAGTGTGTCCACGGTCGTTGTGTGGCTCCTAACAGGTGCCAGTGTGCACCAGGCTGGCGGGGTGACGACTGTTCCAGTGGTAAGTGGTTGGTGACCCGGGGATGGCTTTTTATCTGAGTCCGTTGCTGCTACCTGCCTTTTCTGGAGACGTGGTGGAGGAGAGGGGCTAAGTGCCTGGTAACTCCCTTCCGTTCTGTTTCACAGAGTGTGCCCCAGGGGTGTGGGGACCACGGTGTGACAAGCACTGTCACTGTGGCAACAGTAGTTCCTGTGATCCCAAGAGTGGGGCATGCTTCTGCCCCTCTGGCCTACAGCCCCCCAACTGCCTTCAGCCTTGCCCTCCTGGCCACTATGGTCCTGCCTGCCAGTTCGGTTGCCATTGCCATGGGGCTTCCTGTGATGCCCTGAATGGAGCCTGCTTCTGCCCCCCAGGGAGAACAGGACCCAGGTGTGTGATGAGGTCATAGACACAGGACCATATGTGAGGAAATGGTGGAGTTGAGAGACTAAGATCTCAGTCCTGCTCTTCTGGGTCCCAGCTAAACAGCTGCCATAATCACAGCATGAGCAAGTGTGTGTGTGGGGATGTCGTCAGGTGAGGCTGTTGAGGACCTGGGCACACCTGCTTGCAAGGCTACATGCAGACAGGGTTGGGATGTTGAGCTCGGCAGAGTAGAAAAACTATAGTCAGAGCAGTTGCCAAGAGGGGACCACCTGAGCTGGGGTGAAGGGGTGTAGGAGCCTGCTTGCCGCTACACCTCCTGCTCTCCCATCTGCTGATATCAGGGTGCCCTTGGCATTTACCTGCCTCAGAGATTCCTCCTGTGCAGGTAGCCAGCCTTGGGGAGAAAAGAGGGCCAGCTGAAGGTTCTTCCTGATGACACTCTGACCTCACCCCTGTTCCACAGCTGTAATGTGCCCTGTTCACAGGGCACTGCTGGCTTCTTCTGCCCCAGAAGCAGTCCTTGCCAAAATGGAGGTGTTTTCCAGGTCGCCCAAGGCTACTGCAGCTGTCCACCGGGCTGGATGGTATGAAGGGTGGAACTGTGTGCATGGAGTTGGGATTCCCAAGAGAATAACGAGGGTGGCTCTAGACAGGGCTGTGAGACAGGATTTTTTGAGATGGCCTCTCAGGACCCTGGAGAGGTTTGAGGGCTCTTAGCATATGAGGGTTTCTACTAGCCTGTGGCCATAAGAAGGGGATTAATGAGTTTTCACTCACTCACTCACTCACAGGGTGACATCTGTTCCCTCCCCTGCCCGGAGGGTTTCCATGGACCCAACTGTACTCATGAATGTCGCTGCCACAACGGTGGCCTCTGTGACCGGTTTACTGGGCAGTGCCACTGTGCTCCTGGCTACATTGGAGATCGGTGAGCATGTGGCTCCAGGGAACTGGGGTGGACCAGGAGGAGGTGGAGGAGCCCAGTTTATACAGCCGCACTTAACCCGGCACCTAGGTGCCATGAAGAGTGCCCCGTGGGCCGCTTCGGGCAAGACTGTGCTGAGACCTGCGACTGCGCTCCTGGTGCCCGCTGCTTTCCTGCCAATGGCGCTTGTCTGTGTGAACATGGCTTCACAGGCGACCGCTGCACTGAGCGCCTCTGTCCAGATGGCTTCTATGGTCTCAGCTGCCAGGAACCCTGCACTTGCGACCCAGAACACAGTCTGAGGTGGGCTCTGAGGGAGACTGGTTCTTGTTTTAGAGCCACCAGAGAAACAGCACCAGTGTATAGGGAAGGGTGGCATCGAAGTCACAGAAGGATCGGGGAGAGGTTTGGGGAGGGCCTGGGTCCCGCGGAGCCTCTTTGCTCCCTGATCGGGCTCTGCAGAGGAAAGGACCTCTGTAAACGGCTCAGATGCTTGTGTCCCCTCCTACGCCCACAGTTGCCACCCTATGCACGGCGAGTGCGCTTGCCAGCCAGGCTGGGCGGGCCTACACTGCAACGAGAGCTGCCCACAGGACACGCACGGGCCAGGCTGCCAGGAGCACTGCCTTTGTCTGCACGGTGGCGTCTGCCTTGCAGACAGCGGCCTCTGCCGGTGCGCACCCGGCTACACGGTGAGGCTGTGGCCCACCAAGGGGAAAGGAGGGGCGGGGTGGGGCTCGACCTCCGCTCACGTGGCCCTCTGCTTTCAGGGACCTCACTGCGCTAACCTATGTCCACCGGACACTTTTGGGATCAACTGCTCTTCCCACTGCTCCTGCGAAAATGCCATCGCCTGCTCCCCCATCGACGGCACGTGCATTTGCAAGGAAGGTAATGGACCTTTGGGAACGGCGGGGTGGAGGTGGGGTGTGAAGAAAGCACTACCAGGGCAAAACTTATTGGAAGTGGGCTTGTGGGAACGGATTCAGGGTAGTTCCTGCTAGAACACTTTCTTTCTTTGTCCCTTCTCATTCTCCCTGTCCTGTCCTCCCCTTCTCCCTTTCCTATCTTTTTTTTTTTTTTGAGACAATATATAGCCCAGGATAGACTCAAAGTCCAAGCACCCATCCTGTCTCAGCCTCTGGAGTGCTGGAATCACAGCCAAAATGCCCTAGTCATTTTGCTTTTTTTTTTTTTTCTACAAAGGTCATACTTTCCTTTAAAGGTGCAGACCAAAAGATAGCTCTGTGCCAAGCACCTCACCCTCCATTCTATAGAAAAGACCCTGACTGAGCCAGCGAGGCCTTACAAAGGCTAGCACTGTGGCACGTTGGCAGCCCTTAGGCTGAATTCAAATCCAGTGGTATCAGACTTAGCCAAGTATCAAGTCTTCAGCCCCCATTTCTCCCTGTTACCCCAAGATGGCCTGGTGGGGTCCACTGTGAGCTTGAGTTTGTTACCAGCCTCTGTTCTGTAGGGGAGACAGGAGGTGGGAGAGAAGACACTGTTGATGGCTGAGCTGCATCAGTGGGAGTCTTTGAACTGTGTTCATGTGTTTTCTCATGCCCAGCTCACAGCATAAAGCTGGCATGACCCATGCCCAGTGTATTCCTTCTTGTCTCCTCTAGGTTGGCAGCGTGGTAACTGCTCTGTGCCCTGTCCCCCTGGCACCTGGGGCTTCAGTTGCAATACCAGTTGTCAGTGTGCCCATGGGGGAGTCTGCAGTCCCCAGACTGGAGCTTGTACTTGTACTCCTGGGTGGCATGGAGCTCGTTGCCAGTTTCCCTGCCCGGTGGGTGATCACAGTCCACCTGCCTGGGGGAGGGGAGTGCACAGCACCCCTCAGCTGACTGGCCTGCTCTCCCCTCCATTTATTCTCCAAGAAAGGGCAGTTCGGTGACGGGTGTGCCAGTGTCTGTGACTGTGACCACTCTGATGGCTGTGACCCTGTTCATGGACACTGCCGATGTCAGGCTGGCTGGATGGGTGAGTGTTCTGGGTGTCTGGGTCTCAGGTCTGCTGTGGAGTTGGGAGTGTACTCCACAGGAGGTGACCCTTACTTGTCTCCTACAGGCACACGCTGCCACCTGCCTTGCCCAGAGGGCTTTTGGGGGGCCAACTGCAGCAATACTTGCACCTGCAAAAATGGGGGTACTTGTGTACCTGAAAATGGCAACTGTGTGTGTGTACCAGGGTTCCGAGGCCCCTCCTGCCAGAGGCGTGAGGCTCCCTGTACCCCACCCCACCCCTTGGCTTCTGTCGCTGACTCCCATCTCCAGGACAGTTAATCCAGGGGAAGGTGGGAGGGAGACCCTGCTCAAGGCCCCCAAGTCACCAGGCACCCCTTTCCCCAGCCTGCCAGCCTGGTCGCTATGGCAAACGCTGTGTACCCTGCAAGTGCAACAACCACTCTTCCTGCCACCCTTCGGACGGGACCTGCTACTGCCTGGCAGGCTGGACAGGCTCTGACTGCTCTGAGTGTACGTAGTGGCTTGTGTGTGAGCGGGAGAGCCTGCTGCTTTGGGTGGCTGAGCGTGGAACCTCAGTCTCCTGGCTCTGGGCAGAAGGCCCCCCCCACTCACCTTGGTTATCTGTACAATAGGAGAAATTCTGCCATCACTTTCCTACTGGGAACTGGTTTGGGTGGAGGATGCAGCAGTGAACAGGTCAGAGGGAAAGGTGTCTGCCTCTCCAGAACCTGGGAACAGCAAATCTCATAAAGTTCCCTCTTGGACATATTCTTATTTTCTCTTCCTTTAAAATATCAATATATAAACTATTAATTTATTCTTTGAAAATTTCATACATATATGCTATGAGTCTTGATGAAATCCCACTCCCCATCATGCCCCCTAATATATCTTTCTCCTACACAAATGTTCATTCCTTTTCTATAATCCGCCGAGTCTAGTTTGTTTGCCTGCGTGGGACTGGTGACTGGAACATGGGTCTCCTTCCCCCAGCAGCCGTGGCTGTTTTATCTCTTTCTCACACTGTGTTGACTGTGTCATCTCCCACATAACTATATGATAAAGAGATGAGTGGTCTGGGCAGCAGAAGCATGTTTCAGAGGGAGCTGCTGCCCAGAGACGGCTGACTGTACTTCTGCCAGGGCCTCAAGTGCTCTCGGTGAAGTATTTGGATTGTTGTTGTGTTTTCTGCCTAGAGTTCAGCAGTGTCTACTGTTAGATGATTTGCTAGGATCACACACAGATAATGTATTAGGCTGTAATCCCAATACCCTGGCAGGAGGCAGATGTTTGAAAACAAAAACCAAGCCTAGTGCTGAGCCCTCCATGGGCTGCTGAGAAGCTCTGGTTCCTAGCACTGGGGACATTGTTCTGAAATGGCTGTTAGGGAGTGGATAGTGGGCCAAGATGGCTGGAAATGAGCATCCCGGCCACCGGTGTGTAGATGCCCTTCAGAGCCTTAGGACCAAGAAAAGGCCAAGCTCAAGACTTCAGAGATACTGAGGCCTGAGCGTTCATGCAGAGGGGGTGGCTTGGCCCTGCCTGACAGCCCTTGTCTCCTGCAGCATGTCCCCCAGGACTCTGGGGACTCAAATGCTCCCAACCCTGTCAGTGTCATCATGGTGGAACCTGCCAACCCCAGGATGGGAGCTGTGCCTGCACTGCAGGCTGGACTGGACCCTACTGCCTGGAAGGTACCAACAGAGAGCTAACTCCCTGAGCGTACCATAGCCCTATCCAAGAGGAGGCTGCAGTTTGCCGGCTCTGTGACCCCTGCTTGCCCCCTTGGTTCTCTCCAGGCTGCCCTCCAGGAGTATTTGGTGTCAACTGCTCCCAGCTATGCCAGTGTGGCCCTGGAGAGAGGTGCCACCCAGAGACTGGGGCCTGTGTCTGTCCCCCAGGACACAGTGGTGCACCCTGCAGGATTGGTAAGTTCTTGGACTCCAAAGTTCTACAACCCAGGGTCCTCATACCGTCTCTTTCTTCCTTCAAATGCACCCACATTCACTAGTAGAACCGAGGTGCCCGTCTCAGTGCCCACTTTATCTCACAGGAAGCCAGGAGTCCTCCACCATAATGCCCACCTCTCCTGTGACCCATAATTCACTGGGTGCAGTGATTGGCATTGCCGTACTGGGGACCCTTGTGGTGGCTCTGGTAGCTCTGTTCATCAGCTACCGCCATTGGCAGAAGGGAAAGGAACATGAGCACTTGGCAGTGGCTTACAGCTCTGGGAGGCTGGATGGCTCAGATTACGTCATGCCAGGTGAGCTAGGGTTGTGCTTAAGTGAATGATAGGCAGTGGGGTGCTGCTGCCTGTTCCCCATGGGATGTGTGTGTGGGAAGGATGGAGGGAGTCGGGGGGGGGGGTCACACTGCTGCTGTCCTGGCCTGATGTTTGTCCTGCAGATGTCTCTCCGAGCTACAGTCACTACTACTCCAACCCTAGCTACCACACACTGTCCCAGTGTTCTCCTAACCCCCCACCCCCTAACAAGGTCAGTGCCTTGGGGGGGGGTGTGTTCTGGGTGTGGGTGAAAGCCTCAACCCTGTACTCTCCCTGAGGCACTGTCCCGCATCAGGTTCCAGGCAGTCAGCTCTTTGCCAGCTCTCAGGCATCTGAGCGAGCAGGCAGAACCCATGGACGTGATAACCATGCTACACTGCCCGCTGATTGGAAGCACCGACGAGAGCCCCATGACAGATGTAGGTGCTTGGAGACAGAGGCTGAGGAGGTGGATGTGTGCAGCCTCACCTGCTGGATCATCTTGGTGGGGTTGGGGTGGGGGAAGAGCCTAGATCCGGAAGATGCCTGGAAGGGGACCAGAGGTCTGACTTTTGTTTGATTTTCCTCAGGCTCCGGCCACCTGGACCGAAGCTATAGCTGTAGCTATAGCCACAGGAACGGCTGAGGACTATTTTGTCCTAAAGGTATGGAGCACAGAGACAAGGAAGGGAAGGGAAGCTGGGTCAAGGAGCCGGTGCCTCTAAGAAGCCTGATTTCCTTCCTTGATCCTTAGGTCCCACCTCGGAAGAGGGACTGGGGGCAAGCGTTATGTCCCTGAGCAGTGAGAATCCCTATGCTACCATCAGAGATCTGCCTGGCCTGCCTGGGGAACCTCGAGAAAGCAGCTATGTGGAAATGAAAGGCCCCCCATCAGCGTCTCCTCCCAGGCAGCCCCTTCATCTTCTGGACCGCCAGCAGCGGCAACAGCAGCCACAGAGAGACAGTGGCACCTATGAGCAGCCCAGCCTCTTGAGCCATAGTGAGCCCTCCCTGCCCCCAGCAGGGGCTACAGGGCACTGGAACATGGGAAGCAGGAAGGGAGAAGGGGAAGGGAGAGAAGAAGATAGTGGCACGATTCGGCAAGATTCAGCCTTTCGGTGGCTTGACCTCAAACCAGGCATGACACTCAGAGAGTTGCCCTGCTTCTTCGAGTCTGTTCCTCACCTGAAGGTTGAGTATTAGAGATGGTGCTTGTTTAGCACCAGAGAGGTAGAATTAGCATCTAGAAAAGTGAGACTGAGTTGTGGGACAGTGTCTTCATATCCTTTGAGGTGGACAGGGTAGGGAGAGCCAAGGAACGCCTCGAGGAGTTAACTCATCCTTTCCTCTCTTTCTTCAGATGAAGAGTCTGTGGGCTCCACGCCCCCTCTTCCTCCAGGCCTGCCTCCTGGCCACTATGACTCGCCCAAGAACAGCCACATCCCTGGACACTATGATTTGCCTCCGGTACGGCATCCGCCATCACCTCCACCTCGGCGCCAGGACCGCTGAAGTCAGCACTGCATGGGGCAGTGCCTGTATACCCTGCCAGGAGAGGGACTGGACCGGCAGACCACGAAAAAGCACATTTGATGAAGTGAGCAGAGAGACTAATGTCGGCCTTCAGCTTCCACCAAGGGAGACACAAGTTGACAAACCATCTAACTCCCTTTTCCCTTCCCACAGTTCCTTGAATCCCCAAGGCTCTGTGGACATCATTGGTGGGCTGAATGTTGTTGTATATCATCTGATTTCAGACTGATTTTAAAAATATGTGTTGGGTACCTTTTCTGTATATATACCAGGCGGGACTGTGTCTGCATCTGGTTGGCTTCAGACCGGTGCCAGGCACAGTTCTGCCTTCTGTGCTTCCCGGGTAGCCAGACTTCAATCTTAACTGGCTCCAACAGCAGACCCTCACTACCTGTTCACCCTTTACTTGGTAATCCTCCATGTTTTGCTCAGAGGATTGCGCCCTGCCTGTGGTGTTTATCTTCCTGGTACTTCTTGGGCTACACACAAACTTCCTGTGCCTCAATGGCCCTGCAGCCTACCTCTTTTTGTCTGCTTTCTCTCTTTTCTGGAGTAAAGGCTACCTGGTATCCTTCTTCCTCCCCCAGGGACAGGCACATCTGAGTTCAGCCTAGGTCCTGTGTTATCTGTCGACTCTTGTCTTTCACATATCCCACAGAGTGCCGGCCCCACTCCTCTTCTCTCTTCATAGCTACGGATGCTTCTTCATGCACCTGTAGAAGGCGAGAATGGTGCCAGGCAGGGTTTGGGCTTGTTTTGTTTTTGAAACATTGTCTCACTATGTAAGCCTGGCTGTCCTGGAACTCACTATGTAGATTAGGTTGGCCTTGAACTTAGAGGTCTTTCTGCCTGTGCCTCTTAAATGCTGTGTTTAAAGGTGTGTGTCACAGGTTACAGGAGGTGGGGGCGGGGCTCAGTCTGCACTCAGATGTGATGACCACATCACTAGATTAGCCTCTGCCTCCCCCTAGTGGCAGGAGTACTGTTTATGCTCACTGCTGTTTTTCCTTGGTGCATGTTAGTCAATAAATGTTCCTTTAAAAGCTTAGTGGCTGAATGACAGTACCAGTGATAGCTGTGGTAAATACTATACTTGTGTTCTCAGTGTCCCTCAGAACCTAGTTTGGAGATCTCTTCAGAAGTAACTTCCCTGCAGGGAGCCGCACCAATGCTTGAAATGCTGGGCTCCATGTCAGGCTAGAGGAAGCAAAACTTCAAAGAGGCCCAGGATAACAAAATGGCAAGGATGGGACCTCCTGGATCAAATCATTACCAGACTGAGCCTCCAGTCCTCCAGTAACCTGCATAGAGGAGAGCATTCAGTATCAGCCTGAGCAGCTAGCTTGGGCCCTTACCACTAGGGCCTCTCTCTAGAGAATGGACCTGAACCACCCTTCTGAGTGTTCTCCATGCTCAGTGTTGCCCCACTCCCCACATCTCCATGAGTAGTGACTGTTAGGCGCTCGCCCACTCAGGACACGCGGATCCTGTGCTGCCTGAGCCCAGCAGTACCAAACCACGCCCACTCGCTCCAGCCCAGGGCAATCAGGCGTCTGTCTGTCTGCCTGCCTTGAGCGAGCTAGCGAGCGGAGCGCAGTCTTTGCCCGTTGCTCTGGCCACAGCCCCACCCATCCAGACTCGTTGTCTTGGAGAGAGACTCGCGCAGATCCTGCAGTTGCTGGTCAACTGTGTCTGGTGAGTGGCGATTCTCAGGGCGAGGCCCACAGAGTCCTGTCTCATCTTGCCTCTCACTCAAGGACTCCAGAACCACCAGGATGTCAAATGAGCCGAGTGCTACGGGGACCTCACCTAGGACAGCACGTCCTGGTACCCAAAAGTCATCCGGTGCGGTAACCAAGAAGGGGGAGCGGGCTGCTAAGGAGAAGCCAGCAACTGCCCTGCCTCCAGTGGGTGAGGAGGAGCCAAAAAACCCCGGTATGCTGGCAGGGCTGAGGCTGGGTTGATCAGCCCAGAACTTTGCTTTATTATTGTTATTAAATTAAATCTGGTCTGGAACGTGCTATATAGACGAGGCTGGTCCAGAACTCAGAATTTTATCTCTGCTGAGACTAAAGGTGGTCTCCTCAGGAGTTGGCCTTAAAGAATACATATTTCGGCCGGGCGGTGGTGGCGCACGCCTTTAATCCCAGCACTCGGGAGGCAGAGGCAGGCGGATCGCTATGAGTTCGGACAGGCTCCAAAGCCACAGAGAAACCCTGTCTCGAAAAACCAAAAAAAAAAAAAAATACATATTTCCTGGGGATGCTGACATACCCCATTAGATGTGATAAGATATGCCAAAGAAGACTGGGGCGGGGTGGGAAGACCCCATGACGCTGTAGGAGGGGCTCTGAAGCAGAGCTATAGATACTCATTTAGCCAATGTGGCCATGGACACAGTTCTGCTTTGGCATATTTAAAGAAAAGTATTAAAGTTAGATGAACAGGACCATGGCTTTTCTTGTAGAAAGTGACAGAACCTAATTTTCACCAATTAAGTGCAAAGAGAAAATTGTCAGGTGTCTTAATACAAATTTGATGCTTTTGTTAGCAAAGAGGGTCAGGACCCTGCTATCCCTGAAATGGAGATAAAACAACCTGGGAAAAGATTCCAAGGGTCCACCCTTTGCCAGGTGCTATCTCCATGTCCATGCTAGTGGCCAGGACAGGCAGATTATGAACTGGAGAAAAAGCATCTCCCACAGAGAAGACAAGATAGCACTGAATTCCCTGGGCATAAATGGTGCACACTTGTAACCACAGCACTTGGAATGCTGAGGTAGCAGGCACTTGGGTTCCTGATAAAACTTGGGCTGTATACAAAGCAAGGGAGAGGAGAGGAGGGCAGTAGTAGGGTTAGCTGTGACAAGGAGCTTAGTCCAGGGACAGTGATAGCAAGGGGGTGTGGGTCAGGCTCCTGGGAGGTAGAAGTGAGGGGCCCAAAACAACCGAGTACTAGGTTCCTAGCCTGAGATGCTAGCTGGGTTGAGATGGGATTCATGGGAAGAAAACAGGAAGGAGGAGCATGCGAGGTGGACCTTCAAGAGTGAGGATCCACAGCGGTAATGAAGAGTGGCTATGGTGTTGGGATGTTCAACCCTGAGACTCCCCGAGACGGGTCAGAAGTTTGCCTGAAGAGGGACAAGGAAAGCCCAAGCAGCTTTGGCAGATGCAGGGGAGAACTCGAGTGACAAGCATACAGGGACCCTGGGCAAGGGCAATATGGAGGGCACAGAGGTTTACGGTTGCCTGGCAGGGGCAGACATGAGTCTCACATGAGGTGGAGATGCCTGATATGTGTGTAGATGTAGAGGAAACTCCATCTGATGGCCCATTTCTCAAACTCGGGAGTGGGCCATTTTAGCATTGGTGTGGGAGTGGAGGACGGATTAAGTTCCTTTGAAACACTACACATTGGGAACAAAACTGTGAGAGCCCGGGCGCCAGGTGCTTTCACGCTTCTCGGGTGATTCCTATGGATGGTAAAGTTTGAGGGACTCACTCTTGAGAGGTGAGTGATGCCAAGAAGGACGAGGGGCATATCTAATAGAAGAGAGGCAGCGTGAGCATGCACAGGGCTGTGCAGGGGCCACCCAACTCTCCCCGTAACTCGGTAAACTAGGCTAAGTTGCTGAGCATTTCCTATGATAGCTGGGCACGGGAGCAAAGCTCCCCTCACCTTTGCCTCAAAGAGCTTGGTGTGTCATGCAGGCTCTGGGTAAGCTGGGACACAGTCCTCTGCTGGTGGCCTGGTGCTGCTGTGGGTTGTTGGTTTGGAGGAGCCTGGGCTACCATGCAGAGAACTGAGAAGAGCAAGGGTCTCTTGGGGTTGCCAGACACCAAGTTTGCAGAGCCTCAAGATGGTAGGCGGTGGGCAAGACTGAAGGAATGAAACTTATCAAGACCATGAGGATTTTCAATACTTACAAACTCTGGGAGACTGACTAGCAATACTATATAAAAAAGTGTTAACAGGTCAGCAGCTCTGCTGGGCAGGCCTTGTCCCCCTCTGCGAGCTCTTGCTTTCCTCCAGTGTTTTCAGCATAGGTCTTAGCAAGGTAGCTTCCACCTTGGGGTCGCTGTGAGTGTGGAGGTTCCCACGCTGAATGCGGGGCTCACTCTGCTGCCACCCCGCAGAGGAATACCAGTGCTCCGGGATCCTGGAGACAGACTTCGCAGAGCTCTGCGCACGGTCAGGCTACACGGACTTTCCCAAAGTCGTCACCCGGCCACGGCCCCATCAGAACTTTGTCCCTTCTGCCTCCTTGTCAGAAAAACCCACCCAAGGTGAGCCATAGCCCACCCAGCTCACTCACTGGCGGGGCACGCTGCAGCTGCGGTGCCCTTATACTGCACCGTTTTCTAGACGACCAGCGGCTGTCGGCATCCTGTAGCCAGAACAGCCTGGAGAGCAAATACGTGTTCTTTCGGCCCACCATTCAGGTGGAGATGGAGCCGGAGGACAGCAAGGCAGTGAAAGAGATCTACATCCGAGGTGAGTGCCGCCCGCTGCCTCTGCCACTCCGGTCCAGCTCCTCCCCCCTCCACTGGCTCCGCCTCTGCCACGGCCCTCCAGCTCCACCCCCCACTCCTGGCTCACAACAGTTCAAGCCCCTCCCAGGCCTGAGATACCTTTGGCCTTTCTTCAGGTTGGAAAGTTGAGGATCGGATTCTGGGTATCCTCTCCAAATGTCTACCCTCCCTCAGCCAGCTGCAAGCCATCAAGTGAGTGGCGCTGTGGGAGGTCAGCCTCTGGCGGCTGGGATGGTGGAGTCCAGCTGTTTCTGTTTCCAACACCAGTTTGTGGAAGGTGGGGCTGACGGATAAGACCCTGACCACGTTCATCGCCCTTTTGCCTCTCTGTTCCTCCACACTCAGGTCAGTTGTGGTCAGGCCCCAGTGCCTAAGGGGCCTGCCTGGGGTGGGTGAGGGAAAGTGGATACCTACAGAGTCAGCAAGTCTGTTGGGTGGGGTTCCCACCTGAGACCACTATTTTAGTCTACATGGCATCCACAGAGCCCTTTGAGGTCCCATCCTCCCCATGAACCCCACCCTTCTTAGAGATCATCTCTATGACTCAGTACAGTGAGGGGAGGAGCCAGGAACAGATGCTGCTTTGCAAATATGGGGATGGGGATGTGGATGTGGAGGAGTGGCTCATGCAGTTCCTCATGAGCTGTGTGCTAAGTTAGCCTTCTAGGAATCACAGGGTGGATGGGTAGAAGGCAGAGCCAGGTTTAAGATAGCCTACAATTAGTTTGTTGCTTAGCTGTCTGCCCCTTTCCAGGTTCCTACAAGACCCTAGACTTAACATCCTCGCTTCACAAATACCCCTCGGTGCTATCCATGTGGGCTTTCATCCTGCGAATCAGATGTGCTGAGAGCAGGGCCCTCATGATCATACTTCCAGAATTTTAGCCTGGGGAATATTTTAGTCATTGGGGGATATCCTTAGACTGTTTTCTAGATGCTCTCAAAGAACCATACTTGCACTGTTCCCCTCCCCCTTGCATGGCCTCCCTGGTGATTCCTCAGATCCCTCTCACTCTCAGGAAGGTATCTCTGGAAGGGAACCCACTGCCGGAGCAGTCCTATTACAAGCTCATGGGACTGGACAGCACGTGAGACTCATTGACTTCACTTTCCTTTCTTGGCCTATCCCCCATTTGAAGTTGTCTTCAGTCCTCACCTTTCCGTCTCCAGGCACCTTTAATTCCTGATTCCTGCCCCTCCACCTATAGATCAGACAGAACCAAGCCCCAGGAACGCTGGTTCTCCCTGTCCCTGTCCCAGGAACACTGGTTCTCTCTCTCCCTGTCCCAGGATCGCTCACTTGTCTCTGAGGAACAACAACATCGATGACCATGGGGCGCAGCTCCTAGGCCAGGCACTGTCCACACTGCACAACAGCAACAGGACCCTTGTTTCACTGAACCTGGGATTCAACCACATTGGAGACGAGGGTGCAGGCTACATTGCGGATGTGTGTGTGTGCTGTTGGGCAAGATGGACTGGGGACGCTGACTTGCCCTTGGCTTACAGGACTCTGTTCTCCAGGGCCTGAGGCTGAATCGCTCTCTCCTCTGGTTGTCCCTGGCACACAATCGTATTCAAGACAAGGGAGCACTGAAGCTGGCCGAGGTGGGTTTTTGCATGCTGGGCAGGGCAGGGGGCGGGGAATCTGATGCAGGTGTCTGATGCAGGGAGCTGGACTTGCCTCAGGTCCTGCGCCCCTTTGAGCTGACCCACAGGGAGGTGGTGGAGAGGAGGCGCCTGCTGCTGGAGAAAGGATCGCAGGAGCGGTCACGATCGGTGAGGAGCCACCTGGTCCTAGGAAGGCCGCTTTTCTTCCCGCTGCCCATGACTCAAATTCCCTCCAGCCTCTTGCCTTTCCGGATTCTGGAGACCCAGTCTCTGTCAAACCCAACTTGGTGCTGTAACTACACTGCCACTCTGGCCATTAGAGTGTAGTTAAGAGAAAAGATACCATCAGATCACTTGGGCTTGAAATCCTCTCCACATTATCACTGCTTAACCTCCAAGTCTCACTTGCCTCAACTAAGCAGGTAACTTACTTTCTTCACAGAGTTGAAATGATTAAATGAGTTACTGTAAAGCATTTGAAATACTGCCTAGAACTTAGCTCAACAAAAGCTGCTGGCTGGGCACAATGCAAACCTTGTCAGTTAGGAGGCAGATGAAAGATGAGTTCAAGGACAGCCAGAGCCACAGAGGGAGACCCTGACTTTAGCCAAGATCTAGAGGTACTGTACTGTATGTAAAGTTCTTGCCTGCCACACACAGGTGCTCGGTTTGATCCCTACCACTGCAACAAACCATTCTCCTCATCATCAATAAAACAATTCAAAGTGCGCTATTTCCCCTCCTGTGATGGAAACCTGAGCCTCCAGCCTATGCTCACCGTTCTGGCTCCTTGCCAACAGCAACTCTGTCCCAGACCAATGGCCAGGCAGGGAGGTGGGGAAGGAAAAGAACTTATTTATTTCCTCTGTACCCTCCCAATTTTGAGTGCAGCCTTCCTCCTCCCGACATGGGGACTCCAAAACAGAGCGTGAGAAGTCTCAGATGATGGGGATCTGCAGTGTTGCTTTGGCGGACAAGCCAGAAAAGATGCAGACAGTGAAAACACCTAAGGGCCTGGGCAAGAAAAAGGAGAAGTCAGGGGTAGGTGTGCTGGGTGAAAGGGAACCTTGGGCCTTGAATAGGCAGGGGAGGATCTTCTATGGTGTATAGGGCAGGCAAGTCTCTGAGGCTCAACCTTCCTACTTTCTCCCTCTGGGAGGCAGGGCATCCATTGTGTTTTCTTAAATCCTTCACAGGAAGTTGTAAAGAAGGAGGAGAAGTCGGGCTCCGGGCAGTCACCCACACAAGGAACCCCTAAGAAAGAAGATGCCACGAAGGCAGGCAAGGGGAGTAAGTGTGAGCACATTTCTCTGGGGATCTTCCCACAGGGAAGAGCCTTAGAGAGCATGCAGGAGCTGGCTTTGGCATGGCTATGTCTGCCAGGAGCAGTTCTGTCATGTCTCTCCTTGGGCCTTATTTATTCCTCACCTTGCAATGAAGAGTGACTCCACTTGGCCTCGACACTGTGACCTATGGCTGTCCAGCTAGAGGGGAGCTCACTGCAGATGTTCCCATGTTCCCCTCACCCAAGTCTCAGAGTTTGAGGACTCCGCCTTACCAAGACCCTTTCTCGGGGGAGTTTGGGTGGTGTCAGGGGGGTCTGCTCTGTGCATTCTGGCTCCTCTTCTGGTCCCAGAGGTCACCATCCCCGAGCAGAAGATCAACAAGGGAAAAGGGCCCAAGACGGGGAGCAAAGAGAAGCGCAGCATCCTCCTGGAGTCCGAGGTTGGTGCCGTCCGCGGTCTTCACTGCTTTGGCAGTGGTGTCTGTAAGCTCTCTCCAGCCCACATGGAATCCTATCTGACCTGCACTTTCTGTGGAGATGACACAACCCCCATTTCCCTTCCCCTGCGGCAGACAGGCTCCTTACCTCCTCGTCTAGGAGGATCCCCAGTTTGGATCTGCTGTACATCTGAAGCTCATCACCTGCCCCCCAACACTGCACAGGAACAAAGGGTGCTTTTGCCCCACAGGTGCTAAGACACTTTGTCAGCACACTGCCCCATGCAGGATCAATCATCCTTAGGAAGCCTTCTTTGGGCCATCTACTTCCTGGCTCCCAGTTCCTCCACGTCCTCCATCTTGTCCTCTCCATTCTCTCTCCATGAGGAGACTCCACAACCCTGTCACATACTCCTGGAAGGGAAAGCCTTCTGGCATCCAAGACAACTTCTGGCAGAGGATGGCTTTCTATTTCCCACAAGACAGTCTTTGCCTTGGGCAAACTGCCCCTTCTCATCAGGACCATCAGCTTCCCAAATGCTCTTTAATGGAAGGGTTACAAATGCTTATTAAAACCTCAGTCCCTCGTGAACCCGGGGCTCCAGGGCCTTTGCTTGGGGAGCCCCCCTCTTCCTTTGAATGTCTGTACACATTCAAATTTCACTCCCAGGTTGCCTCTTCTAAGGTCTCTGCTCTTAAGGGCCCAGCCACGCTACATTCCTATTTAATCCTCTGGTTCCCACACCAAGGAATTTTTTTGAGGGTATGGGCTTATTTATCTTTGTTTCTCCAGCACCTAGGATACAGCCTGAATTATAACCAGCACTCAAAACCTGTATGTTGAATGAATGAATGAATGGCCTGTTGACCAGCTCCCCTCTCCTCTGCTGCAATTAGTATTCTGCTTTAGCAGCTGGTTGTTGAAGCTACAGAGATGGTCAACCCTCTCCTGGAGCCTGTGGAGCACCGAGATGGGAAAGTTTTCATGCCTGGGAACAAGGTCCTTTTGCACCTCAACCTCCTCCGTATGTTTGCAAGCCTTACCTATCCTTACCGCGGGACTACCCAGGCTCCATTTTGCTAAGGGGTGCCACCAAAGCTCCTTGGGGTGTATTTGAGCTGGAGTTGAGAGGAAGTGCTAGGTCAGGGAGGGCTTGAGTAAGATAGCTAGGTGGGGAGGAGGAATCACAGAGGAAAGGGGAAGTGGGGGGAAGGTGTGAAGTAGAAAGAATTGGGGTAGAGGGCTAGTCCTGCCTAGTGAACTTGGGGATGGGGAGTCAGGCTGCCAGGTGTGATACCAGGTACCACTGTCTGTTTCTCCTCTCAGGAAACCGAATTACAGAAGTGGGGTTGGAAGGTTTCCTTACTGCCGTGCAATACCAGGTTCAGGTCTCCAAGCCCAAGAGTTCATCCAAGGGTCCCTTGGGGCTGCTGTGGCTATCCCTGGCGGTGAGTTCCTGGCCCATTTACAGAAGGTTTCATTGTCCTGATTCTTTGTTTCAATGCAGCAACCTTTGTTTTCTGTTGTCATCAATGGCATGACTGCCCTACCCTGCTCACCTGTCCTAACACTGTAAAGGGCATTGTTTTCTCCTGAAGACAAATCTTCATTCTTGCTAATGTTCCTTTTTTTTTTTTTCTTTCAGAAAAACTGCTTTGACCCACAGTGTCCAACATACACCATGATTCAGGAACTGATGCTGCCAAGGGACCCTGTGAAGGCCAAGGTCAGGGAGGAGGAGGCCACAGCTACCTAGGCTTCCCATGGGAGACACCTTGGACCGGTATCAGCCTATTGCTGTGCTATTCTTTGAAAATCACTTCAGAACTGTTGGGAACATTTGGGCTCCTGAGTCTGTTCATATTGCCTGGTTAGACATGGCAGAGTGGTGGCCTGAATCACACGGTATCTGTTGGGGGGGATGAACTGAGCTCCTGGCTCCACCTCCAGAGTGCCCCAGCAGCATCCCCCAGCCCCTCTCTGCCAGCATGCACACAGCTGATGATGGAACTAGGACCCATCCCCCAGCATCCTTGCTGCTTATCTCCAACCCATGTGTTTGCCTGGCTCGTGAGACAAATGCACTCTGGAGAGGGTACTGTAGCCATATTTGCATAGCAAAGGCCAAACATTAGACATGGCAGGTGAGCAACCTGAAATCATGGACATCCAGAGCTGGGACTGCCAGGCTGCCTCTAAATTCTGGAGAGCCCATGCTAACCTACAGGGAATCTCCAACCTCTTTCATCTCTTGGCCCTCTGCACTGGCTGAGTGGCTCCCGGGACATCTCTCTCCATTGCTCTGAGTCCCAGACTGATCATCCATGGTGGCTTCTCCAGTTACATCTGCCAGGTCCCCTGTCTTCAGCCCTACTTGATCAACAGCTATGGCTGTTGTATGGGATGTATGGGAAGGAGAGGGATGAGGGCAGTGAGGACTGTCCTCTTCACGCTGTGCAGCTGAGGGCAGGTTACGAGATCCCGTTCCTTTGGGTGAAGTAACCACAAGGTTACTGGTCTACCTCTTTTGAGAAGACACACCCCCGAAACTTTGGGAGAGGTGACAAGACCTGGTGTGGGATGGTGTGGCGGGGCTCTTCTGGCTCCCTCTACCCATTCATGACCAGTCACAACCAACATGCCCTGTATCAGTCTAAGAATCATACAGCCACAATGGAAGAATATTTAACTTTTCTTTAAAAAAACTTAACCATGAAAGGAAGAAAATAAGAGTATACATTATTTTAACAGCAAAACAGTCATTTCCATATCTATATTTTATATATTATATATATTTATATATATGTATATATACACCTAGCACAGTGTGTATGTTCATCAGTGGGGAGTGGAGTGAGGGCACGACAATGAGCCAATGTTGCTGTGGCCCCAGGGGAAGGGTCCTGAATTAACTCGGACTCTGCTTTCTTAGGGTCTGTTTTGAGCTCCTTAACGTACCTGTTGTATTTGTTTCTATGGGGCAAATAGGGACGGGGTGAGCATGAGTGAGGCAAGATGCTCCCTACGGGCTCGTCTCCTGACAAACAGCCTGGAGTCCAGGAGACCAGGGAGACCTCCCTGGCTGTGGAACACAGGCAATCACCGCCCTGAGCTGGGCTGCTGACTGGCTCTCATCTTACTGGTCTCTGACGGGTTGAGCATGCCAGGGACAGAAAAAAGGCTAAGTTATTTACAATGCAAAAAATGCACATACAATAGACATATTTATAGGACACTAAAGGGACAGAAGAGAGCCAGGCACCCAGCTGTCTCGGGCCTAGGAAGAAGGGGAGGAAAAAAGTGCATTTACACATAAGCCTTCTCCTTTGACTTGTACACCCTAAGGTACCCTGAGGGTACTGTGCACCCAGGACACCCCACATATGCTATGTAGCTATGTGGGGCAGACCACTGCAGGAGGCCTACTGCTGTGATCAGCATGCTCAGGAGATGAAAGCCATGGAGATTTGGCCAATAGGAAGAGAAATTGAAACTGGACTCTGTCCAATGTGAACAGATCAATCAACATGCAGGTCTCTCCTTGGGCCTCTGGCATCTGTCAAGTGGAGGCTTGGGTCTCCTAGTGTTGTGCTCTGGCTCAGGCCAGACTCTGGTAGAATGGAGAAGCTGAGGCTCTGGTTGTCTGAATGGCTATGGTCCTGGTGATGCAGCTGTGTCTGTGGCACTGTCTTCCAGGGGGGTGTCGGAGCCTGTGGGAGGAGGGTGAGGGTTGAGAAGCTGGCTAGGTTTGCAATTTTCTGTTTCAAGTCCCAGGCTTAACTCTTCAGCACCAGCTGTTGGTGACAAAGCTTTCTTCTCCAAAAACTCTCCTTTATTTTTATTAAAATAATTTTGCTGGTGCGTATGGAGTGTGTGTGGAATCAGCTTTGCAGGAGTCAGTTCTCCTTCCACTGTGTGAGTCTTGGGGATTGAACTCAGATGGTCAAGTTTGGTACAAATGCCTTTAAACACTGAGCCATCTTGTCAGTCCAACCCTTGTTTCTTGTGGGACTTCAGCAGGTCTATGAGTACCTCACTTCTGTCTGGCCTCCAAAACCAAGACAGGTAAGTGTTTTAACTTTGAGTCAAGCCATGGCAGTGGCCTTCCCTCGAAATCCAGGTTTGAGCCACTAAGAACCTGCAGCAGAGGTAAAATCTGGCCCTCCTGGTACATGACCTCCTCAACATAAAAAGAGGGTTCTGGGGGCTGGAGACGTGACTCTGCAGCTAAGAACACTTGCTCTTAGAATGGAAGAACTCTTCCAGAGGAAGTTCTTCCAGAGGACTCAGGTTCAATTCCCATCACCTATATATGGCAGCTCATAACCATCTGTAACTCTAATTTCACAGTATAAAAGTTGCCTATGGCCTCCTCAGGCATTGCATGTATGTGGTATACAGATTTACATGCAGACAAAGCATCTATACACACAAAGGATTTTAAAAAGAGGGCTCTGTACTTCTGGAGGCATCACAATTCCTGACTTCAAACTCTACTACAGAGCTACAGTAACTGAAAACAGCCTGGTATTGGCATAAGAACAGACAGAAGTGGTGGCGCACGCCTTTAATCCCAGCACTTGGGAGGCAGAGGCAGGCGGATCTCTGTGAGTTCGAGGCCAGCCTGGTCTGCAAGAGCTAGTTCCAGGTCAGGCTTCAAAGATACAGAGAAACCCTGTCTCAAAT